>NC_056748.1:224352890-224677890 GCF_019279795.1 Protopterus annectens
GGGAACAAATACTCTGCAATGCTGACATGTGACTTGAGTTTGTTAATGCAGCTGTCCGCCGAGTCATGCTACCGCATACCTACTGCACGTTGTCCACCTTTCAGATTGCACGACGGGAGAATGTAGGAGTGACACCTTTCCCACTTTGAATGGGACAGTCCCTCATTATGCATATCTCATGTGACAATACCAGAACTCTCCACCAATCGGGGACAGATTTCTACAGAATCAGGGACAGGTCATGAAAAAATCAGGGACACTTTTACAAAAGTAGTGCTATTAACTTGAAACATTGACAGAATCAGAGCATATGACTTAATACACATATTCTGAAGTAACAGTTGTTTATAACTCTTACTTATTGTCATTAGTCAGTAAGTGTAATTCACCACCTTTCCTTCAACAGCCACTAATTTTAGGAGGGATTAAGAGGGACAGAGTTAAACTTTCAGTCAAACTCAGGGACGTACCTGACATTCAGGGACAGTTGAGTGGTATGGACAATACTCTAGCCATTGCAACTGTCCTGATTAGGGGACATTCTCATGTTGTACGTGTCTGTACTGGTTGCTTGTTACAGGTCTTGTATACCTGACACGTCGATATGTCATATGTAGTAGCATAAGCAACTTTACTGCTGCTAGACTACGCTTTGATTTGTTCCGATATGTAGATTTCTGTACTATGCATGACTGTAGGTATGTTCTGCCCTGGTACGTCTGACATTTCTACAGAGCAAATTCCACTTTGGCCATTCAGAATGGTGGCAGCCCTATAGACCCTATATGTAGAGCTATCACATGTGTCAAGGCAACACATACCCACAGCCAGTAGTAAACGGACGACTTCCATGGTTTGCATACATTAAGGTTATTCATGTAGCATTATAATTGATAATACTGTTTCCTATTACATGTAGCTGTTACTGATACAACAAATTGATGCCTGTCACCACTACACACACTATATAGCCTCCATTTCCGAACTCACAGGCCATGTGCCATAACTGTCATTTTGCAGGACACAACTGCCCAGATGGGTGTGTCCCTCACAGGCGTACGGGTGTTGAACCTCTTCTATTATGCTATCATCTACCTAAGGTGGTCAGCAAATTATGCACTTTTCGTCAGTAGCAGAACTAAAATACCAATGAGTGTGAATGAACACTGTATCAGGAACAATGCATAACACCCTGTGGGACACATTTAGATGATTGGTTCTATTAACAAGACACATTCACAGTCACAGAGCATATGTATTCATTCACGTTTGTCGAGGTACATGCTGTTTATGACTCATACATGTTGTCATCTGTCATTACCTGTATTACGCCACCTGTTCACCTAATATCACTAGTTCTGGAAGTGTTTAGTTGGACTTTGTTACATTCTGATACATAACTATGGACGTCCATGCTAATCGGGTACACGGCACTGATTTGGTCTCTATGTATTCTCCCGATGGTTTACAGACTATCCGGTAGATGTGCTCTTCAGGTTTGGGAGGTGTAGGCATATGCTATGCCCACATAGGAATATTAATGACTTCCATTGGGTGGGCCTACTACATCTCTGCCAACCAGCACCTGCACACTTAAGTCCATTATTGCATACCCATGGTCCACCTACCTGGCACCCCTCTACAGCAGTCGTGACAAATAATTACTGCGAGTGTAGCTGGGGTATGAGCTCACCCCTACACATTGCCCACTCTCCCCGTCTCAGGACACATGTCGTACGTTTTGTCAACCCATGTATTATCACACTTGCACAACCTACTGTTCCATGTGCACCTACATCCTGCTCGTATTAATGTCAGCAGATTCACACATACCCTGAATTTTTGGGGTCCCGCAAGGGACACCGTTATCCATGTTTAAAGTGTAGACCTTTCAGAACTCTCCCACTGGTACTTTCCTACCGGTGTTTTGGACAGCGACAGTGTATTGTTCTGTATTGCCTGTCTGTATGTCTGCTTGGCCTAGCTGGGCGATGTGGGGGGTACAACGTTTATTTATTGGACCTCCCAGTCACATATGCCCGGGCTGTAAATATGTTACCCCTAATTGCTGTGAAGTAACCTATTTATGTACATGTGTATATCTACACTGACATATATATTTTGTTTTGTGTGTATGTGTATATATCACTACCTGCTGTTTGTGTATATATATCTATCTATATATATCCGTAGTATATCCTTGTGTGTGTGTGTGTGTGTGTGTGTATATATATATATATATATATATATATATATATATATATATATATATATATATATTTATATATCCGTATGAATATATATGTGTATGTAAATTAATATAGATATATGTATATATATGTTTTTATCTATATATACATCTGTGTGTCCGTTAACCTATACATTTCCCAGACATGGACACTTACACATGCGTATTGGGTTTTATCTCTGCTTCAGCAGCATACTATTGCCTTAGTCATTATGACACCAACACTTCACTCTGGTGAACTTGTGATCAGTATATTGCACGTTATACAGCGGACAGATTTCGCACATTTTTCATGTCTGGGGTGCCGCTTCTAACCGGGATGTGATACAGTGTCATTTGACCTATTACTCGTATGCGCAGCCTATTATTCCTGCTACTGTGTTTGTTTCTGTGCACATTCATATTATTTCTGTTGATAGGATGTGTGTTTGTGTTACTGTGACTGTATGTCAACATATTGTTGTCTTCATGTAGTTGTGTCTTTCTGCTTTTCCTGGTTTGGGGTTGTCACAGCAGAACTCCGTTCCACTCATGGGTGGCATATAGGTTTTACGTGCCGGGCTGCCAGCCCTGACCCACAACGTCCGACAACGATATGCCCATTCATGCATGTCTCCAGGCAAACAATGCTCTATCTGGGAATCGCACCTACGTACTAGCTGACCTCCACGGGCTGCTCCATTGCACCCGGCGCAACATACCCTAGCACTCCTGAGTCCATAATCGCATATCCATAGTTTCTCCTGTACACCCGTGTTGAGTTTCCACGCATAACAGCCATTATACACCTGATATCACAGCCATGACACACCTTTACACATTGCCCTCTCATGAGCGTTGGGAGCCTACACACATTTTGTACCACCTCGTGTATTCACAGGCTCACCATCCATTCATATCTGCACATACATGCCTTTCCTGGTGTTATGGATTACGAACGATTTGCGGGTTACAAGTGTAGGTGGTCGCAACATGTACTACATTCCATCTGTTTACAATGTTGACATAGCACTTCAATGATGTTATGGCCACTGGTATAACCCTGCCTCTGGTGTGAAGAGCGGTGCTCTACTCACACTTGTGCAGCTTTATGTGACATACGCTGCGAGCACTTTATAATTCCTTACTTGCCCTGGATTCCCTTCACAACCCTTATGTTTGCTTTCGTCTTTTGGCATTCCTTACATATCTATATATATCTATCTATATCTATCTATCTATATATCTATATATATATATATATATATATATATATATATATATATATATATATATATATATATATATATATATATATATATATATATATATATATATATATATATATATATATATATATATATATATGTGAGTGTGTGTATATATAGATAAATATGTAGCTATATAATTGCATATTTCTGTTATGTCTGTGGATATTTATCTATACACACATCTATCTATCTATATATATAAAAGTTACAGCTGTACAAGACAACATACATTTGCTATGCTAATAGCTGTACACCACAAGAGGCACACTTGCATCTACTTATTCTGAGTTACATATGTTTACAGGCACTTCTTTGGGATTACATGTGCCTTATTCTTTATGAAAGTACCACTTTGATGGAATCTGGTTAATGGACCCATGCGAACGCGGTCACCTTTACATGTATAAATGTTGGCTTTACAGCACAGATACATTCATTACACAATTAATATGTGCTATAGTCGTACTTGAACCGCGAATGCCTTTACGTCGGGTGGATGCTGTAACCACTACACTATTGTTGTTCTGGCTCATTTATATGTATACCCATGGTTCATAGCTACTCTGACATATGCCTCACCACTTCCCTTACACAGCAGGCATCCATTCTCCTGCTGGGAAAACCGCAGTACTACAGTTAGGACATTCCCTGTTTCCTACTGCTCTGGACCCATGCTGCATGTCTACTCACTCCAAGGATATTCAGAACTCCTATGCTTATAGTCCTCGCACATACATGTGTTTGATTGTCAGGGTGTTCATGTGCTGGTCTGGGTTTAGGCTCAGCTGACTGGTGACTAGAACTGCTCTGGCGCTGTTCAAAGATCAGATGTAGTACATGGATAGAGTTAGTCCAGATTTTAACATTCTACCTGTGTTTACAGACGCAGGTGTTTGGGCACCTCTGACCACATTATTGGGTCAGCGCTATATAATTTAGGGTCGGGAGTGGTTCCACTACATAATGCAGGTTGGGGGGGTTGTTTCCATGTGTTTACCTTCCCATTTGACTATTTCATTCATTTATAGATACAATGAATATTATTCTGGACATCAGTTATAAATTCACTACAGGTATGCAATAGTCCTGTCAACAGATGTGACAGTTGGTTGGTGTACTTATGTGTATGGACCTCTGTGATACTCGGGGACTCGTTTTTACAGGGACAAGGCTATGACAACTCAGGGACAATCCCAAACACTTCTACCATATTAGTACTATTAACTTGGAACGTGTTGACAGATTCGTAATACTACTAATTTTCTGCAGTTAAATGCATCTATTACTCTTCATTGTTGTAAGCAGTCATTCTCATTCAACACCTTTCTCCCAAAGGTCACTGGCTTTGTGAGTGGTTAAGAGGCTGGCCAGTTATTGTGCAAATGCTCTGACCATTGGTAGCATTGACATTGTCATATGTACAGGTTGGGATGTAGTCTGGGGACTAGGGCTGCCACCTTTTCAAATGGCCAAGATGGGACATTTTCGGAACACACATCAGATTTTACAAGCCGACACATACCCACAGTCAGTACAAAGGATAGAACTTTACTTATTTGCCTACATAAAAGCCTATTGTTGTAGCGGTTTAGTTGCTTATTCTGTTTCTTGTAACATTTAGGTATTTTAGATATTGAAATAATTATTTTCTGCAACTATTACATAACATATGGGACATAATTATGTCCTACAATCCCAGGACATTTGCCATTTGTAATGTATTTTGTCAGGACACAACTGTCCAAAGAGGGACTGTCCCTTGCAAAGCGGGACAGATGGTAACCCTACTGCGGACACCAGATTGTTTGGGCCAGCACATAGCCACGGCCAGTGCAGGTTTTGAACATTCATTTGTTTCCTAGCTGTGAGCCTTATACCTTTGGCACTTTTGTTGTTTGCCTGTTTCTTCTACGAATTACGTTTATTCTATCCTGATGTGACCGCTTTAGGCAACTGTTACATGCAGTATGGTACATAGTTATTTCCTACAATCACAGGACATTTGGCATTATATCATTGTTGGTCAGGTCACACCTACACACACATTAATTGTCCCTCACACAGTGGATCAGGGGGTATCATGTTTATGTCAGTGCCTTCATCACCCTTATACCATGTGCCACTATGCAAATGTGTGCAATATATTCTCATGCTTATTCGTGTCGGGACACATGCGTCACGGGCAGGTGTTTGATCCTGGGTAGTAGGTTCTGCATGACCATCTAGGGCTGGACAGTCTCGTGCACCACTACTGCACATTCCAACTTGTGTCCAGATATCTACAGGACTGGACTTCATGTCTTCATACCCATTCTAATGTTTACACAGGTTCCTTATTCCATGAGGGATATCACAAAAATTGAACAAGACCAAAACAAGACAAATACCGACCATTCTTCTGGTGTTATGAAAATGTGCTGGGGCTTTTACATGCAAGGGATACATAGTTTGCAATCCTGAAACTGCCTAGGGTGACACTACCTACTACATATGAGTAGTGGTCACTATGTGTAGATGTGGCTGCACCAAACCAGTAGGCCAAGTATGGTTGGATTTGGTGGACGTTCAGGTATGGGAGCGGGTTGTGTGCTGTGGAGGGGATGCTGGGTAGTCTATTATGCATCCAGGTGTGTTGCATTTGATATGGCCAGTTCCATCAGGACCAATCTGTGGGTATGTGCCGGTGACATGTCTATACATTTGTATCGTACATTTTAATATTCATATGTTTGTGGGATTGTGTTCTACAGTATGGCCTGTCTGGTTGTATTGCAGATGTGTATACATGTTTTTGTGTTTCTTTCTGCTTCACCCACTGCTCCCTCATACACCTCCAGTTCACCTATTCTGCATACGACACAGTGTCGCCTTGGAGGATTATACCATTACCCATCCCCCCCACACATATATTCCTGACAGTCCATCCATCACTGCTTTGGTTGATGGCCCATGACACGGTCAAGGTAACACATTGCATACCCTACATATGTCAGGTACCTGTACGGTTGTGTGGACTACCCTGCCATGTTTGACTTTCCACATGCTATACATCACGCACATAGGTACACGCACATACTTAACTTTCATGACATGGTTGGTATACCCGGGTAATACCCGTTCAACTGTGACACATCCTGACAAGTTCGGCTTGGACCACTGATGTGCGGATTTTGGCCGACTGTTCTAATCATTGGTAGGATGACACCTTTTCCTATGTCCAGGATGGGATATATTCTGGACACATATCCGAATGTACTGGACAACACGTACCCACAGTCAATGGTATGGATAATACTGTTTCTTTCAGCCTACATGTTGCCTTATTGTTGTAGCAGTTTATATGCTCCTTCTGTTTCATTTACATGCTTATTCTATTTCCTGTCACATTTGGTATGTGAAATACGGACATACCTATTGTATGTGACTATTACATGTGTTGTGGGATATAATTCGGTCATACAGTTGCTAGATATGTACATTTATCGTGTTTTTTTGTTATGGACACATCTGCCCAGCTGTGTACCCTCCCTCACAATATGGGTCAGCTGGTGACCCTGACCATTGGGCTGGACGTACCTATTGGCAACGTGCTAACATATGATGCGTTTCACTTCCACTTGGTATAACTATCTACACTGCGTTGGACTACGGGCACACGGTTTTCAATGTCATTTGTTTGCGGGATAGGGACCCGTTATTCCCTCCCATTTGTGTTTGCTTCTTCATTTTGTGTTCACAGGAACTGTCTTGCATGCTTTGCATACGTTTCAATATCCACGGACACTGACAGATGTGATTACTATTGCTTGAAAATTCTTATATGCAAGCATTTTATGTTGCACGTCAACAACTGACATTTCCATGCCTCCGTGCGGCACTTCGACACGCCCTATGCACTCGCACTCCTTTCCTATGCACGTGGCTGTAGCGGCAGCGTGCCTTCATTAATATGCATTTGGCACTACTGTGCCATCTTCACGCCGCACGGTCGGTGCAAGCCTAACGCCGGCCTTGCGCCGAGCTTCATGAATCCTCGGGGATATCTATACACGCACACACACACACACACACACACACACACACACACACACACACACACACACAAAAACACATATATATATATATATATATATATATATATATACATACATATTATACATATGTGTGTGTGTGTATTCCATGTGGTTGATATTATACTTGAAGAACATATATGCAGGGAGCTTTGATATAATGGTTAAGGTCTGGTCTTAACTTCTCAAATAGAAGGTACAGTGTTTGGTTCTAACCTCTTGTTATTGACTAGACTTGTAACAGTCTGTAAAATGATATCCTAATATTTACTTTTCAACTAAATTCTGTACTACTTTATAATGTAAAATAATTAAAAAAGTGTGATTATTAAAAAATGTTGCATGCAAAGCTACTATATCAAATCAATCTCAGCTAATGCCTATTTTATTATGATTTAGTCTACTAACATAGAATATACTCAAACTGCACTTCAAATACTTTGGGGCAATTAAGACACATTTATACCAAAAGAAAACAATAACTAGTTAATATATTTTCATTTACCTACTATGTATTACCTTCAGATAAATGACAAATATGATACAAAGATGATGACAGCAATACAATCCACACACACAGGGACGGTTTAGTGAATCCTAAGCCCATACAACGCAACTGTTCAAAGACAGTGGTCGAAAATTATATTTTAATGAACATGAACTTTCTTGACAACAGTGTATCAGCTGCATTTTTATTGACAGTAGCTCCTTGCTGACATCTTCATAGAATACCGCACTACCATGTTCCCATGGACTTAATGTAACTAACTACAAACATTCTAAATCGAAGAAGAAAATGCAGAATAGGTTCATAGGTTCATAGGTGTGTACTAAGCTAATGGCCCTGGAGCCTTTACAAGCCTAGCCCATAGGATTACCCAGAAATGGGAAATCTTTCACTGTTGATCTTGTGTTGCCCTCCTTGAGACTTGTGGGAAATTTTGAATATAGTTTATTGTATGTGTCTTTAATTTTCTATAGACTGGTTGCCTAGTACTTACTTATGAACAAATGAACATAACAACCATTAATGTCACCATGTTATGAACAAAACAGAGCATTTCTGCAATGTAGCTGGAAACCAGTTAAGATTAATGTGACACAAACAGGACAGTTATTTAATCTACAACATTAGAGTAGGTGACAGCATACACAGGGAACAACACAAGCTATACTGTGTGTATCAGATTAGTATTTAACAGTAAGTAGACACGGGAAAACAATGGGTGCTAGTACATGTCTGCTGTACATCAAAGCCTAAGGCTTTGCATAGAGATCCTCCTCACCCAACCATCATGAGAAAATAGACATAGCACATGCCTTGCATGTAATATGTTTGTTTCTGCAGAAAACCCTTCCTTGACACTAGCAAAACACTTTCTCATTTAGGTATAGAAGCCATCAGGTTGTTTACAAGATGGATACCAGTTATTGTAGAAGTAAATTTAGGGTCAATTACCTCTTCTAATTTACTAGTCCTACAAAAATGACTCACAGATTTCTCTTAGGGAAGTGTACTCTGCATCTATGGAGTTAACATTTCTACTCAGGGGTGGCACAAAAGGGTGTCACACTGGGGCGCATGGCCCTCTTGTGCCTCCATGATTGCCCTAGTCTCTGGAATAATGAGGTTGCTCAGCTGAATGTTAAAAGATCACTTTCCATTTCCCCTCAACTCATAGAGCTCATGCAAATGCAGAATACCTATTCCCCCTCAACATGCATACATCATAATGCAGAATTTGGGTTATGAAATGGAGAGCAATCACAAAATAGGGGAGAACTGTGTGTGTGTGTGTGTGTGTGTGTGTGTGTGTGTGTGTGTGTGTGTGTGTGTGTGTGTGTTCTGAAATGGAGAACGATTGCTCAGTAAGAGGGAACTGTGTGTATCTGTGTTTGTGTTTGTTTAATGCCCCAGTCTGAGTTATTTTTTAGCTAGAACTATACCGTTAAGTGACTTGCTTAGAATCACACAGTAAGCAAATAGAGGTAGAAATAATCAAACCTTGTACCCTTAATTACTGGAGGCACCTCATTAAGAGCTTGGAGCCTTAATCCACCACATCAAGTGCCAGACCCACATTAATTTCTTTTTTTTATAAATTACTGAGAGAGCTTCAAAGTTCTTATTGTTCGGAAAATGCATGCCCATGCAACAACTGTTGTTCCTTTTAAGTGAATTAGAATTGCCTGGTGCTTAAGGCTCAGAGTTGTTAGTGAATTGCTTCCTGTATTCAAAAGTACAGTGTTTGAATCCTCCCACCTCCATTTACTCATTCAAGCAGTAGTTCTGGGTTACGCTTGAAACGGACACTTTCTGCAGTGGGTTTACCTAGTTAACAAATATATAAAAATAGTATTTAAAATTCATCCTTTTTGAGGCCTTTGTCCCCTCCCAAATTATTTTTAGCTTTATCAATACTTCTTTTATAATTAATTAATTAATTAATTAATTAATTAATTAATTAATATATTATTTTGTTGACTGGATTAGTCCCACGGACTAGGGGAAATTTGGCCAGGACATTTGGGAACTTCCCTTACTTTTCTTGATTAGTGCCATGGGATCTTTTCCACTTTTTTATGGGATCCACTTGAGCTGTCACCAACTTAAGCAGATGGGGCTTTGGTTTAACATCTCATCTAAAGGACGTCACACTCAGGAGTGCAGCACTCCTTTCCCCTTATGCTGCATTGCAGTGTCAGTACTGGAAAAATAAATCCAAGTACCTAACAAGGAAAATGAACCCACAGCCTTCTGCATCAAAAGAGACCATATGCGACCTGCAAAGAAACACATTATTTTTCCAGCCCCTCCAATGAAAACAGCACTGATAAAGGTAAGAACTGTTAAAATGCAGCAATATGAGCTGTCTAGTAGTCTGTTGCTGTTTTGCTGAAATAGAACCAACAGAAATAATTTTGATCTGAATGTTTTGGGTAGCATCATATCTCTCAACTTATTTGGTTAAGAATTCTGGAAAAAACCCATAAAAATAGAGAAGGGAATAAAAGTCGAGAACAATTTTTAAATATTTTATTTTAATGAATAAATATACCAGCGGTAGATACAGGGCAGATATATATCCAGTCGGACTATCACAGTCAAATTTAAAAAAAAAAAAAAAAATCAAAGCAGCAGAATATTTACATTTTGAAGAACAAGACTGCTAAACCAGGGTCAATTTGTGCAGCTACCATACATTCAGATAAATCATTCCCTTTCTCTATTTTCTTTGTATAGAACCACACGCTTATGATATACTGCTTTGTATTCAGTAACTGCATACACAGGAATCAAAATAATCCCTAGCATTAGGAAATTTAAACTTTCATTTATTAAGTCTCACTTCACTTAGTATCCTGTAAGTACCCAATTGCAGGTGATACAAGACTGGACATCACCTCCAGTGGTTAAACACACTCAGCAAAGCCCTCTGTATACATTTACTATGCAATAAAGCATATAACAAGATTCCATAATTAGGAAAAACATTAAACAAAGAATGCAGTTCTGATATCAGAATTGTCTTTAAAGATACTGCATGCAACGTTTGGAGACCATCAAAGCATTTTAATAAGAGACAGCTTAGTTGATAATCTAGATTGTCTTAGTGTGCATTTTCTGTAGGATATTCAAATATCTGTCACCACTCAGTGACTGTGCAGGTGATTTGTAAAAAAAAATTATGACAGACAATAAAAACAAACTGCTACAAAAAACAGGAAAGATAGTTTACTTAACTAAACACTACACCAAGCTAACCCAGCCGACCCAGAGCAGGAACACATTTCTCATTCACTTGACAAATGGTTACCACTTCTCTCACTCAGTTGTATTTCTTGTATGGAAGTCTGTCCTTATATTCACTTTTTCATGCACACTACTCTCCCTTCTTAAGGAGACACCTTGTCCCTGCATTTTATAATACCACCACACATTCACAAAAACACTGGAATTCTTATCTGCAATATTTATCATTCTCTTTTACTCATCTAAATAATTCTGCACTGATCAGCTGTTCTACATTGCATTAGTCTTACATTTTATACACCATCACCTTCTTTCAGCTTTTTCGTTAAGGCTCGCACACAGAATCACCTGTCCGTGACTAGTAGTGGAGTTTTACAGTGTCGAGTTGCCAGCCCGGCCTAACCTTCCACAGAAGGCACACATGCACACACACCTAGGGCCAATTTAGAGTGTCTAATCCACCTACAGCATGTCTATGGGAAGTGGGAGGAAACCGGAGCACCCGGAGGAAACCCACACGACCACAGGGAGGACATGCAAACTCCCCACAGAAGGCACCCCAGCCAAAGATCAAACCAGAGAACCTCTTGTACACCATCACCAAGAGAGAGAAAAAAAACAAAAGGGAAAATAATTCAATGATCAGGAGGTAAACTGCCTCCAAACCATTCTCCCCACTATACATCAGAGTCTCTCTAAACATGAACCACATGCAGAAACATCCCAAACAATTCACATCAACAAATGATTCCAAAAGGAGACTCAATGTTCATGCAGCACACATAGAACCCCACCCCACAAAAACAAAGCAGCTGTATGAAATTAAACACAAACCCCTCCATGGACTCCCAACAAAGGACAATGCATTCAAGACAGATCACAGCAGCTCCAAGTAGAACCACACAATGGATGAGGCTTTAAAAACCAAGAAACAGCCACAAAACTGAATTCTTGTCTTCCCCTCACCTTCCTTCAACACCTTGATGAAGTTTGCACTGAGCAAGCAAACATTACTCAAACAGTACTCAACATGTAATACAAAAAATGTTATATGAGGTTAGAATTTTAATCAGACAGTTGTCCTTGCAGGTTTAGGAATGCATAAACAAAGACTATCCTCCCCCATCCCCAGTATTCCAGGAAAAAAAAAAAAACACACCTCTTATGTTCATGTGTGTGTGCTAGTTACTAAATCAATGTTCAGATGGTTAAAAAAGTGATAATGTTTTAGCTACCGTGCAGTCCTAGCAAGCATGGAGTACTGGGCCTTAGCATTCCGAACCTTCCCAAAGAATGTGCATGCTGTCTTTACTGGTTTCTCTGCTGTTTTCTGTTCATAATTATTAAATTAATCCATTGGAAATCCGAAGCTATTGGTTAACATTTTCCTGCTGGCACTTTTATTGGCTATTGCACTGCATGTGCCTAAACAAATGCTAAATGCTATGAGCACCTTTCATTTACTACAGGACAACCAGCCAAACAGTCAATGTACTTTTATACATCAGAGTGTTTCAATAAGTTTTAACCCACATTTCTCAACTCATCTGCGCTACATTCCTTTACGTTCACTCCCCGGTTGTTCAAACTTTGCCAAAACAGTTAGACAGTTTTTCTTTAGTTTCGGCTGCCTGAAATTTGAAGTGAAATAATCAACTTACCTCTGCAAATTAAAGCCAAGCTGGAAAAAAGGGACACGAGGCAGCAGGGAAAAAAAATCGCACTTGTAGGCCCGGGTGTACAGACAGCCAGTCCCGCTGATGATCCATGCCGTCCAGATAGTCCACTGATCAGGAACAGGAAGTAATTTCAAACAATAGAAACGCCCGCCTCTACCGCGTCAATGAAGAAAGGAATAAGAGGCGGGCGGGAGCTGCATTATATACTTGGGATTGGAGCAGCAGCCAGGGACATCAGTGGTTTGAAAGCATCACTGATTGGATGCTTAAATAATGCTGAACAAGAGCAGCCACTGAAACTCATCACGGGGAAGGAGTAGTAGGAGTAGGAGGAGGAGGAGGAGGAGGAGCAGGAGGAGGAGGGAGGGAGGGTGGGTGTCATTCCATTCTATGTGCTGTGACTGTCGTTCCGTTCTGTGCATTACAGAAGTGGGGGAGGGCGCAAGGCTACAATGGGGCCGGGCACAATGCTGAGTGACAAGTGAAGATGCTGCTGCTGTGATACAAGGAAAAGTTAATTCTGATGAGTCCATATGCCTAAGGCCGGCCCTGACAAACAGAGCAAACGCCAGAATAATGATAAAATAAAAGTACCAAGTTCTGTTTGTAGTCACACCATGTAGAATTCTCCTGGTTACCAAAAAATCACGTCTTTTCAGACCTCAGTTCTTAGTTTAAGAAAGCAGTATCCAGTTCTTATTCAAATATATATCCCGTCTTTTCAGACCACAGTTCTTAGTTAAAGAAGCATCCAGTTCTTATTTAGATATATATTAGTTTATTGAGACAATCGGTAAGCGCTTTCGCTGACAAGCTTTTTCAAACCTAAAAAAGCTTGTCAGAGAAAGCGCTTACTGATTGTCTCAATAAACTACACCAAATCAGGAAACATGCAATGAGCATGTTACATCAGCTGTGACACTGCTATCAAGGCCTGAATCTCCAGCATGGATAGACGCCAATAATGTGGCACTCTGTCCCTTTGGAATTTCCCCCAGTCACATGGGATATACTTTTGCTAATGCCACAGTGAAACAGTTCCAAAGAGACAGTGTCAGATGTTACAGATACAATGGTTTGACAATAAGGAGATGATCAAGGAAGCAGTGGGACTGACAGATTTGAATACTTTTTTTTAAACATATCATTACAAATATTAATTGTTTCTGAGTTCGAGGTTTTAAGCAAGGGCATGCCTGCTCTAAATGCAAGTTTAAGAGACTTTAACTAATTTAGACTTTTTACGTCAGCTGAAGTTGCAAAGTTTATATAACAGTGAAGATTGTATGCATTTTAGTTATTGTAAAAATAAGTTTTGTACACATCAGCAATCCCTTGATTCAAATGTTTCAAAAATGTGTGAAGATTAGTTATATAACTTATTTCTGGAGCAAAAAGGTAAGGCATATTTTAAGCTTATTGAACTAGAAGAAGAAGAAGCTTTGTCAGCACTGGTTGACAATAAATAATGTAATTAAGAATGCTGTTAAAAGGGATGGGGTGGAAGTGATGGATGCTAATGTCTATATTAACAATGTGTTGGCTTTGCTTTGTGATGCAAATATATATGCTGTAAAAGGTGTGATGGAGGTCAAAAGAATAATTGCTCTCATTGGTATTTTTTATGACATGCATTTAAACTAATTACTACCTTTTGAAATAGTGAACAGCTTTCATGCTCCGCACCCCAACACCCATATATATCACGGACTACCACAGATGCACAAACACCCCATATTTCCACCCATGAGACCCATTGTATCATCCCAAGAATTGGTCACTGAACCCAATATTCATTTACATGCAGACTGTGTTGAAGAATTGTGCAGCAATTGGTAGAAGCTATATTAAATATAGCAATGATGTGTTTGAGTAACTGTATTCTTGGTACTCCAGGAACCAGAATGTTAACAAAAGGTAAGCTATGCTGGACATGGATTTACTATTGACAGTCATTCCAATTTTGTATGGTATTGAGTCAGTTAGGATTTTTCTTACCTGACATAGAATACACAGATTCATTTATTAATAGGGTTTGTGATTTACTACAAATTGTCTTGGAGAATAATATCTTTAGTTCTAGAATAAGTTTTATTTACAAAAGCAGGGTATTGCAAAGGGTATACCAGTGGCAAATGCATATAAAAATATTTTAATACTTGTACGGGAAGAACAATTCACATTTAATAATAACAATATGTTCTCAGAACATGTATGGGTTTATAAAAGTTTTTTTATAATATTTTTATCGAGGGTGATTCTGAAATTCAAATTAATAAACTTTAAAGATTTAATGACACATGCTGTATTTTCCTTGATTGAATATTGACTATTTCTGATGTTGAAATAATTTTTTGACATTTATTTAGAAAAGTCATGGGAAAGATAATAAATATAGCAGTTTATAAGAATCCAGTGACGAAAAACATTTGTGTTTATAGAAATTGTTTGCACCTGCAAAATGTTTTTGATTATATTGTAAAAGGCCAAGTTATGAACTTATCAAGGCTGAAGTCACATGACCATGTTGTAGAGACGTAGGTGCTTTAACTAGTGGAAGCTTTTTATCGAAGATGCAAAGCATAAGCTGAATAAAGGTAAATGATTTGTGATACAGCCTTGTGAGATTGACAATAGACCTGCCTTTTCAAAGAAGGGATATTTTAACAGGAAAACAACATTGGATTGTAAGATGTACATTGGCATACAGTAGCATATTCTGACTGTGTGCAATATATAATTACAAAACTCTGGCACATATGAAAAAAGACTGATGATGATTTGAAGAGAAGTATAACAAACTGACCAATGTTTAGTTTTAATATTATTGACAGTAGAGCATCAGAGGCATGATACATATCTATGTAGGAAATGTTGCTTTTGAAGTGTATATATATATATATATATATATATATATATATATATATCTACTTCAGTAGATTGAACTTTTACTAGTTCAAACCACATATGGCCGAGACCATATGTTAGAACTCATAAAAGTTCGAACACTGACATAAAACCACATAAAACCAAAAAACACAAAACTAAATGTCTATAGCGGGGGGGGGTCTGCAACCCCCACACCCCCCTTACTTAAATATACCAACTCTGAGATTGCACTACATTGTGGAAATGGGAAATCTTCCCTTTCCGCTCTGTACAGAGATCTCCATTCAGTCAGACCGGACTTTCATAAGTTCGAACGTATGGTCTCAGCCATATGTGGTTCAAACTTATAAATGTTCGATCTACTGAAGGGGACTAAATATATATATATATATATATATATATATATGTGTGTGTGTGTGTGTGTGTGTGTGTGTATAAGGAAAAATATTTTATCAACTCATCTACAAGTGACGACATAAAATTTAGACATTATGTAGATTGCAATTGTAGAAATACTGTTTATATAACTATATGTGGCAGATATGTGTTATTTTATGTGGAAAAATACAACAAAAGACTAAAAGCTCATTTGTAGACATTTATCTGACATCAGAAGAAACACTGCAACTTCCTATTTAAACATATAGAAGAAAAGGGTGAGTTACATTTATTTATCTTTGCTGTTATACAGTGTGTGCTTGAAAATAAAAGAGGGGGTGATATGAAGACAAAAACTGATTATGTTTAATATAACTGGATAATTGATCTTAAAGCTGAAGTTTCCTGGGCTGAATGGCATTGTTAACTTGAAGTCTGTTTTGCAATTCCCGATATAAAAATATCTTCAAAATCAGCCTCAAGGTTATGCTGCTAAACACTATGAGTCTTAACCTAAAACTGCACTTGCTGGAAGCAGCCCTCCACTTATAAGATGCTGACATCTGTGCAGTCACAGAGACATGGTTTAAGGCTGTGGAAAACACCCCGGCTGTACCAGGTTATAATGCCTTCCACACATTCAGGCCACAAACTGAAAGTGCAAGAATTAAAAGAGGTAGGGTATCAGTATTCATCAAAGATAAATATATCTCTAGGTTGATTAACAGAATGATTCCCTTGAACTAATCCAGGTCCAATCGACTCTAGGTAAGACCCCTATCCAAGTTATTGCCAGTTATAGGACCACCTTCATGAACCAGGATGCCCACACTGCATACTTGGATCTACTTGAATTGCTCAAGATAAACCAAGCACACTGGTTTTAAATTACTTTAACTACGTATCATAGATTGGATAAATTATCCATGCGTTAACACATTTGCCCAAAGGTTCTTGAACTTGATCAACTCCAATGCCTGGATCAGTTGGTTGACACCCTCACAAGGGGCCCAAACATTTCAGATCTGGTGCTAACTAACATGGGTGATAGTTGCACTACATCATGTATGAGGCCCTCGCTAGTGAGGTCTGATCATAAATCTGTCTCATTAGAAGTAACAATAACATCTTAGCCCCTCATTACCAGCAACTAGACCAAAAAACTTCTCCAAAGTCAATTACAACCTAATACATGACAACATTATAACTTTATAGCCCCTGCCCTCACTGATGGCATGGACAGCTACACTGGGATTTACACATCTGCAAAAAGATATTGACTCAGCTGTATCTGATAGGACCAAAATAAGATCCTCAAAAAAGAATAAGCCTGCCTGATGAACATCTATCATTAACAGAAAATACAATGTGAGAAAGAAATTGCTGTCCAAGAGCAGGAAGAAACCATCTCTGAATTGGAAGCATTCCCTCCTAGGCTTAAACAAGCAAATAAGACACATTGTAAGGCATTCTAAAGCCAACTATGAATCCAAATTAACCTCCTTTACTAAGCATAACCATAAGATCTTCTTTAGCTATGTTAGAAACCTTAAAGGAAAAACCCAGATCTGTGTAGTACTGGTTCTTTATGGCACCACATATACTTAACCATAGAAATAGCCAACCTACTAAGTAAAAACTTCTCCCCCCTGTCCCCACCACATATCCCCAAAAGCATCCCTGCCACCTGCCCTCTACCTAATACATACAAGGAGCAGACTGTAAACTTTCTCTCCAAAGCCAAAAACACAGCCTCTATAGGACCTGATAATATTCCAGGCCACATTCTAAATGGATTAAAACAGGAACTAGCTGCACTGCTGGGTACTCTGTTTAACCATAGTCTAAGCACTGGTTTTATACCTGCTGAATGGAAAACAGCAACTGCCATCCCTTTACATAAAGGAGGTAGCTCCACTCATCCTGGAAACTATAGAACCATAAGCCTGACCAGCCTAATCTGCAAGTCTATGGAAATAATAGTCATGGGCCTTATCAACAAAGATATCAGAGACCTCCAAATGCTTGATCCAACCCAGTTTGGCTTCTTTAAAGTGAGATCCTGCCTCTTGAACTTGGTGGACATCTTTGAGACTGTCACCAAAGCCTTGGGTTAAGGCAAATCCATGCATATAGCCTACCTGCACCTGGCCTAGGCATTTGACACTATTCCCCACTCATGCATCCTTGATAAACTTACCCAGCTGGACAGCAACCCATATATTGTCAGGTGGGTTGCAAAATGGCTTACCAATAGAATGCACACAGTGAAAATAGGTGAATCTATCTCTACCAGCAGCCCCGTAACCAGTGGTGTTTCACAGGGATCGGAAGGCCTATGGCTGACAAAGTTTGCTGATGACTGCAAACTGGGTGCAGGCATCGAGTCCCCAAACAATGTCAATACCCTACAAGAGGGACTTAGACAAATGACTGGTGCCAAAGTCATGGGCTAAAACTTAGTGAAAAAAAAATTAATTATCATCCCCTTCAGCGAGGGCAATGTCCCTACAGATTACTACATTGATAACAATACCCTAAGCACACAATCAATAGTGAAAGATTTGGGCACACAGGTTGACGGCAACCTTTCCTTTTACTACCACATCTTCAAAGTGGTAAGAAAGGCTTTTTACATCACCCACCTCATAAGTAAGGGCATTGTATCTAGAACAAAAGAGGTTATAACCCCCCAGTACTCTTCACTCACGAGGCCAATAATGCAGTACAATGCTACCTTTTGTATGTACATTACCAGGCACCTGCAGCAACTGGAAATACCTCAAAGGTTTCTTACAAAGAAAATTCAGGGTCTTCAGCATATGTCATACATTGTCAGACTGACATCACAGTCACTATATACTGTGTCTTACAGACTACTACGAGGAAACCTCTGCCTATAAAGCAATATAAAGCAATCTCAGATCCTGCTCTAATGGAAATGCTGCACATTTGTAAATCAAATGGTATAAGATGCACTCGCTCTAGGGAACTCAATCTAGTATGTGACATCAACAGGGCTTGCTGAAGAGACAGATATATCTCCTCTGGAACAAACTTCGAATTCAGGTGAAGCAGAGCACCCACTAACTTTAAGTGTAATTTGGATGACTGGTTGGACAACAGCAAATTCATCTTGGGAGTTTCATCTGTGCCCTCTGGGATAGGGCAGTAGACATTGACTTAGTTCCACTTAATAAAAAACACTGGAAAATAAAATAAAAATAGCCACCAAGGCAGTAAAGTTGTAGCAAACACTTCAATACAGCACCAACAGACTAAGCGCTTTTGCCATAAAATTCTAATGGCTTCTTCAGAGTCAAACCAATTAAGCTAAATTATAGTTATATACTCAAGGTAATGATCAATCATTCAATTAGTTACATCAAAAACAAAAAAAAAGTCATAAGCTTAGCTACATTTCTTTTGCTATTGAGAAAGTTTCAGACATTAAAAAAAACACTATAATGTATATAGTGTTAGTTAAAAAAACATTTTAAATGGTGTGCATGCACAAAGGATAAAAATAGAAATTCTAATGATAACAGACAGCAGCAAAATTGTAAGAAAGAAAAGAAAAAACAATTAATTATAAAAAACTCATATTTCTGTAGCCCTCTGTTTCAAAAAGGGGGCTATTGAAACAGTCATTCAACCCAGGTTTGCAGCAGACATTCAATCTAAACTGCCACTTAGCCTCCCTAATTTCCAACTCAAGTTTAACACCAATACCCCCCTAGCATCACCACAGACCCTGTCAGTAACAAAAATACACATCCTTTGAAGTTTAGACATTCCAAGGTATGACTATATAGGGTATTGTGGGTGTTTTTATTTGTGATGCCCTTCAAATGCTCTAGAATATGGTCCCGAAGTCTCCTAATGGTCTTTCCCACATAAAAAAAAACCTGGTCAGGATAGGCACATGGTTAAATAAACTGCAATTACATCTTCCAGGGTAACCTATAGCATGTTCATACTCCCCCCCCCCCCCCACACACACACACACTGACACACTAGTGCCATCATTAATATTTTTACAAACCTTACATGCACCACATTTGTACTTCAAAGATCTGTGTGTAACTTTTGTTGTAATTCCACTCTACAACATGTTTTTAAGGTTCCTACCCCTACTATAGACTATCCTAGGCTGGAACCCTAATTTTTCTTTCATTTCTTTGTCAGTATGTACATCCCACAAAGTTTGCAGATGACTGCAAACTAGGAGCCATAGTCAAGTCCCCAAATGATGTGGACATCCTACAGAAGGGCCTCGCTGAGACAGATGCCTGGTGTCAGAGCCATGTCCTCAAGCTCAATGCCAAAAAGTGCAGTGTCATCCCCTTTGATAAAAACTCTGTACCCATGAACTACCACATAGGCAGCAATCTACTTAACACTGAATGCATGATAAGAGACCTTGGGACCCAGGTGGACAGTAGTCTCTCCTTTGATAGTCACATTGCCACAGTAGTCAGGAAGTCCTTCTACATGGCACACCTCATCATAATAGGGTTCTCATCCAGGAAAAAAGAGGACATGGTTCCCCTCTACTTGTCATTCATTAGACCCATTATAGAGTACAACGCCCCTTTTGAAATGTACCTCACAAGACATCTGCAGCAGCTGGAAAGGCCACAGAAGTACCTCATAAAGAGGATTACTGGCCTCAAACAAATGCCTTACACTGACCACCTCAAAAAACTCCAGCTTTACTCTGTAGCATATTGCCTACTCTGAGGTGATCTCTGCCTAACATATAAAGCTACGTCAAACCCAGAGCTGTTGGACATGCTACACCTAAAGAAATCCCAATCCCTCCGAGCTACATGCTCTAGGGACCTAAACCTTTTCACCACAATAAATAGGACATGCTGGAGGGATAGATTCCTGTTCCAGAGACTTCCCATACTCTGGAACAGGTTACCCATCTATATCAAGCAAAGTTCTTCATTAGCACTCTTCAAGAAAAATCTTGATGAGTGGATGGGAAATAGGAAATACACCCCGGGGATCACTTCTGTGTCTCTGCTCGACAGTGGCACAGGAAAATAACTTTCTTGGGTGGCATAAGCCAGGGAACCTTGTTGGCTAGGCTTAACTAGGCCCTTGGGTTGATAGCCTAGTACCTACCTATGAATCTATGAACCTATGAACCATAAACCTTTCATACTAGCCACTAATGTTGGTGTCTCTTCATTGTATTGCAATACCAGGACATATGGATCAAAGTTGCCCTTAACCACTCTACTGACCATTAAGCCTGCTTTTAAAATTGGCTTAAATGTAATACCCCTTTTAATCAGAACCTCTTTCTTGATTTTCAAGAGCAACCCCAAATGATATCTCCTATCTTTAAACATAGCAATTAGTGCAAAAATCTTCTTGGAAAAAAGTTCATCATCACTTATGAGGTGAGATAGCCTTACCATTTGACCTTTATTCTTTTTCTTTGCTGTAGTGGATGGCACCTGTTGAAATGCAGCAACATATTAGAGTAAGTTTCTTTCCTGTGAATAGTACTTAGCAGTGTTTCTGTGGTAACATCTCTAGTCAGGTGAATATGCAAAAAATCAATCTCCCTAGTATGAAATTTAAAAGTGAATGCAAAGAAGGTGGTTGTGTCATTAAGATATTCAATTAAGTTGTTCACAAGCTGTTCCTCCCCTCACCATAATATCATAAAGTCATCCAAAAATTCCATCATAAAACACAATATTGGCCATAAAGGCAGAGGAAAACACATGCCTCTTTTCCCATTCCAAGAGGACCAAGTTGGCAAAACTTGGAGCACATTTGGCTCCCATAGCCACTCCAGCTTCCTTACAGAAGAATTCGCCTTCAAACATAATGTAATTGTTCATCAAAATCACCTCCATGAGTTCAAGTAATAAATTAATTTTAGATTAGTAAATGACCTTACTAGCCAACATGTTTTCTTTTCCATTTAATACCTTGATATTCTTGGGAACAAGGGTTGTACTTGGCTAGGCTTTACTGGCCCTAGGCTCATTAGCCTAGTAACCTCTTATGATCCTATGATTCTTTTATAATCCAGGTAGATGTTTTCCCTTAATTTGGCTCATGTGCTCTGTTTTGTCTGTTTTAAAAGAAGTGAGCTGTAGCTGTGTGCTTTTAAACAGGCACTTTGGTGAAAAAGCTTATAATCTGTATATTTTTTATAATAATGTCTTCTATGGATTCTGGGTGTTTTTTCTTTTTATTTGCTTTTCTGCATGTTTGCATATGACACAAACACCTCAGAGAATGATATAGTGTGTGTGTGTGTGTGTGTGTGTGTGTGTGTGTGTGTGTGTGTGTGTGTGTGTGTGTGTGTGTCTCTGTGAGCCTAAGGATTTAGAAGACCAAGTCATATTCTTCCATAAAATGCATTTTATTAGATTTATATTATTGCATTTATATTAGAAACAGTGTTCATTTAGTAGACAGTAACAGCTCAATAGACTGCTCTAACAGCTAATGAGAAAATAAATCACTCTACAAAAGCTGTATAGGGCAAATAGTTAAATCCAAAACAACAGTTTATAAATTATTTGTTGATCTGTGTGATGATGTGAGGTATTGCCATCTGTGCCAGGGAGAATAGCGTAGTGCATGTGTAGCATATGCCAGCATGGCTGGCTTGAGTTTTGTAAATAATATTGTATCATTTAACTATCACACTTTGTACAAATACTTGTGTTAAAATGTATCAACAGTACTATTATAACTGATTAAATGATAAAAGCTTTTGAAGTTGTTCTGTAGCTTTCAGATACTGCAACAGATCTTAGCAAAGCTCTGAGTGTGTACTGTAACAGAATTTTAGGTGATCAAATGTGATGTCATTCTATAACCAGCACAAAGAGGATGGAACTCATGCATCCGTTTGTTTTGTTTTGTACTCTTTGTAACCTGATATAAAGATCTATGACAGTTATCAGTCAGTTAGTTTAGTTCAGTTAGTTCAGTTCAGTCAGTTAGAAGCTCATCACCTTGCCTTGTGGAAGTAAGCATCTCAGCATTTAATGTTGCCTTGCTGTATTCATTAAGTTAGCTAGGGAACAGTTATTCTTTAGACAGTAAGGAAATACAGTGAGATTAGTTAAATACTATTTTTTGCATCTGTATGAATCTGTACAATATTTTATTTTTATTTATCATGTGATTCAAACTATGGTGCTGGTTGTACTTAAATATTTAGTTCTCTCATTTTTTTTCTGTTTTGTTATTCATTAAATATCTGTATACCTTTCATTGTGGCTGGTCTTTTAGAGAATGCTTTAAAATCTTGACAGTATTTGTGCTTATTTTAGTGATGCTGTGGCCACTCCAAAAAGCCTTGCTGCTTTGGTTATACTCTACCATTTATATTAGTATTGATTTTACTCAGTATAACTGGATACCCTTGTAAGAGCTTTAGAGTAGTTGAATAGTGGCAGCATGTTTACTTTATAGTCTAGACAGAAGGGGTACAGCTAGTAAAGCGGTGCCAGCCTTTCCCAGGAGTGTGTGCATGAAAATGAAATACCCAAATGTGAGTGTGTCATCTGCTTGAAACTGGGTCTGGGATACAGTGCTCCAGTGTGAGTTTTGTTTAGGATCTGGAGAGACAGAGGGTCCAGTCACAGGTATGGAGTGTGTTCCCTGTGTGCAGAGACCTGAATTTGAAAATACTGTGGAAAAAACATTCCTAATTTTAGTGAGAATCACTCACCAGTGTCAATTGTGAGGATTGAAGCTCCTTGATTACTGGCCTGGTTTAGAGAGTGGCTGTAACATATTGATGACAGAGTGGAGGGATATTAATTGAACTTCAGGTTGTCACTGAAACTGTGTGTACTCTCAACAACCATAAGGTAAACATTCAGAGTTTTATTTTCTCAACAGTTTTATTTATTTTTATTAGTTTAGTTTAATCAGGGAAAGCAGGCAAAGATGTCAGCAGAGGATTGTGGTAAGCTAACAAAGAAACAGTTGGCCAAGGTGTGTGAAGCCAAAGGACTGTTGCATGCTATCCAGACAAAAGAGGAAATTATTTCAGTTTTAATCACAGCTGCAGCATGGACCAGTGGCCAGGAGGACAACCAGTCTGGTGAGGAAGATGTGCAGCCTTCACAAACAGGACAGCAGTTATGGTGCTCATTTCTGTCAGACGCAATAAGCTGCAGGCAGCTTGAAAGGGACCCTTGAAAGTGGTAAGGAATGTCAGTGATGTTAATTGTATAGTAAATCTGATAGGCAGGAGGCAAAGACATGAATTGTACTATGTTAACATAATGAAGCCTCAGCATGTCAGGGATGTTATGGGTATACTAAAAAGGGAAGGACTGACCACTGAACTCAGTAAGTGACAGGTGGGTATGGCAGAGGTCTCCTACCTGGGGCATAGAGTGGGGAGTGGTAAGATTAGTCCAGACCCTTTCATACTGGAAGCTCTTCAGGTGTGACCTGACCCTCAGGGCATTTTTGGTTACAATGGGGTACTATAGAAAATTAATTCCTAATTGTAATACAATAGCTGATACCCTCACAGACTTGAGAAGGAAAAACAGGTCAGATAAGGTAGCGTGGACAGCAGCCACTGAGCAGGCATTCCAAAAGCTTAAAATGGCTTTGGGAGGACCCCCTGTGTTAGCCAGTCCAGATTACAGCAAATAATTTGTTGTGCAGGAGGATGTTTCAAACCATGGGGTGGGGGCTGTACTCAGCCAGGTTTCCTCAGAGGGAGAAGTGCACCCAGTTGCATATCTCAGCCATAGACTCCAACCCAGGGAGGAATGTTATGCAGCTGTAGAAAAATAATGTCTAGTCATAATATGGACACTGCATAAACCTCAGCTTTATTTGAATAGAAGGACATTCACTGTGGTTACAGACAACAATCCCTTAACGTGGCTACATAGAGTCAGCCAACAAAGTGCCATGTTATTAAGGTGGAGCCAAGGTTGCAGACATATGACATGACAGTGTATCATTGTAGTAGGGTCAGCAATGCCAGTGCAGATGGACTCTCAAAACAGGGTATAGGTTAATGTGTTCCCAAACAGGCCCATTTCTCTGAAGCAACTTTTTTCCAAGGTCACAAAACTAGCGTGAGTCTTCAAAGGGGAGGGGACTGACAATGTGAGGTATTGCCATCTGTGACACTGAGAATAGGGCAGTGCATGTGTAGCATATGCCAGCATGGTTGGGTGGAGTTTTATAAATAATTTTTGTCATTTGACTAGCACACTGATTTGTACAGATGCTTGAGTTAAAATGCATCAACAGTGTTATTATAATTAAGTAAATGTTTATGTTTAAACAAAGAATTATTGACGGGAAGAGTAGAAGTTTTTCAAATTGTTCTATAGCTTTCAGATACTTCACTAGATCTTAGCAAAGCTCTGAGTGTGTATTGTACCAGAGTCAGGTGATCAAATGTGATGTCATTCTATAAGCAGCACTGAGACAATGGAACTCACACAGCAGTTTGTTTTGTTTTGTTTTCTTTGGAAACTGAAATAAAGATCTATGACAGTTATCACAGTTAGTTGAGTTCTTTTTGTCAGTTCAGTCCAGTTCAGTCTTTTAGAAGCTCATCACCTTGCCTTTTGGAATTAAGCATCTTAGCATCTTGCCTTGCTGTATTAATTAAGTTAGTTAGGGAACAGTTATTCTTTAGACAGTCAGGAAGTGCAGTAAGATTAGTTAAGTAGTGGTTTTCTGCATCTGTTTAAATCCATCCAACTGTGTTATTTTTATTTCTCCTGTGTCTGAAACTCTGATGTTTATTGTACTTAGATATTTAGTATGCTCATGTTTTCTATTTTTTTATTAAATATTTGTATACCTTTCATTGTGGCTGGTCTTTTAGAGAATACTTTTAAACTTTTGACAGTACTTGTACTTACTTTAGTGATGCCTTGGCCACTGTGAAAGCCTTGCTACTTTGTTTACACTCCATCATTTATATTAGCATTGATTTTACTCAGTATAATTGCATACCCTTGTAAGATCATTAGTGTGGTTAGCTGGTGGCAACATGGTTACCTTATAGTCTGGGTAGAAGGGGTATAGCTAGTAAATCTGTGCCAGCCTTTCCTAGGAGTGTGTGTGTATGTGTGTGTGTGTGTGTGTGTGTGTGTGTGTGTGTGTGTATGTGTGTGTGTGTGTGTGTGTGTGTGTGTGTGTGTGTGTGTGTGTGTGTGTGTGTGTGTGTGTGTGTGTGTGTGTGTGTGTGTGTGTGAGAGAAAATCAAATACCCGGATGTGGGGTGTTTCAGTTACTAGCAAATGGGACACAGTGCTCCAAAATGAGTCTTGTTTAGGATTTGGAGAGACAGAGAGTCCAGTCCCAGGTTTGGAGCATGTTCCCTGTGTGCTTTTGTGGGAAATTGTGCTTGATGCAGAGAGATGCATTTGAAAATACTGTGTAAACCTATTCCTGTTTTTAATGATGTTCTCTCACTGGTGTCAGTGGTGAGGATTGAGGCTCCTTGATTACTGGCCCAGGGTAGAGAGGCCATCACATATCTGTAAAAACAAATAATCTTTAAATCAGAGATGTTTTGATTAACAGAAAATGTGACTTAGCAATAATTTGCAATACATAATGATTTGATCCATCCATCCTTCCATTCATCCCCAACCCCTTTTCCCATTTTTGCACATAGGATCAGGGTGTCACTTAAATAGTGACAATCATCTATAGACACTGTTTAGGGCAGCCGCAGTGATGCAGTGGTTAGTGTTGCTACCTCACAGCAAGAGGTTCTCTGGTTCGATCCTTGACTGGGGAGCCTTCTGTGTGGAGTCTGCATGTCTTCCCTGTGATCACGTGGGTTTCCACCGGGTGCTCCGGTTTCCTCCCACATCCCAAAGACATGCTGTAGGTGGAATGGATACTCTAAATTGGCCCTAGGCATGAGTGCATGCATGTGTGTCCCTTCTGTGGAAGGTTGGGCACTGGGCTGGCAACTCAACACTGTAAAAATTCCACTGCCAATCATGAGCGGACAGGTGATCCACTGTGGTGACTCCTAACCGGAAAAAAAACAAAAGAAGAAGATCTAGAACCACTGTTTATACCACTGGATGGCTAGCCCCACTGTGCTAGTGAAAGTATGGACTACCAAAAGAATAGCATATTATGTTAGAATGTATGGACACTGTGCACAGTTAGTACACTATACAGGCTGTGGTTATACTAACTGAAGGAAAGAGAGAAAGAAAGAGAGTGAGAGAAGAAAAATAATGTTGATATCTCAGCATAAGGTCCTGAACGATACCTCTGAGAGCAGCAGTAACAAACATAGTTTAATTTTACTGTTACAATTCTGTGAAGATTAATGCCTAATTGTTAGTTTAGTTATACTGTTACAATTGTCTGAAGATTAAGACCTTTCTATTACTTTAGTTATGCTGTTACAATTGTCTGAAGATTAAGGCCTTACTATCTGTTAAGCTTATAGTTAGCAGTGTTCTGACTAGAATGCTGCCATGGATGAAAATAACTACTCGCTTGTCATGAATAAAATAGAGGTGGCAAAACACAAATCCCAGTAATCATACAGTTGCTGTTAACTTTCTAAAACTGTCAGGGTAAATTCATCATAAAATCATGCATCTCCAAAACAAGAAATATTTGTTGATTTTCTGTACACCTTGTGCCATTGTTTGTTACTCAGAAAGAAAAGTTCTTAAGTGCTATATTTTTGCATAAAACCAGTATACAGGTTTAGACCAGTGACTTTCAATTCGAACAAGTGAATCAGCTTAGTCTAAATTGCCCCCCTTTCAAAAGATATACAACAATGTCCTTAATGCAAAGCAATTGTTTTCGCTGACACAAAATGATCAGATTGGAAAAAGTGTTCTTCCACTGGCTACTTAGTCATTTTGTTTGTAACTGTGTATCTGTGGGCCTTCATCCTAGTTCTAAGTGGCTGGCCTGCCTCTCATGTATAATGCGTCTCTGAACATTTGCTTCATTTGATTAAATGAACCACAATTTTGGAAGTGCATGCAAATGAACTTTGCACTTTGAAAGTTTTGTTCTATGAAGTTGCTGTGTTAGAAGTAATACAAATCATCTGATATGATTTGCACCTTGGGTGGTTGCAGGGTCTTTGCCATGTTGGACAATGTTATGTTTTGGTCTGTGTGTGCTTCTCAGAGGATTGTTTAGATTTGGTGGTTGTTAAAATGACAGTAGTGGGAGTGCTTGAAAATGTTTCTCAACCTGTCATCCTCATTGGTTATGTTTCTCATGATTTTGTAGAATTGTATAAAGTCTGAGTGATATGTCGTCACTAGTGGAGTTCTGTCATGGGGAACCTTCTCTTTACAGTGGAACAGCTGTATTCCTGTGTCTACTACTCTGTCAGTCTCAGTGGTAGAGTGATATAGCTATTTCAGTTGTGCCAATTCCCAAGCTCTACCTTGTTTTTGTTCAAGATTTTGAGCAGTGTGGAAAGCCCTGTTCTGTTAGAAATTAGTTTTTCATCAAAACTGGAAGATAAAAGTATTTTATGTCAGTTTTGCTTGAATATCCACTGTTACACTTATATTGGGCTGTGTTTTGATACTGTCCTCTTGTACTTTTTCTGCATGTTATCTGTTGGCATTTTAGGTCTTGTAGCTTTATTTATAAATGTGGGATAATTGTGAACTGCTGCAAAATGTGAGCATCGTTTAGTCATATGTTACTGCATTTTTCCATAAGCAGTGTTACTGGTAAAACTTTACCTAGTATGGTGCATTATACTATAATTTTGAATTGCAGTACTGGTAGTATTGCAATTTCTGCCTCATTATTTGTGAATCTGTGCTTCTACAGCTATTTGCATCCCATTTTTGCTGTAAGCATCTTATATTCTTCTTCTTATTTCCTTACTTCATCTTGCCTTTAAGTGCCTTTCTGCTTGTTGCATTATTACTGTTTGTCCCTTGTCGCTGCTGTGTCTGGTCCAGCCCCCAGTTCTCGTTGCTCTATTCTACCTGTTATTTGGATTTATCACAGCCGTGGTACTACTTTGGTGGAAGTACTTCACTTTGTTTGTGTGCTCCCTCGGGTTGTTTGTTTTTCACTAGTCTGTTTGGCGTTTTGAGTCCAGCCCCCAATGATGTCGTAAGTACTGCTCACCCTGCTATCCCTACTGTTTGCATGCTAATTACAGTTTTCCCTGCCCACTGCAAAAGCTAAAGTTTCCAAAATTCTAGCCTATCTGCAGTCATTGACCTATAGCTCAGAGTAATAGGATTAAGAAAACTGTGACTGGATCCCTTTCTAGCTAGTCAATTATGAGCAGTACAAACCTACACCCACCCAGGGTCTTTATTCAAGTCTCCGAGAAGTGTAAAAGGCCCTTTTTTTCCACTTTTCTGTATTTTTTTCATATTTTAGTAAAATGGTTATCTGTTTGCATTTTTTTTAACTTGGGACCTTAGTCTTGTAGCTGCATTTGCAGTTTTGTCTGAATTGTTGATTACTGCAAGATCTGAGCATTGTTTGCACATTATACCACTCATATCTCCATAAGTAGAATTACTTGTAAAGGTTAGTTATTTATATTTTTAACTCAGTCTGGGAACTTAGTCTTGTAGTTTCATTCAGAACTGTGGGTAAATTGTGAACTATTGTAAGATCTGAGCCTCATTTAGCAATTTATTAATACAGTTTTCCATAAGTATTGCTACTGGTAAATCCCTGCCTAATCTGATGCCTTAGACTGTTGTTTGGATTATAACAGTGACAGTATTATGAATTTTGTAGCACAATTTGCATTTATGTGCTTCTATAGCTGTTTACATTCCAGTTTTCCTCCTAGACTCTTATATTCTGCTTATCATTGGCCTCCTCAAAATTGCATTCCAATGCCTTTCTGCTTGTTACATTGTTACTTGTGTCTGATCCATTGTTATAAGGCCAACCCTCCCTAATACAATAAGCACAGTTTTTCCTATTGGACCCTCCTGTTTGTACACCAGTTCCATCCATTTTTTCTGCCCTGAATGTAAACGCTAAAGTTTCTGAAATTCTAACCTACCTGGGGTCATTGACCTACAGCTCAGAGTTACAGGACCAAGAGAACTGTGACTTGCAACAGGGTCTGAGATAACAGAGCTCCGCTGTTCGGTTTATTGGATTTGATCCCTATCTAGCTATTCTGCTGTAACCAGCATAGAACATCTCCCGCCCAGAGTCTTTTATTCAAGATTGTGAGAAGTGTGGAAAACCCTGAACTGAAATTCACAAACTTTTCATCAAAAAAGTAGAAAAAAAGTTGAACTCTGCTTAGTGCATTCTCACCTTTGGACTTGGTCTGTTGTCAGTTGACTGTACAATAGCTTTTTTCCTATAATGAACCTGCAAAATCTATACAACCTTAAAAATCCAGGTCTGAAGCTCAAATATCCTGAGCCAAGTGCAAATAAACACACACTGAGCTGCAGTATAGTCCCTGACAAAATAATTAGACCTTTCCCGATGCCTTAGCAGTAAGTCCACTCAAACAGTATCCTAAACAAACTAAATTCTAAGCAGTTACAGTTATTCCTGCACCACTCTGAGTCATTCATATCGAATCCATGCACTATCCCATCTCCACAGATTCCATAGCCAGCCTGATTGAGATGGATGTCTAGAGACAATGTTAGAATTGTCTCATGCTGTCTGAAGATGACCTGCTACTCAAACAGTACTACAACGTTTGTGAGAGATGTACATAAATAATGTCCTCAGAGTCAAATGTGACACACAGTAAACACAGACATCAAAATTATCAACAGATAAGTACATACTACACCTCACCAATTGCATCACAGTACTCATAATCTATCATATGCTGTCACACTTAGGTTCTAAAGATTAACTTGCCTACACCTCAAAGACCTCCAAATAACTGCACAGGCACAAAGCACCCTCAACAAATTATACCTGCCACCTCACATAGCACAAGGAGTCACAAAGACATAGATGCTGAGCCCATAAGCCAGATAGAACTTTACCCAACTAAATATTCTAGTCATAGGTGCCTCCATTATAAGAAATACAGATGCAGCTTTTATTAGACTAAGCAAAGAAAGAGTTATGGTTAGCTGCTTGTCTGATGCCAGAATCCATCAAATCATAGAGACACACTCTCAAGTCCTAGAACAAGTACTGGAAGGACTATGTCATAGTACATATGGGTATCAATGACTTAAGATGTACCTCCTTGGACTATATGAAGACACACATGTTGGAACTCTCAAGCTATATTTCCCAGGTAGGTATGATCCTACCATTGAACAGCATTCTTCATTCTCCAAGGTTGATACCACAATATGAGAAAAATATAATTGACTTCAAAAATTGTCTAAATCTTTGGTATTATTTGAATGGGTTCTAATGCTTATTAGTGTGGGAGTATATGGTTTAACGGACCACTCTACTTTTCCAGGGATGACTAGCACCTGTCCCCTCTTGGGTTTCAATTACTGGTAAAAATCACTGTCCACCAACACAGTGTCTTTTTTAGGCAATCCCAACCTGATAAACCTACCAACATGAAAAAAACTCTATTCCCCACAAGTCCTCCTCACCCTGAGGCATGTAGATATCTGTACAGTGACTGAGACATGGTTTAAAATGTTAGAGAGCTCTGTGGCTGTACAGGGCTTTAATGCCTTCCACATGTTTAAGCCCACTGTTGTGCAGGACTTAGGAAAAGGTGGAATTGTCTTAATTATCATCCAGAATAGACTCGCATCAATGTTAATAAAGCAGAATGAGGCACTACATTTTCTTCATATCCAAAAACCAACAGAAAGGTCCCGCACCATATATTAGCTCCATACAGAACTCCTCTGATGCAAGAAGGTTGCAAAGCTGATCCTATTATCATTCAACATTAAACCCAATACCATTTTCACAGGTGATTGCAATTATCCAGTTATAGACTGGGAAACCTACACCACCACTACTGCAAAAGCATAGATATTCCTGGACTTTGTCAATGCAAATGATTTGGAGCAATTAGTCCGTGTACCCACTAGGAGGAACAACAACTTGGATCATGTTCTTACTAATATGGGGGAATCTTGCACCATCCCTTGTGTATCTTTGTAACTTGTTAGTTCTGATCATAAAGCCACATCCTTTGAAATAAAATTTAAACCAGAACCCCTTTCCACCCAAGATATCTTTAGAAATTTCTCTAAGGCAAACTACCTATGCCTAAGTGATATAATGACAGGCTTCAAATCCTCATCAAACCTAGTTAACTTCACTGAATATATGTAAATGTGCACCACAGCACTATACCAGCATGTAAACAACTGCATGGATGCAGCTGTACCCTGTAGGAACAAGAACAGGACAAACACAAGAAACAAACCCCATTGGTAGAACCGTATCAACAAGCTTTACAATAAAAGGAAGAACATTTTGAACAAAAGTAAGAGGAGTAATTCCCAGAATGATAGATTCCTTGTCACTGAAATAAATAAATAACTCAGGAGCTTAATAAAATCCACCAAAGCTAAATTTGTGGCTAAAATAGCTACCAAAGGCAAAAACAGTCACAAGGCCTTTTTTTACTTATGTTTGCAATCTCAAAAACACAACTGTGAAATATGTTGCCTACACTGAGGCTGAAGACATAGATAACCTACTGGTCAGTAAATTCAGCTCACACTTCCCTTTCCTCCATCAGTCCCTCAGGATACTCCTGAAACCAGCTTGCCTCCAGCTATCACACATCGGGGTTGGGAGGGTGGCCTAATGGTTAAGGTGTTTGCCTTACAAACACAAGGTGCAGGGTTTGAGTCTCACAAGGGATAATTGGCTGGGCTTAAAATGGCTCGCAAGGGCAGTTAGCCTAGTACTAACCTATGAACCTATGAACCTAAGATCAAGTCCTAAAAATGTTATAAATACCTCTCAGCCTCTTAGTGCAAGAAATCTGTATAAAGTGAAAAAGAATGGGGGCAAAAAAGACCCCAAATCAGGGACATATAAAATCAATAGAATAACAGATTTTGTATTAGCATGCATTTTTTGAAGGGTGTGAAGTCTGAAACTCAAATGCTTTTCATTATTTAGTGGCTTCAATCCTCATTGATTTGCTGGAAAACCACAAATTTTATGAGGAACAGACCAAAAATGTCAGGCAAAAATCTGGACATTCTATGAAAATGTGAACATTTGAAGGTATGGCACTATGAGAAGTTAAAATTACTGTATCAATGTGTCCTAACAATATCCCTGAATGCATCTTAAATAGCATGCATCACAATCTACCACCCCCACAACACTGTTCAGCCTCAGTCTTCATTCAGATTTTGTTCCAAGTGAAAGGAGAACAGTTACAGTCATTCACCTGCATAAGAGAGGACCTTACATAGACCCAGGAAATTACAAACCTATAGGTCTGATCAGCTTAATATGCAAAACCATGGAAAGACTTATCATGAAACTAACCAATAAGGACACAGGGAACCTCCAAACACTGGACCCATCTCACTTTGAATTCATCAAGGGTAAGTTATACATTCTCAGTCTGGTGGACTTCTTTGAAAAGCTAACAAAGCAATGGATGAAGGTAAAATGGTATTTGCTACATGCCTTGATTTGACCAAGGCTTTTTATATAATCCTCCACTCTGTAAAACTAAATAAACTGGAAGTAACCCTCAAGCTCAATGCCAAAAAGTGCATTGTTATCCCCTTTGGTAAAAACTTTGTACCCATGAACTACCACATAGGCAGCAATTTTCTTAACACCAAATGTGTGATAAGAGACCTTGGGACTCAGGTGGACAGTAGTCTCTCCTTTGATAATCACATTGCCATAGTAGTCAGGAAATCATTCTACATGGCACACCTCATCACAAAAGGGTTCTCATCCAGGAAAAAAGAGGTCATTGTTCCCCTCTACTCGACACTCATTAGACCCATTATAGAGTACAATGCCCCTTTTGGAATGTACCTCACAAGACATCTGCAGCAGCTGGAAAGGCCACAGAAGTACCTCACAAAGGGAATTACTGGCCTCAAACAGATGCCCTACACTGATCGTCTCAAAAAACTCCAGCTTTACTCTGTAGCATATTGCTTACTCCGAGGTGATCTCTGCCTAACATATAAAGCTATGTCAAACCCACAGCTGTTGGACATGCTACACCTAAAGAAATCCCAATCCCTCCGAGCTACACACTCTAGGGACATAAACCTTGTCACCACAATAAACAGGACATGCTAGAGGGATAGATTCCTGTCCCAGAGACTTCCCATACTCTGGAACAGGCTACCCATCTATGTCAAGTAAAGTTCCTCATTAACACTCTTCAAGAAAAATCTTGTTGAGTGGATGGGAAATAGGAAATACACCTCAGGGATCACTTCTGTGGCTCTGCTCGCCAGGGGCACAGGAAATTAACTTTCTTTGGTTGTCTTAAGCCAGGGTAGCCTAGTACCTACCTATGAACCTATGAACCTACATCTCCTGCTGGATTATCAATTGGCTCACTGGACACAGGAGATCAAAAGACGGGTGGCTTCTTCCACAAAGAGACCAGTTATCAGTGACACTTCTAAGGTTCAATGCTGGGACCCCACCTGCTTTTCATATTGTTTCTCTGAAGTAAAAGCCAATACCAAAGGGCTCTGGCTGACTATGTTTGTGGATGACTGCAAGCTAGGAGCAGATATTGAATCCCCAAATGACTTAGCCATCCTGCAGGAAATTTTGTCCCAAACAAATAACTGATGTAAGAATCATAGACCTAAACTCAATGTCAAAAATGTATTATTGAATGCTTTGAGAAGTTATCTACCCCAGGGAACTACCACAATGACAATATACCCCTAAGAGTTGATCCAGTTGTTTGTGATTTGGAAACTTATGTGGACAATGACCTAACTTTCAACCAACATATGTCTACTGCTGTAATTAAGTTCTTCTATAGTGTGCTGTTTATAAACAAAGGGATTGTGTCTAGATCTAATGATGTTATTGCCCCCTATACTCGGCCCTCTTTAGACCACAGATTCAGTACAATGCCTCTTTGTAATGTTTTTTTTCTGGATACATGGAACAACTTTAATGCCCACAGTGATATTTTATGAAAAGGGTACAAGGCCTAAACAATTTGTCTTATATGGACCACCTCAAAATCCTGTCACTATCCATGGTATCATACACACTGCTAAGATGTGACCTGTGTCTGGCATACAAAGCATCCTTTGACTCAATTCTAATGGACCTACTCCACATAAAGAAGTAAAATGACATCAGAAATATTTGGTCCAGAGATCTAAACTTCTGTAGCATCGAAAGAATGGTTCAGATGGACAGGTTTGTCTTGAGAGGGATGTCACTGCTCTGGAACAGACTCCCTGTCCACATAAAACAAACATTTATCCTTGTCCATATGCAAGCACAATTTGGATCTATGGATGGGTGCTAGAAAATTTACCCCAGGACTGCTTCCTGTATTACTAATTGACAGAGGCAACTCCTAAATGTTTATCCTGTGCACAGATCCCCTCAAATTATGCATGGTATGATCCCAGTTATTCTCACTGGGGTAATATATAATTATTGACTTTGGCAATGGTAAGACTAACACCAAATGGGATAACTTAATTCAAGCCCAGAAGGGAAATATGTTAGGCTTAAAATAGCCTACAAGAGGAGCTAGCCTAGTACTTACCTAGGAGCTTAGTAACAAATGCAGTGATATAAAAGTGATTGCCTATGGTGACTTTGAATCTGAATACATTGTTGCAGAAATTAATTGCTAATCTCTTAAAATGGGGAGAACTGGTTGTCTTGTTTTGGGGCAGCATTTATATTATTAACTTCTTACATCCGAGTGATGCCTCCAGCTGTCTCTGCAGTTATACACTAATGATGCTTCTAGGGTCAAATATTGCTTTTGCATATTCACATTAATAATTACAAAACCATGCTACATACAAAGTATTAAAATATTTCATTTTATAGTACACATAATGGAAAATATAACTGCATTGATATGTCATCTCTGTCTTGTGCATGAAAAGAGATTTTAATTGTTGCTCATTTAATATTGATTTATATTATCATAAATATCATGTTTTTCTAAATATCTCAACAACCAAGTAGCACAGGCAGAACTGCTTAACCTCATATGAAATCTCTCAGAAGACAAGCAGGTGTATTTTATATTGTATTTCATCTTCTATTTAGCCCCCCCCCCCATTTACCTCTTTTTTGGTTGTCTGTGCACTGCCACAGTTAATCTACTACACTTTTCTGTCATCCAAATTTACTTTTAGTTGATCAAGGGGAGGATAGAGGGTCATACACAAATCCCACTGTGGCCCTGGGGCCTCCTCTTCCTTTTCCTGGTAGAAAATGATTTCAGTCTCTACAGTAAAGACAATCCACTTCATCTTTAAGGGGGGAGGCAGATATCATATACATGGTTAGGGTGGGGATTTTAAGTTTATGGAGAGGGAAAATCTAGCCAGGTGGAGTGAGCATGAAAATGCAAACATCATTATCCATGGTGTCATCTCACTCATGCCCCCCCCCCCACAGTAGTAGTAGTCTGCTTGCAACCAGGGAGACATGCTCCAGTCTCCACCAAGGCAATCCCTGCTTGGACATTATCTCCCAGTCCCTCCAATGGATAGGCAGGCTGGTATGCCACTCATTTCCTTCTTCCCAATCCTAGTTCCTCTAGCACCTCAACTGCCAACTCCGAGTCATAGTCAGGGCACCATCTTTGTATGCTATAGAACTGTAAGCCCATGATGCTTTAGTTTTCTCAGTATATTTGTATTTATTTATTTATTTGTTTATTTATTTTGTCTTTGCTGCATTATTTGTATTGTTCTAGTACCATATTTTCCATCTATTTCATACAAAAATCCAAGTTTGGCAAATGACTGTCATTGTGTTACTTAAATTGATATGAATCAATTCTAGACTTTCCATGTCTGCTTGCATTTGATTTTGTGAACTGTTAGTCATGAAAATGTTGACTTTTAAGTGCTTCTTTTGGAGGGTAGGAAGGCTGATCTGTTTGCTTTTACTATTAATGTGTATTTATGCTTACTATTTAATATACTGTATCATTCTGATCCTCATTCTTGTAGATAGAAATACCTGGACTTCTCTATTTGATTGCATATGGGAATTCTGGTACTACACTTTTTTGTTTTTGTTCTTTTTTTTATTTATTTTATTTTTGGATAAAGCATATTAAGCTGAAGAGACATAAATAAGTATTACAAACTAAATGTGACAGCCAAGGCTCAAACCAAGAATGTGCACAAAAGTTTTTTATTTTTTTATTTTATGGCATACTAATCAACAAGGTATCCACTAGATAAGTGTTTTCATCTTTTATAAAAACTTCATCAGATAAAACATACACAAACAAGAAATACTTACATATCATGAATGAATTTCAAAACAACCAATCAGCTTTTCAGATTCCTGCCAAGCCCCTCATGTAATTCTCAAGCAATATAAAGTTATATACACAATTTTGAGAACTCTGCCATAACTGTATAATATTAGAGCTGGTATAAACCCATATGAATGTTAAAACATATAGAAAATGGATAAAACATACATAAAGCATTAAACATACAAAAGATGGTAAAAAATATGGGTTATCTTTCCAGGGCTTTTAGTTTTCTCTTTTTTCCATAAATAGGTATTACACTGCATATCCAACCTCACCTATCATCTGCATGGTACATGGGTGTTTTCCTTCTCTCTGCTCCAGGCATTCTCTTTTTATATGCACTCAGCATGTAAAAGAACTATCCTAACATATAGCTTTGGCATACTCTCTGATTGTCATAGCTCTCTTGTATAATTAACACTTGAATGCAGTGTTCCTCCTCAAATAATATCATTCATTGTCTGTTATCCCCAGATACAGAATTTTGTATCTTGCACCTTTAGCAACAGACTGACATCTTGGCACAGATTAGAATAACAGTAAACTGTGAACAGTTCTATGTTTTGTATTATAGTGAGTTCAGTGCTCCCTCTCAGCATTCTTTTCTTTTTTTTTTAATTATTCATTCCAAGACTAAATGCTACTTCATCTAGTAATGTAAAGAGACTGTCATTGCAAATATCAGCACAATGGATGACCTAGATCCTGTAGGAGCTAAATAATTAAAAAGAACATGTTGGACTAAAAAAGTGAACTTAATAAGAACAAGCCGTAAAAATGGAAAAGTATATATCTGAGATATATTGCACATGACCATAGACATTGAGAAATGTATGTGCAAATATTAATATAAAGCTATACCAAAAATAATAAATCTGAGAATAACATTAAGAATACTAAAATAAAGGCATATTTCCTTTTATACACTTTTTCTTTTTTTTCAGCCATATGCAAATGTCCCTGCAAGCCTATTTTCCAATAAATGGGAATTTAGTTTGCAACTCATGACAATATGTTGATTAGGCAAAGGACAGGGAATGGTATTTGATGTCACGACAAGGGGAGGCTACTCTGCTATTAAAAGGAGGAGTTTGCTCATACAGCAGCAGTAGTATGGAGACTCTTGCTTCATATGACATGTTCAAGGCTCATTTCCTCAACAGGATTTTATACTGCTGCATTCAATTACTTCTGCAGGACTCGATGTAAATAAAACCTAAGACCTGTGTTAAATATCGGATTACTTGAAATTTAGAAGTGATTTACAGGTTCTAAAAGAAAGCATATAAATACAGGTAAGTAAACTCAAGTTTTAAATGTGAAATCTTTGAATGTGATTTTTTATTATTAATATTTTAACTAACTTCAGCTTTAATATCAGCTTCAGTTTTTCAAGCAGTTTATTGTAATTTTGTAGATTATCACTGACTCTTGAAGTCTAAATATATTTTTCTCAGCTCTCTGTAATATCACTGAAAGAATATATTCATTTAACTATTCTGTCTGTATACAGGTAAGCATAAATGAATGAGACGTTATCAGAAGACCAGGAGTCTGGCAGTAAGGAGCCAATAAATCTCACTTATCAAGCAACAGTGGCATTTCAAATGAATGAGATGTCAGAGCCCTTTCAAGGTCTACAGCTGATTCAACAGCTAAAACCATTGATAATACCTTTGTATGCTGCTATTGTAATAATTGGAATCATTGGCAACTTCCTATTAGTCTATGTGATTATGCGAATAAAGAAAATGCATAATGTCACTAACTTTCTGATTGGAAACCTTGCATGTTCTGATCTGATGATGTGTACAACCTGCATCCCTCTCACCCTTGCATATGTGTTTGAACCCAGAGGCTGGGTATTTGGAAGCACAATGTGCTACTTTATACTTTTTATCCAACCAGTGACGGTTTACGTGTCTGTCTTCACATTAACTGCTATTGCTGTCGATCGTTACACAGTCATTGTTCATCCACTGCGGCGCAGAATTTCTCTGAAACTCAGTGCTTATTTGATTCTTTTTATATGGATTATCTCCAGCTGTCTTGCATTTCCAGCAATGGCTCATACTTATTATATAGAGCTAAAGCAGCAAGGTGTCGCAATTTGTGAAGAGTTTTGGGAAAAGCAGGAAAGCGAAAGACAAGCCTATGCCTTCTGCCTTCTGCTGATAACATACTTTTTACCTCTGTTTATGATATTGGCATCTTATGTTAGAATCTCAGTAAAGCTGAAGAACAGGGTCATGCCAGGCAGTGTCACACAAACGCAAGCAGACTGGGACGAAGCTAGAAGGAAAAGAACATTCTGTCTTTTGGTCATTGTTGTTATTGTCTTTGGAATATGCTGGCTGCCTTTACACGTTTTTAATATTTTGCGTGATGTCAACATTGATGTAATAGACAAGTATTATTTTAATCTTATCCAACTTTCCTGCCACTGGTTTGCCATGAGCTCTGCTTGTTATAACCCATTCATTTATGCATGGTTGCATGATAGCTTTAGGCAAGAAGTAAAAAAGCTGTTCACCTGGCAAAGAAGAGTTGCACCTTATGGACAAAGTGTTACTCTAAGTGTAGTCCTTTAGCAAAGCCACATTGTAGTAATGCAATGTTTGTTTTATAATGACCATAACATGCAAATTTAAAAACATTTTATTGCTGTTGTTAACTGATGAACTTACCTAGAATAACAAGACATTTTATTCACACCATTTTGACACTATAAAGTTTTTCAGAGTCAAAAATATACCCTTTCTGCAATGTGTTACATTTCAGTTTAACTTTCCTTTAAAAATTATTGAGCATAAAGCAAAGAACAAAATAAAGCAAAGATGAATTCTACTGACTTCAGGCTGCTAAACACCTGTTGCATATTGTTACTTTAAGCTTGTTTAATGTTATTCATTTGTGGAAAAAATACAATACCTCTTTGGATTTTTCAGACAGCATATTATTACAATATGTCAGCTGCAAATTGCTGTTATCATTGCCTTAATAATTAAGTGCATTCATAACCACCATCTTCTGCATAAATACCCTTTCAAGCCATATGTATTTGAAATGCAGCACTCTCACCTTCCTATATATTCCTATGTCAGGAATACGAAAAGCATTAACGTATACAAGGTGCTTCATTATATGTTTTTTTTTCCTCAGCGGTGACTATTTTCATTAAAATGTGCTATTTTTCTGCATAATTCACTCCTATGTGTAAAAGATCAATTGGAAATGCCTTGTGCAAAATGCATTTCTATTCTGTTCATACTTTTGCAATTATAAAAGTGCATTTTTCTTAAGATGAAGTCTTACAATTGAAGCCTTTTTTACTTGCTGCTAATTTAAAATCTTCTGGATGATAAGCAGTTGTGTAGCTCATCAGTCACAGACAAAAATTGTTACTAACTGCTCAGATGCGAGTAGGGTAATTGGCTCAACGCAAAGGGCATTTTCCTTTGTTGTTAGCAGATTAGATGACTGTAGGTTCTATTCCCACATCAGACATTTGGGTTCATATTCCAAATCTGATATTTTAGTACAGCAGAAGTGTAATATTACTGTACTGAGTGAACTGTCTTCAGGTGAAATGTTAAACTGAGGTCCCATCTGCCTGACTTGTTGATAGCTCAAGTGGATATAAAAGGTTAATGTCACTTAACAAAAAGAGCAGGGGAATGTCATTGGTGTCCTAGTCAAATTTCCTCATGTCAGTGAGAATGCCACTCTGGCTATTCCCCAACCAACTGGCCGACACAATTTAAGATAATAAAAAGTATGCAAAGCATTCATTTTTTTATGAAATTGTAATGCAGATGACTTAATGAGCTGAATTAAAGACCTGAAAGCAAATATCTTAATGGTTTGCAAGCATATGTCATATGTTTAAACAGAAATATATAATTTTCACTATGCAGTGGCTACAGTTCAAATTTAAAGACAAACATGCTAGCACTGCCTCAAGTGTTGGTGTTTGTGCGTGTGTGTGTGTGTGTGTGTGTGTGTGTGTGTGTGTGTGTGTGTGTGAATGCTTATGTGAGATTGTGTGAATGTGAGAATGAAAAAGAGAGTGAGAGAGAAATGCAAGCAAACCTGAATACCTTCAACACACACACACACACACACACACACACACACACACACACACACACACACACACATACACTCGCACATGCACACGCTTATGCACATATGAAATATATGCACAAAAACTGACTCTGAGTGAAAATATCATGTTTGTATTGTGGTATACATTTCAAGCTGGGATGATAATGCCACTTTCAAAATTATTTTTGAACATCTTTCATCTTGTAGCTTAAGTTATATAAATGTAGAAGGACTTAGCTGAACAGCTCATATGTTTCCTATGTTCTCATTGTACTTCATTTGCAGATCGTTTTTATAATCTGACATAGCCATTAGCATTTGTCTGATTTAATATCAAGAGAGTTCACCTATCCCAGCAATGCAGAAGTGATGTTTTGCCTTAAGCCTTCTTTACACTGTACATACAAGTTTGTAAAAGCAGTATGAAGCTTATTCAAACATTTAAAACTGACTAAAGGCATAGCTTCGATGCAGGCCCAAACCTGAGCCTGTTATTAAGTTTTAATATTGCCTTCAGTGCTTCACCCGCACATCCTAGTTTCATGTTTAAAACGTTTAGTAAGTACCTATGTCATTAGTTAAGGTGATTGTACATAAGTTACTATCAGATTTCATATAGCAGTACTTACTTCACTAATTGTACTGCTGTAATACTATTACATGCTTATTTGAAATTCACTTCATATACAAACTTTAATTTGCATCTAGTCAGTATTACTACTTTTTTCTTTCAACACTTGCAATGTTTTACTATGCTGTTCTAGTATAGAACTAATCATTTGTTAAAGTACATGTAAGCACCTGGAAGTAAGTGACACCACAATGTAATGCTTGGGGAGCAAACAAGTCATAATGGAGTAATTCATTGATTACTTACTGGAATCCATTTAGTAAAATAAAGTAGTAAATGGGTGGGCAGAATGTAACTAAATTAATATGTCTCCTTTGTTCAATTTATACAGACTAATAATTTGATATATCAGTAACATGGCAAAATAAATAATTTGACAAACTTATTTGATTAATACATTTGAGATACCATTGTGTAATTGACATTTGAATTATTTTTTTCAAGGGTGTTGCAACAGTCTATACTTTTTAAACTGTTTCTGAAATAATTTACCTTAAATATCAGCTTGTGATAAATGAAAGCTGTAAGATTATGCTTTTTTTCACAATTTCAATTGATTATTGACTATTATACAGTACCATGCTATATCTGTCTTACTACAAATTATCCATGAGGACAGATATGAAATGAATATATTGAACATCAGCATACATTTTCTTTGGATTGTTTTCCTGGAGGAACTTGTGTATCTTCACAACTTAATATTCACTACTTGTTTTCCCCACATAGCATCTATCAACAGACTAGGCCTCCCATGCTGTTAACATAAAAGAAAACATTTAAGAGCATGTCATGCATCATTTCTAAGTGCTCTTCAATGAAAACAGGTTATTATCTATTACCTCTGCTTTTCTTTCTCTGAAGATACATTATAATTTCCATGACAACATGCTTTCTGAAACATTTCCAGAAATATTTGGTGAATAATCTACAGCAGCAACATAAATAGATGAGGATACATTAAAGTAGTCAAGTTTTTTAAAGAGCTTCCATATTATAATATTTTGTATATATTTTTGGAATCTATAATGTCTGGAATTTTCTAATGCTAATTTTCTCCTTGGTAGACTTTTATATGGCATTGAATGAGACAGTTTGTTTGTACTATTTGAGCACTTCAGTTTAGTACATTTTGACTGTATATTATAATAGCCTTGAAATGAATGCTGTAAGATTTTGACTGTGAGGCTTTAAAAAGTTTGTACCAGAAATCAAAAACGTATCTGATAAAAATATATTACTTACTTAACAGTTGCCACTTCTGTATGGTGACCAACAAAATAGCAGTCATTCTACCTTAAATGTGCAAAACTATCATCAGAAGACTCAGAATAGACATTTGAAATAAACTGTTTTATGCTAGGGAAAGTTCTTCTGCACCCACATGTCAGAGGCTATGCTTTCTCCTCGTCTATAATTACTATAATCCTCTGAGGTTGCCATTACCCAGAAAAAACAGGTAAATATTTACCCATCTGCACAGAAAAATCAGGTAATGCCTATCTCTGTTCCTTGGTAATTAAGAAAAGAACAGTTTTGAAACACATTGCTCAGGTTTGAATAAATTAAGGACTTGTAGTCTAGAAGACTAAATGCTATTTACTAGGAATAATTGTATCTCATTTTATCAAAAAAGCAAATTGTTGCAAAAAAAAATGTAAAGATATGCAAAATAACATTCCCAAGAAAATAATAATAATAATAATAATAAAATATTCAGCCAAACATTCGAAAACAATTGATTTTACAAGGGAAACAAGCCCGCTGCACCTTCTAATGTGGAGGCTCTACACTTACATCATAAGTATCTCTATATTCCAACTCTGAAGTCAGCTGGCCTGGACAAAAGAGAAAAGGCATAAAACAAACATTAAACTCATACTTTTCCTATTTTTTGACTGTTGCGACCAAAACCTAAAGGACTTCATTTGTTACTAAGTGGGCAGTGTACTCGTATGTCGCCATCATAACCAAGTGATGTCTCCTTTACTTTTGTTTATTTTTATGTTTATTTTTATTTTAAAAAGGAGTAGCACATTGATTAAACTGACCACATGCAGGTACTGCCTGGGTTACGTAATTTACTTGTGTAATCTTTTGTGCAACAATAATGGACACAGTAATCAGTACTGCTCCAAAGTGAAGATTACAAGACATGGATGTCGAAAAATTCACATTGAGAGCGAATCATTAGAGGGGTCTTGACATCCTTTTGGAGAATACAAAATAATATGTTATGATCAGTGATCTGATCATAGTTGTTTGTACTGCATGGTGATTTTTCTGCTACATGTGCTACTAGTTACACACAAAAAAAAAAAATTTAAAAAAAAAATGTTGTGCCAGTAAAGCAGTGGGGAAGTGGTTGATGTTCTTATGTATTCCCTGTGTAAGGGAAGCAGTTTGAATAAAAACTGTGGCTGTAATGTAGCAGATAGCAGGAACAAATGAGCTGAAACAAGGCCATTTCATGTCTACTGCTGCTGCACTTTACTGGCTTGTGCTGTCATCTTTTAGTGTCATATGCAATGTTAACATCAGATGGGGGTACTTAATTATTTAACAATTGTTAAGCACTCTTCTAAGCATTACTAAGGTCAAGTCTCGTGCTACAGTAATGGTGAACTTAGGATGTAATTTAATCATTACCAGGCCGTAATCACGGAGCTCCATGCACTACAACATTATTCTACAACTGTGTGTGCACAAACTATGGCAACAGTTTCTTACTAATATTTCTCAGAATTCACATCTTTTTATTATTTCTAATGCACTGTTGTCATACCTATCAGCTTATCCATACAAAAATCAGGGATAAAGTAAAAAAATAATGGGAGGGTAAATACCCCAAATCAGGGACAATTTCTCTACACTATACTAATTCACTTAAAAAGCAAACAGAAAACAAGTTTTACATAAAATGCAATTTCTTAATAGTAAGAAGTATGCAACTCCAGTAGTAATCCTGATGGTTTTCCAGAAATTCAAAACTTTTATAAACAAGCAATCAAATGAGGCAAAATTGGGAAATCAAGGAAGGTCTTTAAAATCACTGAAAATTGAACGGTCTATATTTTCACATCTTTTCTTTTCTAACTGCTGGATAATACTATTCCTCTACATTTTTGAGCAACAAGCAGAGTGATTTGTGTACATTGTTGTAATGACCATTGGCTGCTACCACTTACTCTTAACAAGCATGCTTTGTTTTTTGGGAAACGTATGAATTCCAGCCCTACTTCTTGTATAAACATATTTTCTAATGTCTTTCTCTTTTGCTTCCTTCTCTTTCCCTCTTCTTCAGGTCTGTATCTGGGCCTGGCTGTTTCTGAAGTCATATTTAAACAATATAGTGTCCGGTGTATCTCCAAATCCTGGATGAAGTAATAGCCTGTAGGTGCCAAACACAGCGGTTTCATATTTATTTATTTCCATGTACTTACCAAGTGGGAAAGCTGGTCTGTTAACCCTTTTCAGTTACAACCTGGGTACTGATAACAGGACAAAGCATAAGAGTCCAAATCATGTTTACTGCATATCGTATGTTACATTTGCAAACCTTATAGATAGTGTATAAATTATACACAGGTGATCAGAAAATACAGTGGTAGTATTCTGATCAAATGATTTGTCAGGAATCATAAAACAATTTACTTGCAGAAAGACTAGAGAAGTGCAATCTAAAATATTTACAAACTATAGATAATATATGGAATCTAAAATATTTACACAGTATAGCTTATATAGCTTATATATACAAGAATACTATAGGTTATGTGCAAGATCATATACATGGTTAGCTTTTGTTACTGGTAAATACATTTGAACTTTGCATTTGTTACAGGTTTGATAACATATTGCACAAATAATTCCATAGGTACATTGGCTTATGGCCAAAAAGTGAGTTCCCTTCCTTTTTAATCATGAGTAGCTACTTTGGCTGTGAAACAACATGAAAATATTTTAACAAATTCATCAGAATCATAAGATCAAACCATGCATAAAAGTTAACTTAGTAACATAGGTTCATAAGTAAGTACTGGGCTAGCTGTCCTTGCAAGTCATTTTAAGACTAACCAGTTTCCCCTCTTTGTGCTCAAAATAACTGTTCCATTTGGTTGTAGATTGGCCTTAAGGATCCCATGTTCGATAATTATATATCACCCCTAATAAGAATAACTGGGATCATACCATAAATAATTTGAGGGGACTACTCATGCATGAGATAAAGCATTTTAGGAGGTGCATCTGTACATTAGTAGTACAGGAGGCAGTCCCAGGGTAAATTTTCTGTTTCACATCCATAGGTCTAAGTTGCATTTGAAAATGGATAGAAATTAACTTTGTTTTATGTGGATGGGGAGGCTATTCCATAGCAGTGGTATCCTCTACGAAATATACCTGTCTCTCCATGCCATTCTGTTGATGTTGCAGAACAGGTTTAGATCCCAAGTCCAAGTATTTCTGATGATATTTGACTTGCTAGTATACAGAAAATTTTTCAACAATGGGTCAGAGGATGCTTTTTATACCAGGCAAAGATCACTTCTTAGCAGTCTGTACGATACTGAGTGTAGTGACAGAGCTTTCAGTTGGGTCCATGTAGGACCTGTTGTTTAGGTCATGTATCCTTTTAATAATATATTTCTCTAGGCATTCCAGTTGTTTCTTGTGTCTGGACAGATACATGCCAAACAGGTATTATATTCAATGACAAGCCAAGCTGAGTAAAGGGGAACAATGACATCCCTAGATCTAGACACAATCCTTTTGTTTATAGGCTGGATGATATAAAAGGACTTTCTTACAATACATACATGTTGGTCAAATGTTAGATCACTGCCTACATAAGTTCCCAAATCCTGAACAACTGGGTTGACTCTTTTGGGTGAACTGTCACTGTGGTAGTGCCCTGGGGTAGATGACTTCCCAAAGGTTGCAATAATGCATTTTTTGGCATTTAGTTTCAAGTCATAATTTTGACACTAGTTATTTATTTGGGACTAACCTACCTGCAAGATGGCTAAATCATTTGGGGAATTAATGACTGCTCCTAGTTTGCAGTCATCTGCAAACTTCATCATCCAGACCCTTTGGTATTGGCTTCAGAGAAGGAGATGACGAATAGGAGAGGTTCCAGCACATAATTCTGGGGACACCACTGGTGACTGGTCATTTTATGGAAGTAAATTGCACTATTTTTATTTATTTTATTCTATGAGTCAGTTAGCAAGCAATTGGGTGACTTAGGAATTTATTCCTAATTTATTTAGCTTTTCTGCAATGCGTGAGTGGGGGATTGTGTCAAAAGCTTTGGCTAGGTCAAGGTATATGATGTGTACCATTTTGCCTTCATCCATTGGTTTGGTGACTTTTTCAAAAAAGTCAACCAGTAAGTACAACCTGCCCTTGATGAATTCAAGCTCAGATAGGTGCAGTGTTTGGAGGTTCCCCATGTTCTTATTGATGAGTTCCATGATAAGTCTTTCCATGCCTTTGCATATGAAGCTGGTCAGACTTATATGTCTGTAATTGCCTGGGTCTGTGGAAATTTCTACCTTATGCAGGGGAATGACTGCAGATGTTCTCCAGTCACTTGGTACAAAACATGTATGGTGGCTAAGGTTGAACAGTGTTTTTAGGGGGTGGCTAAATTGTGCTTTATGTTATTTAAGATGCATCCGGGGATACTGGCAGGACTCATCAATGCAGGATTGTTAGCTTTTGATAACACTTTTAGGACTTGGGCTTGTGTGATAGTTGGAGGCAAGCCAGCTTCAAGAACATCTTTTAGGACAGATGGAGAGGGAGGGAGAGGGGTAAAGTTAGATCTAAATTTATCAGACTATGGTCAGTTTACAGTACCACTGCCACAGACACAAAGACTGAGCTTTACTATCAAACAAAGTGATAAAGTCATCTTGGCATTCTAACAGCTGAACAGCACATATATATTTAATCAGGACTACATATTTCTATATGTTTGTTATGGTGTTGTATCTATAACCTTGTAGATTTTGCCTGTTCTAAGTTGCTCATTTAACTGCATAGGTACAAAGTTTGGTGCATAGCTATCAACCAGCAAAAACAAAGTCATAGCATTGGGCTTTAAAAATCATAGCAGGGGTCAGAAGGAGGAAACTTTTGTTATATTTTCACAATAAAAACTCTCAATATACACTACACCATATATTGTTACTGATTGAAAAATTAAGCCTATATTATGACTCCATCTTTAAAAAGGTGTCTATCTATAAAAGGCCTGGCTTTATGAGGGACATCAGTAAATCTAGCAGAAGCAAGGGTAGATTTGATGACTAAAACTGGAAAGCTGTGCCTAAATCAAAGCAGTTAAGATGTGTGGTTTGGTGTGTAAAATAGACTTGCTAGTTTCAACCTTTTTGTTTTGTTCTTTTTTCCTAACTTTTTCATGTTAATGCACAGCATGTGTCCTATCTCATCTTAAACTGATGGAGCCTTGAGCAGTAATCAATATAGTACAATGACTCTGTCAGTCTGGTAAGCAATTTTACTGTTTTTTGTATATATGCACCCAATCACATGTGTGATTTGGAATGATATCATTTTCTCTGTTCATCATATAAAAGGTATAGTAGACTAAAGGCAACAAATAAATTAAATCTCAAATAGTATTTCTTCAGTTAACTAAATTAAGGAGAAGGGAGCTTCCCTTGCTTAATAAATGTTTGAATGAAGGGGTGGTTTCCAGTTTAGGTAGTCAAAGATGACAATGATATATAGCTTAACACAAGACATAGACAGCAGGCAGTAATTAGGAACCACTTTAGGCTGGTAAATTTTATGAACATCAATACATTTGGTCCATTACTCATCTGTTACACAAAATGAGACCTGATATGAAGGCACGTGTCCCTATCCTCCTTAGCTGGTTATTTAGGCCTTCATTTAGATACGTCCTGGGTTGACTCAGTACTAGTAAACAGGCCAACTTTTAATGTCACCACAATATTGTAAACTTGCTAGATTCAAGTAAAGTGTTTGATGTTTAGAGGGCCATCACCTACAAGGTACCAAGTATACATATTCTGCAGCTGTGGGTGATTGCTGGTCACTGAGCATACTACATAATATTTCTTGCATGCCATTCTGCCACATTCCTTTCAGATCACTCCCCAGAGTTAAAGCTCTCCTTACTCCAACACCACTATCCCCCATTTCATATGTTGGAAGCAGGATGATTTATTAGCGAAACTGTCATAATATCAAAAGGCCTTATTGAAAGCTGCTGTTGAAAATTGGAAAGAGAATGAATCAGAACCAGCCTTGATTTTCAACTGGGAGCAGCAATTGTTTATTAACATATGCATAACAATTCAAATGATTCAGATAACCTGGAACAAACAATCTTTCATCTCAAAGCAATGTGCAAAGTAGTTAACTATCATGACCCATGAATATTAACATAATCTTAAGCGAGCTGTGGTCAAGCAAAGAGAATTAACCTTTACTGTTATACAATATATGTGAGGATGCTTGGGATTTTCTTTGAGCTGGAGATCACCAAGTCATGGCTACCTGCTCACATGTGTAAAGAGCAGAAGGTAGAACTAGCCATCCTGCAGCTTATATACAAGGATGAAGGAAAGAAGTGCACTCCAACTGCCATAGAGAATATTATTATGACGAAATACTGCACATTTTATATAATATACCATCTACTTCACAAACTAAACTCATGAAATTGTTCTGAGTAAACCATAATGTATAGCCTAAAGACACTTAATTAGATTAATTAGTTTTATAGGTAATTATTAGGCATGCAGTACAAGAGCCTAGCCCATAGCTCTCATCTGTCCAGATTTTCACAGAATGTCCAGATTTTTGCATCATATTTTTGGTCTATTTCTTATAAAATTGGTGTTTTTCTGGCAAATCTTTGGGATGATCTGATGACAAAGTCACTAAATAATGACTTAAATTTGAGTTTCCAACTTCATTTCCTTCAGAAAATGCATGTTAACACAAACCAGGTTACTCTAGCAACTTTCTAAGTTTATAAGAGCAATATTTAAAATATGTGCCTATTTTTGGGCCTTTGTCCTCCCATTTTGTAATGCTTTGTCCAGATTTCTTGCACTAAGAGGTTGAGAGGTATGGTAGCCTAATCTCCCAATTGTCCCAAAGCACTGACTAGTTAAGGGATTTGCTCAAGGTCACACAGTAGGCAAATGAAGGTTGAAGGAGTCAAACATAAGACCACATGAAGCAGCTTGTTAACAGCTCACAGCCATAATATTCTGTGCTAACTGCAGACTTGGTGGTTCAACCCATTATCCTCAGCAAATTCTGCACTATACTTCAGAACTTAAAATGGGATGAAAAGCAAGTTCAGGTGGTGGTGTGATAGAATGTTATATAGAAATATCATAAAGTCTGTGCCAAGGAGTTGTTGGTTACACTCACAACGCTGACTCAGGCTTATGCTGCTACAGACCCCCCCCCCTCAACGTATAAGCTGGCATGATTATCATTTTGTTTTTTTCCCAAACAGTACAGAGACAAGTCAGATTCTGCCAATTAACTGCCTATTTACTTACTTTGTAAATAAAAATGTGTGCAAAATATTCAACTACTGGAATATCCTGCATATTTCTTTATGGATACATTCTACGCAGTGGATGTTTTAAATGGTAAATGTTAACTATATTCCTCAAACGGAAGTTCTATTAGATTTTCAAAAAGGCACTTTATTATATCAATTAAGATGTTATGTGGTCTTCTCTATGCAAATTTGGAATACAAAAATTGAAAGAATGTTATAAGGTGTGACGATAGGAGGTACTGCCAGTCATGCCAGGAGAAGAAGGGCAGTGTATGTGTAACATATGCTAGCACAGCTGGCTGGAATTTTGTAAATAACTATATGTCATTTGTATATCAAACTGATTTATACAGAAGCTTGTGCTGAAAATGTATTTGTGAGGTTTGTTTGTGTTAAACTGTATCAACAGTGTGCCCTGCTGAAAGGAAAATAAATGTATATGTATTATTGTAACAGAATTAAATGTATACATTGTAAGAGCATATACTGGAAGAGAAGAAGTTAATCCACCTGACTCTGGAAAAAATATTCTTGACATTAAACCCACAGTTTTGAAGGGAGCCAGAGACACAATGTCTGTACTAGAAGTCGAAAGAATGGAATGGTTTTATGGTTTATGACTTCCAGCAATTGCACCACATCTGAGCAATGCTCTATCTTTGTGTATGGTAACATGTAGGTGCTAAACCCTGATAGCTTCTGGCATTGGGGGTTGTATGGGAACCAGAAGTCAGATGACCAGAAGTATGTCATGTCATTCTGTACAGAAATAATATTTTAATATTACAGGAGACTGAAGTCTCAGGAGCATTTCCTATTCTGTCTTGGATCTGACAGCAATGACCACTGACCCATCTTGCCTTGTTCTGTTCAGTAAGTAGGAATGGTAATTATCTTAGTCAATCAGGAATAGATAGTGAGAATAGCTAAATATTCTTTTTTTTATAACTGTATGAAACTTTCATCTTATTTTTAATATTCCCTGTGGCTGAAACTCTGGTGTTTACAGTAAATAGATATTTAGTATTTTCACATTATTTTATTAATTATTAAACATATTTAAACTTTTCATTGTGGCTGGTCCTTTTTAGAAAATATTTAAATTTTGAGAGTATTTGCACACATTTATTTGGTACTACCTCTGGCCACTCCTGGCTGTTTGGTCAACATTACAATTTGTAATAATTTCACCCAGTATAATTGGATACCCTATTAAGAGCCTTATACTAACTGACTGGTGGCAGTGAAACTATTTTATAGTCTGGACAGGAGGTGGCATAGCTAGTAAATCTGTGCCAGCCTTTCCCAAGTGTGTGTATGTGGGGGGGGGGTGTCAGCTGCTTGGAACAGGACACAAAGCACTGGTTTCACAGAAAGGATGCTGGAGGACTTGGCTTGGACACTTGGCTGAGAACCTGTCCCTTCAGCTGTGCCGCTGGGGAATCTTATTAGGGACCTGGAGGGAGACAGATAGAGACACCCAAACTCCAGTGCATGTGCCCTGTGTGCTCTTAAAGGACCAGTATGGGCAAATGATGAGAAAACATTTTTTTCTCTAGTCATGAATTTCTGTACCTCTCAAAGCTGCTTGCCACAAAATAAGTATTCATTCCTAATTTTATTTTTTTTATCACTGTCTGCCCTCATGGGAGCAGACATCCTGATGAGAATTTTTTTCACTTGATCAGCTAAATCTGTCCCAAAATATAGTATGACAGCCCTAATTGTGAGAAAAGGTAGCCCTACCATTTGTTGTTAGATGATAATTCCATTCACTTAAATGGGAAACCTGAAAAAAAGCCAAGTTTAAGAGTCTGCAGAGCAAGTGTCATTGACTAGTCTGCATTGGAATTTACATATGTTGTTCTCAACAATGTACTACACATTCTCTGAAAAAAGCTTACAAAAGTGCCAACAAATTACTGAGATAAAAATTACTTTTTACAAAGAGTGGTTTTGTTAGTTGCAGTTCCTGACCAAGTTACTCCTCCCACCTCCCCTCTTTCAATGAGCCAGAATCTCACATTTCCAGCTTGCTTAGGTTCAGCTACTTAGTCAACTTTGCATGACAATAGACATCAAAGAAATCACAGCCTGGTGTGCCACAGAAACTCTTCCTTCATATGTTTCTTTACTCCTGACTTTTGACTAGCACTCTCTCAAGAATTAGAAGTTAAAAAAATATCAATCCACAGTTTAGGCCAATATATCAATTTCTTGAAATATGCCCAGTAATATATTTTCTTTTACATTTTCTTCAAATACAAACACAAAGTTCTCTTATTGTTGCCCTCACTTTGTTTACCCAGCTGTGTGCTGATCTGTATTTGTAATGTTTCTCTATATGCTGTATTTTATCTAGTGTCCAAATGAATGTTTAAAAAACTGTAAATAAATAAAGAAGTAACAAAACTAAACTAATGATCTTGGTGGACTAATGATATATGACTACATACAGCATACTGTCCAGGACTCATTTATCAAAAATGCAGTACTAAATAGTCAATTTTATTTTATTTATTTTATTTTTATTTTTATTTTACATTTGTTGACCGGGCTAGTCCAACTGGATACGTGTCCATTTTCAGTGGAGGCCCGGGGAGAAAAGCTCCAAAACAAAAACATACTAAAAAAATATACTAAAAGTAACACACAAAATACATATAAAAACAAAAATATACTTAAAAATATATAAACATCTAATGCTAATGATTAGGAGATGGCATTAATATAGAGTAAAACATATTCAGTTTAACACAGTATACAAAAAGAAATGTAAGTACAGTATCTGGTAGGTTTTGAGCATGGTAAGTAGTACTAAGTAGTACTAAGTAGTGACTGAGATAGGAATTAAGAGTGAAGATTTGAGTATAGATTGGGTACTTAAAGATTTAAGGTAGAAAAAATTAGGTTATGTGGGTAGCAGATAGATTAGAGAATAACAACTAGGCAGGATTAGTACAAGAACATAACCAGTGGTTGGAGAAGAAAAGTTTTGGTCAAGTGACAAAGATGCTTGGAGTGAGCATGTGCATATCCAAAGGCAGCATAGTACAACGGGATACACACTGTGGAGGTGACAAAGTTAATGAAAGCAGGTGTGCTCTCTACTTTCAAATTAAAATGGAAAAAATCAACATAAGACTGAAAGGCAGACATTATGTCTAAAGGAAATTGATGTAAATTAAATGACAGAAAAACACAAGTCATTAATTCAAGGGGCAACATGGCATACGCCCAAAAGACTAAACAACAACGACCCCCATTGCTTATGATACAAAGGGAGAGACATCCAAGGAAATGTGAGTTATTCCAATTGAAAGGCAACTGCAGACATAGGGACTCCTATGTAAATGAGTTTGCTTGCTTTTTGAAACAGACAATGGAAGAACAGGTTTGTCAAAGAGTAATGGTTTGGCAGTTATGACACAGGTAGCCATGACCTCACCATGGGCATCCTAATTGTGCTTTCTGATGCCTTATCATTCATCTTACATAAAAGGAAAAACAGGTCATTGTGAGAATGGGTAATGTGTAAGTGAAAAATGTATTTTTCTCTGGTTCCAATATGAAATATACATTTAACAAGTGCATTTAATCAACATCAATCTTGCCAATACTAAGTATGAAAGTCTAATGTGTGGCATTACTGAATGATTGAAGCATCATTTATTTATCTGGAATTTATGAATATGTACAAGGACATGGCAAAAATACAATGTCAAATCATGCACATAACACAAATCCTGGGACAGTTCAAAGATATGCATATCCCCCACCTAATGACAAACACGGAGGCATATAAACCAATACAAAATAAATAAATAATAATACTAAATTAAATAAATACTTACATATACATAAAAAGGGGCTGTATGTATTTATCTACACACACACACACACACACACACACACACACACACACACACACACACACACACACACACACACACACACACACACACACACACACACACACAAACACTAGTTTAGATCAAGGTATACATAATTTCCACATGTATTTATCTATATATTTTTAGATCTATATATTTATCTACGTGTATACATATGTGTGTGTGTGTGTGTGTGTGTGTGTGTGTGTGTGTGTGTGTGTGTGTGTGTGTGTGTGTGTATATATATATATATATATATATATATATATATATATATATATATATATATATATATATATATTTATATGTGTCTACTACCAGAGATCGAAATTACACTATTTCAAAATCTGGTAGTAGATTTCCACTAACACAAAAGTGCACTTCACTGAAAGTGCACTTTCACGAACACCACTTGAGTGAATGGTTACGGACCTTAGGGTTAGGGCTTGGGTTAAGGATAGTGGATAGGTAGAAGGGCTATCCACTGTCCTTAACCTAAGCCCTAACCCTAAGCTCCATTACTACCACACAACAGTGGAGGAAATTGTATGTCCTCCACGGTGCAGTAGTCATGGGCCTATGTCCTCCACTGTGGTGCGGTAGTCACGGACCTTAGGGTTAGGGCTTGGGTTAAGGATAGTGGATACCTAATAAGGCTATCCACTATCCTTAACCCAAGCCCTAACCCTAAGGTCCGTGACTACCGCACCAAAGTGGAGGACGTTGTCCGTTCGTTCTTGTGGTGTTTGCGAAAGTGCACTTTTGGTGAAGTGCACTTTCGTGTTTGTGGGCATCTACTACCGGATTTTGAAATAGTGTAATTTCGATCTCCAGTAGTAGACCCATATATATATATATATATATATATATATATATATATATATATATATACATATATATGTATAGATATAATAAATATGATTTCAAACAAAATTGAACTGTATGACAACCAGCAGAAGTATACTTACATCTTCATAAAATGCTCAGAACTAATACTATATGACAACACCTAGTCAGACCCGGAGCTTCTAGCCATTTTAATAGCAGAGAAATTTAACTCAAGTTTGACACCCTTATAGCCCAATGTTCCCAAAACACCTATATGCCAACATTACCAGATCCAACTTACTTCTGTGTAAGCTGCCTCATACTGTCCCAAGAACACGTCCATAAAGCCGTATCCAAGGTTGAGAACACTGCTTTCTTATGCCAGATAACATAACCTGTTGAGTAATGCCAGACCTGAAACAGTGTCTGTCAACCCTCCTGCAAAGGCCATTAAATTTTAGACTTAAAACAGGGTATGTGCCAGAATAATACAGGATCTAAACTGTCATCACCCTGCACAAGAGCAAGCCATCAACTGAACCCAGTAAATGTAGACTAACAAATCTGAGCAGCCTTTTCTCTAAGGTTATGCAAAGGTTCATTATGGAGTTAGTAGAGAAGGACATTGTCAAACTACAATGATATTGTATTAAGCTCAAGTACTGCCCTCTTAAAATGCTTGAGTTATTCAAGAAAGTTACTGATGGATGAGCAAAAATCATAAAAAAACAATATATCCAAGTCTTGCTAAGGCATACAATAACATGCAACACTCTCCTAGCTAACTGTCACGCCTTACATCAACTGATGGATTGAAAAATGGACCACACTTTATAGAAACCAAGAATTTAGAGAGGATGGATCCATCTCCTCCAAAAGACATGTCATGAGCTGTGCTCCACTGGGTGCAGTACTTGGAGAATTTTGCACTAGGATTTATTTCTTAGTGGTCAGATATAGTGCTAAGGGTTTATTTCTCACAAAGACTGTTGATGACAGTAAGCTAATTTCAATTATTGGCTATACAGGGTACACCTATATTGTCCAAGTGGCTGTTTTAAATGGAAATTGATGCTGTCAAAATCAAGAACTTACACAAAAATACAATTACTGTATAATATCATCATTCAGTAAGTACATCAACCCCTGAAACTATTATATTGACAGCATACCCAGAGAAATCAATGTCTCCAAACCAATGTAAGCATTGAGCATGTATCCACTGCTGTAATAAAGTTTATTTTTTCCATTGCATAGCTTATTATTAAGGGCATGCCATACAGATGTGAAGATGTGATCAATCCACTGTATGTTCATAGGTTCATAGGTTCATAGGTTCATACTAGGCTATCTGCCCTAGGGCATTTATAAGCCTAGCCAGAATGTGTTTGGCTTTTGCCACCCATTTTAAATTTATTTTGCTATGCCCTTTTTCGAGGTTAGTATACTGTGCCTCTATCTAACAGTGACACAGAAGTGATACCCAGGGTAAACCTACGATCTCCCATCCACTCATCAAGATTCATCTTGAAGAGAGTCAATGAGGGACTCTGCCTAACCTGGACTGGGATTTTATTCCAGAGTGAAGGGAGCCTCTGGGTTATGAATCTGTCCCTCCAGCATGTCCTATTTATTTCAGTGCTGAGGTTCAAGTCTCTCGAGCACGTAGCTCGATGGGATTTGGATTTTCTGAGGTGCAGCATGTCCATTAATTCCGGGTTGGACATGGCTTTATACGTCAGGCACAGATCGCCTCTGAACAGGCAGTATGCCACTGAGTAGAGCTGGAGTTTCTTTAACCGGGCAGCATATGGCATCTGTTTGAGCCCTTTGATCCTCTTGGTGAGGTACTTTTGGGGTCTTTCCAGTTGCTGCAGGTGTCTGGTAAGGTACATCCCAAAAGGCATTGTACTCAATTATGGGCCTGATGAGGGATGAGTAAAGAGGCACGATGACCTCCCTAATCTAGATGTGAATCCCTTCATGATTAGGTGGGCTATATAAAATGTTTCACGTGGTTGTCAAATGAAAGATTGCTATCAACTTGGGTCCCCAGGTCCCTAATTACTTCTTCTGTACTTAATGGATTTCCACCTATGTGGTAATTTGTGGGCACTTTGTTTTTGCCAAAGGGGATGACTATACACTTTTTTGACATTTAGCTTGAGGCCATGGCTCTGGCACCAGTTGTCTGTTTCTATGAGGCCCTTTTGGAGGATGCTTGTGTCGGCTGGAGAGTCGATTATGGCACCCAGTTTGCAGTCATCTGCGAACTTGGTCAGCCACAGTCCTTCCGTGTTGGCCTGTACCTCCGAGAAATATATACTGAACAAGAGAGGTCCCAGGACTGAGCCTTGTGGGACACCACTTGTAACTGGTTTGGAGTCTGACATGGCTCCAGCAATTCTAACCATGTGGGTTCTGTCCTTGAGCCAGTTTGCAATCCATCTAGTGACATAGGGGTTTATATTTAAGCTGGTGAGCTTATCTATAATGCCCGAGTGGGGTATTGTATCGAAGGCTTTTGCGAGGTCCAGGTAGGCTGTGTGGACCACCTTCCCCTCGTCAATGGCCTTGGTGACTGTTTCAAAGAAATCAACCAGGTTTAAGAGGCAGGATCTGCCCTTAACAAAGCCGAACTGGGTAGGAGTCTTTGAGTATAGCGCGCCTTGGCATGCTGCTAAAACACTTGGCACAAAATGAAGTGCACAACTCTTTCTCAATAAGAGAAGCAATGGTATAAACCATATAAAGTACACTTACTGCCTCAAAGGCTGCTCCTGAGTTTATTCTCATATCGGTTGCTGAGTGGGAGCCTCTGCCTTAGGATAAGTTGAGTGTCTTTCTGTATCCATCTACACAGCCCTAATGTATATCTGCAAGTTGAATGTTCACATAAACATATGCTCACAAAAAAAATGTGATTAAAAGACAGATTTGCAGCACATAGCATTGCAGCTCGCAAGAATCTTATTCATCTTCACATAAAACAAAGAACTACTATTCCTCCACTCAATTAAAATTAGGATGAGTAGATCAGAAACTGCAAATTCTTCCAAGGAATAGCAACCATGCCCTACCTGGGAAGGGGTTTACATGTACATGTTTTGCCTGCTATAAGTTATAAGAAAGGGGACATTATAAGGGATAAAATCACTTTATGGGAATTCTTGTCTAGGCTTCTGTAGATCCTGTCTCTGGTGCTTACTAATACCCCCACTGTGACATCTTCCCTTTTGGGATCTAACCACAAATCAGTCTCCTGACCCTCCCCAGCAAATCCATATCAGAATTTAACTTCTTACAGGATGGTATAAATAGCTTCACTGCACCTCGCCCTGAAATGGAACTGACAGCTATGTTAAGTTTTACACCAATGCTTTATACAAACACCGGTATAACTGTGGCTGTACCTGATAGGACCAAAACAAGCCCTCTCTAAGTCCAAAAACATAGCATCTATAAGACTTTATAACATCCAGGCTGCATCCTAAATGGGCTCCAACAAGAAACAGCAACACCTTTTGGTATGCTTTTCATAGTCTAAGCTTCATCCCAGCTGAATGTAAAATGGCCACCATTATCGCATTGCACAAATGTGGTGCTTCCACTGACCCCGGGAACTACAGACCTAGTAGCCTGACTAGCTTTCTCTGCAAGGCCATGGAGTGAATCATCATGGACCTTATAACAGATATAGGTCATATGAAAATACTAGACCCTACTAAGTTAGGATTTGTCAAAGGGAGATCATGCCTGTTAAACCTTGTGGACTTCTTCGAGACAGTCATCAAGGCCCTGAACAAGGGAAAATCTGTAAATCTATGCATACAGCCTATCTAGACTTAGCCAAGGCTTTTGACACTACCCCCAACTCAGGCATCATTGACAAACTCACCCAGCTAGCCATAAACCCTTATATCGTTTAATGAGTCACTATCTGGCTCACTGAAAGAATCCATATAGTCAAAATAGGGGAATCCACCTCCAACAGCATACCTGTAACCAGTGAAGTTCCACAGGGATCAGTCCAGGCACCTCTAGTATTTGGAATCGATTTCTCCGTAGTACATGCAAAACCTAAAGGTCTCTGGCTGGTAAAGTTTGCTAATGACAGCAAACTGGGAACAGTCATAGAAGCTTCGAAGCTGGAAACAAGTTTAATGTATCCAAGGTACAGGTTAAGCGCTTTCTGCAGTAAAAATAACTGCTTCAAATGATGTCAACATCCTATAAGAGATTGGTGCCAAAGTTATGGCCTTAAACTGAATGCAAAAAAATGTATCTATGATTCCTATTGTTTATGTCACTAAATTTAAAATATGACACAAAGCTGCATATTTTTACTGCTCTTTGCCTCTGTCCAAACAAAAACATCTATGTAAAATAGACATGTGTCATAATATACCTGTAATGTTTGAATATCATTGCTAGAGCCTTCCTGTGTCCTGAAAGAGTGCTCTTCAAACTATCTGTAGATATACAGAGCTGAGTATACTTTTCTGTCACTTCAGAGTTGTGTACTGGTAATTGTTGTTTGACTAATTTTATATCATTGCTGGCTGATGTCAGAGTTGTGCACTGTTATTTTTGCTTCACTGTACAGTTTTTCAGATCACTGCTGAAGGTGTCCCCCCCCCTATTTCTCTGTGTCTTAAGTTGGTATAACTGGTTACATCCTGTGTGTTATCTGACCATCTCAAAGATTACTTGCATAAAGTTAAACCCTCTTAGTAAAAAAAGTCTGCATATCATTGCTAGAGCCTTTCTGTGTCCTGAAAGAGTGCTCTTCAAACTATCTGGAGATATACAGAGCTGAGTATATTTTTCTGGCACTTCAGAGTTGTGTACTGGTAATTGTTGTTTGACTAATTTATTTATTTTATTTATTTTTATTTTATTTATCATTTGTTGACCGATAAAGTCCGACTAGGTTCCACAGAGCCTGTTTTCAGCGGAGGCCCGGGGAGAAATGCTCCAGGTTAATTTTATATCATTGCTGGCTGACTTCAGAGTTGTGCACTGTTATTTTTGCTTCACTGTATAGTTTTTCAGATCTCTGCTGAAGGTGTTGGTTTTCCTATACCCATCCTCCCTATTCCTGTGTTGTTGTTTAAATCTGGAGGTTTTTGCAGTTGATTTGATCTGGGACACTCCCCCCAGTCCCATCTCTTTACCTCATTCTACCTAATAGACTCCTTCTGCATTGTTTTTAGTCATTTTTAATTTAATTGCATTTTTAAACTGTTTGGTCTAACATTGCTACATACTCAAGTGTACTAGCTTGCACTGCATTTGAATTGTTTTGAATGCTGGTTTAGCTACTTTTCTGTATATATAAAAAAAAATTCCTTTCGTGTAACTAGTGTAGTCCAGATTCAGATTTGCTGTATCCAGGACTGTATGTAAGCTTCTGAGCCCCCTCAAGCTTTCTGTGTTGGAGGGAAGCCTTCTAGCTTATCAGTGGGAGTGGTAAGCACTAGGTAACCTATCTACCACAGAAGTAGTGGTCCTGGCCCAGAAATTGTAGATAATGGCCGTTTGGGCAGTTTTTCCATCTCTCTCAACTTTCTGATTAAAAAGCCCCATTTGCACTTGTTTCCCCCCTTTCCTGTAACTAGTTTAGTCCAGATACAAATTCTTACTTTTAGCACTTGAATTTGCTTATTCATGATCAGCACTTGTTCAGAACTTGTAAGCACTAAATAACCTACTAATTACTACAGCACTCAACCTTCCTCATTACCTAGAGGAAAACAGTTTTGGTACTTACTTTCCTCACTTGCTTAGAGAAAAACAGCTCTTGTACTCACTTTCCTCACTTATCTGGAGGAAAATAGTTTTTTTATTCAGGCATGTCCAAGAGTCAGCTCCCAATGTTCTCTCCTGTCTATCTGATGAATCTGGGCATCTTGGGGCAATGTAGAAATTGCCTCATGTACACAGACAACCCTCTCCTCCTACCACCCAACACTACAACCTGTGAGAGATGCACTTATCTAGCCAAACTGGAGGTAAAGCTCTCTCCAATGAAGACTGAACTTGACAGTCAAGAGGAGAAGGTAAACACTTGCACCACACCACACTCATCACATAGTCTCACTAAATCTACACCACCAAAATCCACACATAAAAACGCAAAAACATTCGCTGAGGCTCTCAATAATAATCTGCTCAAGCAACAGAGACCTCCAAAGCAGAAATGCAAGCAACCTCTACCCCCCAACACAACCCAAATGACACATAGCCCGCAGACTCAGTGTGCCACTCAACCACAGCCAATAAGGAAAAACAACGTACCCAACATACTAGTCATAGGCGACTCTATAGTCAGGCACACTGATGTCCCACTCACCAGGCTAAACAAGGAGAAGGTTACTGTCAGCTGCCTGTCGGGTGCCAGGATCTGCCACATAACCCACACACTCAGGTCACTCCACAACAAGTACAAATATGACTCTGTCATTGTCCATGTTGGTGTGAATGACCTGAGACATATATCCCTGGACTACATGAAAAGAGACATGGAAGAGCTCTCTGATCTTGTAGCCCAGGCAGGTATGACCCTAGCCATGAGTAGCATTCTGCCATCACCCAGAATGAGGCCGCAGTACAAGGACAAAAAGATTGACTTCAACAATTGGCTAAGCTTCTGGTGCCATTCTAAAGGGATCCAGTATCTGTCTGCCTGGGATGACATGGTCGACAGACCATGATGCTTTGCCAAAGATGGCCTGCACCTGTCACCCCTGGGATTCCAGATACCGGCTAAGGTTCTTGCCGCCCCTATAGTGCCTTTTTTAGGCAAGGTTCAAATGACAAATTCACCACTGTAACAGGAACAGGCAAGCAAAAACTGAGGGTGATGCTACTCAATGCTAGAAGTCTAAATCTCAAAATGTAATCACTCAAGGCACTCCTTAAAATGGAGAACATCGATATCTGTGCAGTGACTGAGACCTGGTTCAAGGCTCCAGAGAGCAGCCCTGCACTACCAGGCTATAACTCGTACCACACTTTTTGGCCATGTGACCTGGACTGAAACACCAAAGGTAGAGGTGTGTCCATATTCATTAAGGATATCCACACCCCCAGGCTAGTTGCTCAGCATAATGCAGCCGAGGTTATCCAAGAGCAACTAACTCTGGGAAAAACTGCGATCCAAATTGTAGCTTGCTACAGATCACCCACCATGCCCCAGGATACCCACTCCTCTTTTCTTGATGTACTGGAAAATATTAGCTTTCAACCAAACACCCTAATAATGGGCGATTTCAACTACCCCCCATTAACTGGGAAAACTACTCATGTACCAACTCCTTCGCTCAACGCTTTCTGGAATTCATAAACTCCAATGTCCTGGATATACTTATCCACACCCCACCAGGGTATCCTGGATCTAGTCATTACCAATATGAGTGACCGATGTTCCACACCTGAAGTCAACGCCTCACTGGTCCGCTCCGACCATAAGCTAATTACCCTAGATATCCACATCCTGCCTCCACCCCCCATTAAGGAAACCATGGTAAAAAATTTCTTCAAAGCCAACTTCATGCTTCTTAAGACAGAAGTGGTGAACTTCATGACACCCATGCAGATGGACAATACAGTTATGACTACTGAATTCTACACAATTGCACTTTATAAGCACTTACATGAGTGCATGGATCGTGCTATCCCAAACAGAACCAAGACGGTATCCTCCAAAAAAAGGAAGCAAATCTGGTGGTCCCCTGCCATAAACAAACTGTACAACAGAAGGAAGAAACTCTTGCTAAAGAGAGTAAAATCCCACGAGTGGAGGAGCTCCCTGGTCAGCCTCAGTAAGAAGCTGCAATCCCTGATAAAATCCTCCAAAGCTAGTTACGAAAACAAAATCGCCACTGATTCTAAAGACAACCACAAAGCATTCTATAGCTATGTCAAGAATCTCAATGGCAACACTCAGATCTGCTTTGAGTTACAGCACAATGGCACTAAATATACAGACCCAACTGATATTTGCCAACATCCTGGCAGATAGGTTCAGTGCTAACTTTACCCCCCTCTCACCCCCTAAAGAGCCCATCTCTATACCAGAAGAATGCAAAGTTCCTGTAATCACGGCTGCACAGGTAAAAGCCACACTCTCCAAAGCCAAGAACACAGCATCCATGGGACCAGACAACATCCCAGGCTGCGTTCTACACAAACTACAGAACGAACTGGCACTCCACCTAAGTACCATGTTCAATCATAGCCTCACCTCAGGCTTTGTGCCTGCTGAATGACGCACAGCAACAGTTATCCCACTCCACAAGGGTGGAGCCACCACGGACCCCGGGAACTACCGCCCCATTAGCCTGATGAGCCTGGTCTGCAAGGCCATGGAACGTATCATCATGAAACTTATAAACAAAGATATTGGTAATCTCCAAACTCTGGATGCCACCCAGTTTGGGTTTGTAAAAGGCAGATCATGTCTCCTAAATCTGATAGACTTCTTTGAAGCAGTCACCAAAGCTGTAGACAAGGATAAGGTGGTTCACACAGCCTATCTAGATCTTGCCAACTCTTTTGACACCATCCCCCACTCTGGAATTATAGATAAACTCACTAAACTAGGTATAAATCCCTATGTCACAAGATGGGTTGCCAACTGGCTCACTGACAGAACCCACACTGTGAAAGTAGCAGACTCGAAATCAGACTTCAGACCAATGACAAGTGGAGAACCACAGGGTTCAATCCTGGGTCCTCTCCTGTTTGGTATCTACTTCTCTGAAGTACAGGCTAACACAGAAGGTCTTTGGCTAACGAAATTTGCAGATGACTGCAAACTAGGAGTCATAATCGAAACTCCTAGCGATGTGGACATCCTACAAATGGGCCTCACTGAGACAGATGCCTGGTGTTGAAGCCATAGCCTCAAGTTCAATGCCAAAAATTGCATTGTCATCCCCTTTGGTAAAACCTCTGTACCCATGAACTGCAACATAGGCGGTAGTATACTTAACACTGAAAGTGTGATAAGAGACCTTGGGACACAGGTGGACAGTAGTCTCTCCTTTGATAATCACATCGCCACAGTAGTCAGGAAATCCTTCTATGTGGCACACCTCATCACAAAAAGTTTCTCATCCAGAGAAAAAGAGGTAATTGTTCCCCTCTACTCATCACTCATTAGACCCATTATAGAGTACAATTCCCCTTTTGGTATGTACCTCACAAGACATCTACAACAACTGGAAAGGCCACAGAAATACCTCGCAAAGAAGATTACCAGCCTCAAACAGATGCCCTACGCAGACCGTCTCAAAAAACTCCAGCTTTACTCCGTCGCATATCGCCTACTCAGAGGTGATCTCTGCCTAACATACAAAGCTATGTCAAACCCAGAGCTGTTGGACATGTTCCACTTAAAGAAATCCCAATCCCTACGAGCTACACGCTCTGGGGACCTAAACCTTGTCACCACATTAAACAGAACATGCCAGAGAGATAGATTCCTGTCCCAGAGACTTCCCATACGCTGGAATAAACTACCTATCTATATCAAACAAATCTCCTCATTAGCACTCTTCAAGAAAAATCTTGATGATTGGATGGGAAATAGGAAATTCACCCCAGGGATCACCTCTGTGGCTCTGCTCAACAGTGGCACAGGAAAATAATTTTTTTGGGTGGCAAAAGCCAGTGTACCTTTTTGGCTGGGCTTGTATAGGCCACAGGGACAATAGCCTAGTACCTTACCTATGAATCTATAATACGACTGTATTTACTAACTTGTAATTTACTGTGGAGCTTTTCTCCCTGGGCCTCCACTAAAAAAGGGCTTTAGCTCAGTTGGTCTATCCCGGTCAACAAATGTCAATTAAAATAAAATATAAAAAAGGGGACATGCCCCACAAAGACCACTTCAGTATATGCCCAAATATCCGCAAGTACCAAAATGAAACATTTCCTCAAGACCCCTTCAGTAGCATGTCCAAGTATGTACACACACCAAAATGAAGCATCCCCCCAATGACCCAAGTATACACAAATACCAAAATTACACATTTCCTCCAAGAAAACATCAGTAGTATATCCAAGAATGCACAAGCAAAATTAAACATTTCCCACAAGGACTCCTTATGCACAAGCACCAAACTGAAACTTTCCCGCCAACATTTCCTTCAGCAGTCTGCCTCAGTATGCACAAGTACCAAACTGAAGCATTTCCCCCAACAAAGCCTTCAGCAGTATGTCCAGGTATGTAAAAGCACCAAAATGAAACATTTCCCCTAAAGGCTTCTTCAGGAGTATGTCCAAGTATGAGCAAGCACCAAAATGAAATACTTCCCCAATGACCCCTATCAGTAGTATGTACAAGCACCAAAATGAAAAATTTCTCCCTTCAGTAGTATGCCCAAGTATGCACAAGCACATAAATAAAACATTTCCCGCAATGACCCCTTCAGTAGTTTGCCCAAGTGTGCACAAGCACCATAATGAAACATCTCCTCCAACAACCACCTCAGCAGTCAGTCCAGGTATATGCAAACACCAGAATGAAACATTTATCCTATTAACCTCAGAGATTTCTTTTTTTCCTGCCCACTCAGTCTGTCTCCCCACACACCAAATGTGCCCATAGTGAGTGATTTCAAAGAGGATATCCCTCAACTCACAGTGAGCACCAACGACTAAATTAAAGAGACTGCCATAATGCACTGAGGCCCAAGCAAGATGCCGTAATCAGGGGTGGGAGGCTCTCAGGAGTGCCTTAGACATCCTTTAGACCATAAGTATTGCTATCCCATTAAAGAGAAAAACATATTTAATTAAAAATATTTTTTTTTCAGTTTTACATCTGTGAATTGTACTCTCAACAAAACAGTGCTCAGGGTGACTGTCCTTTTCACAATGTGCTTGCTACACTACTGGCAAGCATTACAATAAGTTTGAATCTTAAATATCATCTAACCTTCCCACTTTGCTTATAATTTGTTTCAAATTGTGCATGTATATTAATGACCTCAAATGTATACTGTATACTTCCACTTAATTAATCTTAAGAAGATCAAAATCAATTTACAAAATGATATCTTTTAACTATAATAGCTACTAGGGATAGTTTCAAAACATTTTTTCAAGTGATCCAGAGACACATTCAGAGTCTGCAGTACTTCAGTACATTTAATGTTCTAGACTTATTACCCAGTATATATTTACATTACTGTAAATTTTATTATCTGACTTTCTGTCAGTGTAATCTTATTACTTTTGAGCTGCTCAGTGCCCTGAGCTATAAATGGCATAAATGACATTTCTTTTTTGCAATTCTTTTTGGTACTAGCTGCCTGTAAAGTGTCAGCCCTCCAACAATCAACTGGTTTGTTTATTATGCATAGTCTAGAACTGATCACAGAAGGCAGTCATCTAGCATCTAATTTAATTAATGATTGTACAAGATACAGGGCCAGATTCATGAAGGCTTGCATGGAGTCTAAGAGTAGAGTAAGACTCCATGCAGTCAACATGTCCACCGAGCGATCCAGGAACAGCCGGTAGGGGCGTGTAACAGAGCTCTCAAAACTAGTCCTACACGGACAGGGCTTGTATATGCAAATTACCTCAATTGCAAGTGAAAGCTACGCAAATGAGGTAAATTTGCAATCCAGGAAACCCGAACCTGGCCGAGTAGGAGTAGTGTTATTTGCAGAAGTGTACTCAGTTGACAACTGAGTACTGTCCTGCAAATAGCAAAAAGGGAGCCGTGACAGCTCCAAAAAAAGGATGCATTTACAGGAGGATGCATGCCAATGGCCAAAAATATGGCCATTGGCAATGTGAAGTGATGCAAAATAAAAATAAAATAACTTTTTTTTTCATCCCGATCTCCGGGGTTTAAGCGTAGCGCAGCACTGCGCAAATGCGCTGCACCCTAAAAACCAGAAAATCAATAATTAAGATCCACAAATGTGGATTTTATTGCTGATATGAATTCACAATGCAAGTGAATGGAAGGCTGAAGATAACATGGCCACCAAGTAGAGGTTGCTAAGGGGGGAAGCTCAGTCTAAGAGAAGTAACCAAGCATTAGTAGGCAATCCTATGCAAATGAGGGTTAGGATAGTGAATCGCAAGTTTACATAGCAAATGAGCACAGTCAGTGGAGTGTAGGAGTAGGATAAGGGGAGTAACAGAGTAGACTCAGGGTGACTGCCCTTTTCACAATGTGCTTGCTACACTGCTGACAAGCATTATAATAAGTTTACATCTTAAATATCATCTAACCTTCCCACTTTGCTTATAATTTGTTTCAAATTGTACATGTATATTAATGACCTCAAATGTATACTGTATAATTCCACTTAGTTAATCTTAAGAAGATCAAAATCAATTTACAAAATTATATCTTTTAACTATAATAGCTACTAGGGATAGTTTCAAAACATTTTTTCAAGTGATCCAGAGACACATTCAGAGTCTGCAGTACTTCAGTACATTTAATGTTCTAGACTTATTACCCAGTATATATTTACATTACTGTAAATTTTATTATCTGACTTTCTGTCAGTGTAATCTTATTACTTTTGAGCTGCTCAGTGCCCTGAGCTATAAATGGCATAAATTACATTTCTTTTTTTGCAATTCATTTTGGTACTAGCTGCCTGTAAAGTGTCAGCCTTCCAACAATCAACTGGTTTGTTTATTATGCATAGTCAAGAACTGATCACAGAAGGCAGTCATCTAGCATCTAATTTAATTAATCATTGTACAAGATACAGGGTCGGGTTCACGAAAGCTTGCACAGAGTCTAAGAGTAGACTAAGACTCCATGCAGCCAGCATGTCCGCCGAGCGATCCAGGAACAGCCGGTAGGGGCATGTAACAGAGCTCTCAAAACTAGTCCTACACGGACAGGGCTTGTATATGCAAATTACCTCAATTGCAGGTGAAATCTATGCAAATGAGGTAAATTTGAGATCCAGGAAACCCGAACCTGTCCGAGTAGGAGTAGTGTTATTTGAAGAAATGTACTCAGTTGACAACTGAGTACGGTTCTGCAAATAGCAAAACGGAGCCGTGGCAGCTCCAAAAGAAGGATGCATTTACAGGAGGAAGCATGCCAATGGCCAAAAATATGGCCACTGGCAATGTGAAGTGATGCAAAATAAAAATAAAATAACTTTTTTTTTCATCCCGATCTCCGGGGTTTAAGCATAGCACAGCACTGCGCAAATGCGCTGCACCCTAAAAACCATAAAATCAATAATTAAGATCCACAAATGTGGATTTTATTGATGATATGAATTCACAATGCAAGTGAATGGAAGGCTGAAGATAACATGGCCACCAAGTAGAGGTTGCTAAGGGGGGAAGCTCAGTCTAAGAGATGTAACCAAGCATTAGTAGGCAATCCTATGCAAATGAGGGTTAGGATAGTGAATCGCAAGTTTACATAGCAAATGAGCACAGTCAGTGGAGTGTAGGAGTAGGATAAGGGGAGTAACAGAGTAGAAGATAGGTGACATCACAAGGGGGGCATGTATGAAAGAAGTGAAGGTCATTGGAGCTGACTGGCATGTGTCAGGTGACATTTACATATCATTGAAAGAGGTGTGTCAACAGCTAGGCTAGGTCAAGTAAAGAAATTGAAGGTGTATGCCATGGATAACACCAAAGTTTCTTGCTGAGCATGCATGCGTGCGTGTGCGCACCAGTAAACCCGAGTAAGACAGTGTGCGCGCGTGTTAGCATGTGTGAGCATGCGTGTAAGCCAGAGTAAGCATATGTAAGGCTGTGTAAACAGTTGTAAGTGCGTTTGCACTGGTGTGTGTGCGTTTTAACAAGAATAAGCAAGTTTTAGTCCATGTATGCATGTGTGCACGCGCGTGAGCTGGTGTGCGCGTGTTTGTGCTTGTGGGCGCAGCGCTGCCCCCTGAGGAAACAGAAAGGGAAAAGGAAGCACACCAAATAGTAGGAAGTTACCAGGGAGTACTAGCAGAGCTAGCAGGTGAAAACAATCAGAATCAGGCAATTACACAGGCAGTACACTAGCCCAGCCCAGCACTTAAAACTCTGCAAACAACAGTCCATTATGTTTCTCTCAAGAGACACTGCAACACCGCAGTAAGCTAATAGAAGTGAAAACTAAAAAAGCTTTACTGAGACAAAAAATGTTAGGGGCTGCCATTGCTGTTATAAGGCGACATATGCAACATGCTGAGGGTGGTGATAATGTGAATGTTGCTGGACAACCCAGAGTGAGGAGACGGAGAAGAGTGTACAGGCCCAGGGTAACCTACCAGGGGCTACATGAGCTGGAGATAGTGGAGCACTATAGAGTGGACAGAGACCTCTTGCAGCAAATTGTTGAGCTGTGCAGGCCACGCCTCACACACAGAACCAACAGAGGGGAACCCATTCCAGTGGAAACCAAGGTATGTGCTGACCTAAGAATATTAGCAACAGGTACCTTCCAGAGACCAACTGGTGATATGATGGGGATATTACAAGCATCAGCATCCAGGGTACTGCACCAGTTCCTGGATGCCATGTCAGCACATGTCAGTGATCATGTATATTTCCACAATTCCCATGAGTAATTGTCCAGCAATATGCGTCACTTCCAGCAAATAGTGGAATACCCTGAGGTAGTGGGAGCAATAGACTGCACGCACATACTCGTCAAAGCACCAGCCGGTGAGCAGGGTAGGGTCTACTTCAACTGCAAGGGCTTCCCCTCCATCAACTGCCAGGTCGTGTGTGATGCCCAGGGCATAATACTGAATGTGTGTGCTGGCTGCCCTGGAAGCTACTATGATTCCCATATCTGGCATCTGACGCAGCTGTACCAGACATTTGCCAATGGGGACATCCCACATGGCCACCTAGTGGGGGATGCTGGCTATGCACTGGACCCGTAGCTGATGACACCCATCAGAAACGCACACACACCTGAACAGGAATGCCATAATGAGGCACACGCACAAACACGAAATGTAATCGAGCGTGTGTTTGGGCTGCTTAAGTCACGGTTCTGGTGCCTGGATACATCTGGGGGAGCCTTGCAGTACTCACCAACTACATGTACCCAAATTGTCATGGTATGTGCTATGCTACATAATATGATCCTGCGAAAACAGCTGCAGCAGGACCAGCATAGGCCTGGGCCAAACAGCCCCCCACCATTGCCAAGGCCATCACAGGTAGAGCGTGACTCGGAGGAGGAACAACCTGAGCCTGCCCCAGTAGGCAGAAGGAGGTGTGCCCAGTATGCTTTGGCCTTGGCAAAGAGGCAACATATAGCACATACAGTGGCTTGGTAGGAACCCTGGAAATGGTACCTCTCTCTGACTCACACATATAGTAAAAGGGATGCCTAAGTTGACACCACCTGCTTCCAAACATGTATAGGGTGTGGAGTATGTGCATCCGACATAGCCAGCCCTGCAGCACCACCTGAGGCATGATTGCCATGTGTTAAGCAATATAAAGCAGTGCTAAACAGCATTTACCACCATGTAGTATATGTAAAGAAAATCGCACACATCAACTAGCACAACTGTGGTCAATGTTGAGTAATATTGGGCAACGTCCAGCAATGTTGGTTAATACTGAGCAACAAGCTGGGTCTAAGTATATGAAGGTCTCTCCAAACACCATTATATTGGGTGACTTCAACTACCCAAACATTGACTGGGAGCAGTACTCAAGCCCCAACACCCTAGCCCAAAGGTTTCTAGAATTTATAAACTCAAATGCTATGGAACAACTAGTCACCACCCCCACAAGAGGGGATAACATACTGGACCTGGTCATCACCAACATGGGGATTTTATGCTTCATACCAGAGGTATTCCCCTCATTGGTAAGATCGGACCATAAATCAATTCCACTGGATATCCACATCCCGATCCCACCCACAGCCCAGAAAACCACAGTGAAAAACTTCTCAAAAGCTAATGTCACACTTCTCAAAACTGAGGTGGAATCCTTCAAGGCCCCCAGGCCAGTGGAAAGTATGGCTCAAACTGCAGAATCCTTTATAAACACATTCTATGGACACCTTCAGGAATGCATGGATCATGCTATTCCAAACAAAACCAAGACCCAATCATCCAAAGGCAGGCGTCCTGCCTGGTGGACCCCAGCCATAAATAAGCTGTACAACAGAAGGAGGATGCTACTACATGATAGAGCAAAATCCCTAAAAGGGAACGCATCTCTGATCAGTACTAGCAAAAAACTACGATCCCTCATAAAATCATCCAAGGCCAGCTTCGAGAGAAAAATTGCACAGGACACTAAAGATAATCACAAGGCCTTCTTTAGTTATGTTAGGAACCTGGGTGGCAACTCCCAGATATGCTCAGAGTTGGTCCAAAATGACAAAAAATACACTGAACCCACAGACATTGCCAACATCCTGGCAGACAGGTTCAGTGCAACCCCACCCCCCAAAGAGCAAATATCTATCCCAGCAGAGTGCTGCCTCCCCGACATCTCAGATGCTCAGGTGAGAGCTGCCCTCTCCAAAGCAAAAAACACAGCATCAATGGGACCAGATGGTGTTCCGGGCTGCATTCTACATGAACTCCAAGAAGAGCTAAACCCCCACATAAAGCTGCTGTTCAATCTCAGCCTTACTACAGGATATGTACCCAAAGAATGGTGTACAGCAACAGTGGTCCCACTCCACCAAGGTGGTGCCTCTATGGACCCTGGAAACTATCTCCCCATAAGCCTGACTAACCCGGTCTGCAAAGCTATGGAGAGGATCATCATGGAACTCATAAACAAAGACATTGGGGACCTACAGACACTGGATCCTACCCAATTTGGCTTTGTTAAGGGCAGATCCTGCCTCTTAAACCTGGTCAATTTCTTTGAAACAGTCACCAAAGCCATTGATGAGGGGAAGGTAGTCCACACAGCTACCTGGACCTCGCAAAACCCTTCGACACAATACCCCACTCGGGCATCATAGATAAGCTCTCCAGCTTAAATATGAATCCCTATGTCATAAGATGGGTTGCAAACTGGCTCAAGGACAGAACCCACATAGTCAGACTTGCTGGAGCCATGTCAGACTCTAAACCAGTTACAAGTGGCATCCCACAAGGCTCAGTCCTGGGACCTCTCGTGTTCGGCATATATTTTTCGGAGGTTCAGGCTAACATGGGAGGACTGTGGCTGACCAGGTTTGCAGATGACTGCAAACTGGGCACCATAATTGACTCTCCAGCTGACACAAGCATCCTCCAAAAGGGTCTCCTAGAGATGGATAACAGGTGCCAGAGCCATGGCCTAAAGCTAAATGCTAAAAAGTGTATAGTCATACCCTTTGGCAAAAACAAAATGCCCACAAATTACCACATAGGCGGGAATCCATGAAGTACGGAAGAAGTAATTAGGGGCCTGGGGACCCAAGTTGACAGTAATTTCCCCTTTGACAACCACATTGCCAAAGTGGTTAGAAAGACCTTCTATATCTTCTTCCGGCTTTTTCCCAGTTAGGGGTTGCCACAGTGGATCTTCTGTCCGCTCATGATTGGCAGTGGAGTTTATCATGTAAGGATTCACATCTACATCGAGGGAGGTCATTGTGCCCCTTTATTCATCCTTCATCAGGCCCATAATTGAATACAATGCCCCATTTGGATGTACCTTACCCAACACCTGCAGCAACTAGAAAGACCCCAAAAGTACCTCACAAAGAGGATCATGGGACTCAAACAGATGCCATATGCTGCTTGGTTAAAGAAACTACAGCTCTACTCAGCTGCATACCGCCTACTTAGAGGTGATCTATGCCTGACGTATAAAGCCATGTACAACCCGGAATTAATGAGCATGCTCCACCTCAGAAAATCCAAATCCTGTAGAGCTACGCACTCGAGGGACTTGAACGTGAGCACAGAAATAAATTGGACATGCTGGAGGGACAGATTCCTAACTCAGAGGCTTCCTTCACTCTGGAATAGAATCTCAGTCCATGTTAGGCAGAGCCCCTCACTGACTCTCTTCAAGAGGAATCTTGACGAGTGGATGGGAGATCGTAGGTTTACCACGGGGATTACTTTGGTGTCACTACTAGACAGAGGCACAGTAAACTAACCTTAAAAAGGGTACAGTAAAATCAGTTCAGAGGGTGGTGAAAGCCAAACACACTCTGGCTAGGCTTGTAAATGCCTTAGGGCAGATAGCCTAGTATGAACCTATGATCCTAAGTAGGGCATAGCTGAACAAAAGGCAACATGCTCATATTTGCTCTACTTGCCCTTAAGCAGTCTGGTCTGCTCAGTATGAAAATATAAAGCAGTGGTGGGCCTCGAGACGAGGATACTGTGCACTATTCTCATAGTACTGAACCACTAAGCCATGACAGTATTGCAGTGGTCAACCTTTATGAAGAAATGTTGATAAGTCTATGCTAAGTATTCCATGGAAACCCTGCAGGCACAGCATAATCCCTGTCGAGTTATGACACAAAGGTGAGTCCCGCAGTAAGAATAGAATCTGACTTTTAACACACACAGTAGAAATGTTAATATTGGACATGTACACATACATCAACAGATGTAGTGGACCTCAGACAGAAACATACTGAAAGGTCACACTGGGCATGCTCACACACGAATAAATGAGACAAATATCAGGCAACAGAACACTGACGGTCTGAACTGGGCATGCTCACACACTTAGGCCATGTCGGAGTACAGCAGTGGGCCACACATATCAGACAGTTGCATGTGTTAACCCAGGAACCTCTCACTATCCAGTAATCTGCCCTGTGCACACAGTTATATGACAACAGACACATATATAATATAGTAGAACCCTGTCATAATCAAATATGTTCTGCAGATACCTAAGTTATTCATAGAAAGTGGGAAAGCAAAGACGATAAAACCTGCAAACAGTATAAGCAATAAACATTGTGCATCCTGAACATTAGCATAGGTTCAGAGGTTGATACTAGCCTATCCGCCCTAGGACATGTACAAGCCTAGCCAGAGTGTGTTTGGCTTTCGCAACCCTGTCAAAGTAGAACACTGTGCCTGTGAATAGTAGGTCACACAAGATAGCCCATTTACGTTTAGTGTATTGTGCCTCTGTCTAGCAGGGACCCAGAAGATATTCCATGGGTAAACATACGATCACCCATCCACTTGTCAAGATGTCTCCTGTAGGTGGTCAGTGGGTGGCTCTGCCCATGCAAAACTGGGATTACAATCAGGAGTGAGTGGAGCCTCTGGGATAAGAATCTGTCCCTCCAGCATGTCCTATTAACATCTGTGCTGAGGTATATGTCCCCGGAGTGTGTAGCACCAAGGGAGTCGGATATCTTGAGGTGGAGCATGTCCATTAAATCTGGGTCAGATATTTCCTTAAACTACAGGCACACAACACATCCATGTAGGTGGTAAGCGACTGAGTAGAGCTGGAGTTACTGTATCTGAACTGTGCAGGGCATCCATGTGAGTCCCTACATCTGTTTGTTGAGGAACATTTGTGGCCATTACAGTTGCTGCAGGTGTAGGGTAAGGTACATCCCAAATGTGGCATTGTAACCAAGCATGGTCATGATGAGTATAGGGGCACAATGACCTCACTTGATCAACATGTGAAACCATATGGGATAAGGTGGGCTATATAGAAGTTCTGTCTAACCACTTTGGCAACGTGATTGTCAAAGGTGAGAGTACAAACAAGTCGTGTCCCCAAACCCCTAACAACTACTACTGTATGTAATGGATTACTACCTATGTGGCAATGTGTGGGCATGTTGTTATTCCCAAAGGGGGTGACTATGCAACTAATGGCATTTAGCTGTCGGCCATGGCTCAGGCACCAGTCATCCTATCTCTGTGAGACCCCGTTTGAGTATGCATGTGCCAGCTGGAGAGTTGATTATGGCACCCAGTTTGCAGTCATCTGCGAACATGGTCAGCCATATTCCTCCTGTGTTAGCTGTACTTCACACAACTATATACTGAACAAGAGAGGTCCCAGGACTGATGCCATATGTAACTGGTGTATAGTCAGACATGGCACCTGCAATACTGAGCATGTGGATGCTATCCCTGATCCAGGTAGCAAACCATCGTGTGAGATATGTGTCGATATCGACGCCGGTGAGCCTATGCATAATGGCTGAGTGGGGTATTGTGTCGAAGGGTTGTGCAAGCTCCAGCCAGGCTGTGTGGACACCTGTCCCTACACCGATGGACCTGGTAACTGTTTAAAGAATACAAACAGGTCCAGGAGGCAAGATCTGCCCACAACAATGCTGAAATGTGTAGGACCCAGTGTCTGTAGGTTCCCGATGTCTATGTGCATGAGTCCCATTACAATACGCTCCATAGCTTTGCAGAGCAGGCTAGTTAGCCTTATAGGCCGATATTGTCTGTGATCCATTGTGGCAGCAACTCTGTGGAGCGGACCACTATCACTGTACGCCATTCTGTGGGTACATATCCTGCAGTAACTCTGATATTGAATAGTGACGTAATGTGAGGGTTACGTCTGTCATGAAGCCTGTGTAAGACGCAGGCTGGGACACTGTCTGTTCCCATTGATGCTGTGTTGTCCGCTGTGCAGAGGGCAGCACTCACCTGTTTATTTGAAATGTCAGGGAGGTTACACTCTGTTGGGATGGACAGTAGCTCCTTAGGGGGGATGGGGGGAGACATCTGCACTGAACCTGTTTGCCAGGATGTTGGCAATGTCTGTGGGTTCAGGTATGTTTAGTCAGTATGCAGTAACTCACAGTATATCAGTGAGTGTCCACCCAGGTACCTGAATTAACTGAAGAAGGCCTTGTGAGTGTCCTACGTGTCTGGTGCAATTGTCCGTTAGAAGCGGGCCTGACATAAATACATGAGTGATTGTAGCTGTCTGCTAGTACAGATCACAGATGCCTTCCCTGTCTGGGATTGTGCTCTATCATGTAGTAGCGTCCTCCTTTTGTTGTATAGCTTATTAATGGCCGTGGTCTACCAGACAGGTCCCCTGCCATTGGAGGAGTGAGTCCAGTTGTTATTTGGGATAGCACGATCCATGCAGTCAACTAGGTGTTCATAGAATATGTGTGTAAAGGATTCAGCAGTCAGAGCCATACTTACCACTGTCCCAGGGTCTCTGAAGGATACCACCTTGGTTTGGAGAAGTGTGACGTTTGCTTTTAAGAAGTTCACCAAGATTACCCAGGATGGGTGTGTGGATGGGATATGGATGTCCAGTGAGATAAATGTATGTTCTGACCTTACCAATGAGGGGTATATCTCAGGTGTGGAACATAGAGTCCCCATGTTGGTGATGATCATGTCCAATATGTTGTCCCCTATTGTGGGTGTGGTCACCGGTTGTGCCATAGCATATGAGTTTACAAATAGTAGCAACTGTAGGGCGAGGGTGTTGGGGCCTGAGTACTATGCCCAGTCAATGTGTGGGTATTTGAAGTCACCCAATATAATGGTGTTTGGGGAGACCTTCATATTGTCCAGTGTTCCCAGGAAAGCCGAGTGTGGTTCATTGGGAGGGTGGTCTGAAGCAGGCAACAAACCAAAAGGCAGATTTGCACAATGTTAGGTGCATATGTATGGTCTGTGATGCTTTGTGCAGTGCTACCAACCCGGAGGTATGTGTATCTGTAATGTATATGGATACTCTCCCTATTTGTGTTGGCCATTCTGAGTTTTGTGGTCAGAAAGCATGGTATGAATTATAACCTGGTAGTGCTGGTGTGCATTTGGGAGCCTGAACCAGGTGTCTGTTAGTGCACAGATATCGTTGTTGTCCATACTGAGGAGATTCCTGAATGGTCGCAATTTGAGGGTAACACATCTGGTGTTGAGCAGCATTACCCTCAGTGTCATGTACTCTGTAATGTCTATGGAGGTGGGTTTGTCTTTTGAGCCCCGCTTAAAAAAAGGCAATATGGTGGTAGCAAGTGCCTTAGCCAGTATTCGAAAGTCCAAGGCTGACAGGTGCAAGCTGTCCATAGGGAAGCTATGTGGCATGTCGAGCATGTCACCCCAGGCTGACAGACACTGTATCCCCTATGAATGCCACCAATATGTTAGCCAACTTTTAAACATGATCAGGTTGTTGGTATACTGTGACATCATACATGGTGAGTGTAAGATGCTAGACAAGGTCAGGGTCATACTGGCCTGGGCTACATGATCAGAGAGTTCCTCTATGTATCATGTCATGTGGTCCAGGGAGGAATGTCTGAGGGTGTACGCATCAGCATGGACAATGATGGAGCCAGTCCTGTACTTGCTTTGGAGTGACCTGAGTGCATGTGTTATGTTGTGGATCCTGCCACGCGAGAGACAGCTCAAAGTGACTATTCCCTTGTTTGGCCTGGTGAGTGGGACGTCAGTGTGTCTGACAATAAGTGTCACCTATTACAAGTGTATTAGGTGTGTTGTTTAGCCCGAAGGGCAGTGACTGTGTGGCGCACTGACATTGTGAGCTATGTGATATGTGGGTATTGTAGTGGGGTAGCAGTTGTTTGTGTGTCTGCTTTGAAGGTCTCTGCTGCTTAGGCAGAGTTTATGTAGAGCCTCCGAGTATGTTTATGTGTGATAATGTGATTTGATTGCTGTCGCTATAGGTTTATGTGAGACTGATATGTGGTGTGTGTGGTTACCTTCACCACCTAATAGACTATGCCAGTCATGGGTCGAGAGAGCTCAGCCTCCTGTATGTCAATATTGCTGCATCTCTCACATATATCTGAGTTTGTTGGGAGGAGGAGAGAGTTGTCTGTGTACATGAGGCAGATGTGACATTGTGTCAAAACCACAATATTCACTAGCTGGACTAGAGAGTACACACAAAACCGACCCCTGGACATGACAGGATATTATGATGACATACTCCGTAGCCTGATCGCAAAGGATCAGTAGGATGTTAAGTGTGTAAAAGAGTATAACAGGGATTAGTGCTCAGGTTTGTTGGTGATTTGTAAAGAGTAGCTGAGAAGGATTCCAGACTGAATCATGACGTCTCCTTCAGCTATTTCATAAATAGCAATGTACATTCATATATGTCCTGAGTCAGGGCCAACTGTACCTGACTGACAATGCCGAAATCCTGTCAGACAGGCCCATATAGACATACCCACCTCCCACTGACAGTAGTCCCAATCATCATACCAGGAGATATCACATGTAGAATGGCTGAACAGCTCCCCCAAAGCCAAAAGCATGGCGGCAATTGGATTACATTGTTTCCCAATATGTGTCATGCATGAACTACAGAACAAACAGACCCTGCACCTGAACAGTCTATTGAGCCTCACCCTCTCCACAGGATCTGGAACTGTTGAATGTGTTACAGCAACATATGGCCCTCCCCACAAGTGTAGGTCACACCATGGGAAGTATAGTCCAGTAAGCCTACGAAGTCTGATCTGCAAGGCCATGGAGTCCATCATGGTTGAAGTCATACACAGAGCTATTGGAAGCTGACAGACACACAACCCTACTAACTATGGTATGTTCATGTGCAGATCATGGTTCCTAAACATGCTAGACTGTTTGCAAGGTAGACACCCAGGGCATACATCACTGAACAGAGCTACACATGTCCCACATAGACTTTGAATAGCCCTTTATCAACACCCCTGACACATGCCGTATCCACAAAACCAGCAATCTGTGCATAAATATGTGTTGACATATGAAGGAATGTCAATGTGTCCACAGATAGATCACACAAGGTAAGAATTATGGGGTCCTGTTCAAGCTGTTGACACCTGCTGACTCACATGGCTCATTCCTGGGATTGCATAAAACAAAGTGTACACAGTCTGATGATGTCAGCATCCTACAAATATAGCAAGAGAAGAGAAACCACGCAGCAAAGCATATAGCGCACTGTGTTAATGCATATGTCTCTAGTATCATAACATAGTTAGGTAGGGGTTGAATCCTGCAAATGCTGACAGTGTGTGTATGTGTGTGATTTTTTGTGAGAGGAGTGCCCTTTTTGGAGACTGGGAAAACACATTAAAAGGGGGGGGGTGATTTCCTGTGAGAGGAGTGCCCTTTTTGGAGACTGGGAAAACACATTAAAAGAGGTACATTCCTGTTTGGAAAGTCTGATGATGTCAGCATCCTACAAATATAGAATGATAAGAAAAACCACCCAGCAAAGCATATAGCGCGCTGTGTTAATGCATATGTCTCTAGTGTCATAACATAGTTAAGTAGGGGTTTGAATCCTGCAAATGCTGACTGTGTGGGGGGGGGTGTATGTGTGTGATTTCCTTTGAGAGGAGTTCCCTTTTTGGAGACTGGGAAAACACATTAAAAGAGGTACATTCCTCTTTGGAAAGTCTGATGATGTCAGCATCCTACAAATTTAGCAGGAGAAGCGAAACCACCCAGCAAAGCATCTAGCGCGCCTTGTTAATGCATATGTCTCTCGTATCATAACATAATTAGGTAGGGGTTTGAATCCTGCAAATGCTGATAGCGTGTGGTTGTGTATGTGTGTGATTTCTCTGTGAGAGGAGTGCCCTCTTCGGAGACTAGGAAAACGCATTAAAAGAGGTACAATCCTCTTTGGAAAGTCTGATGATGTCAGCATCCTACAAATATAGCAGGAGAAGCAAAACCACCTAGCAAAGCATATAGCGCACCGTGTTAATGCGTATGTCTTGAGTATCATAACATAGTTAGATAGGGGTTTGAATCCTGCTGACGGTGTGTGTGGGGGGGGCTGTGTGTATGTGTGTGATTTCCTTTGAGAGGAGTTCCCTTTTTGAAGACTGGGAAAACACATTAAAAGAGGTACATTCCTCTTTGGAAAGTCTGATGATGTCAGCATCCTACAAATATAGCAGGAGAAGCGAAACCACCCAGCAAAGCATATAGCACGCCATGTTGATGCGTATGTCTCTAGTATCATAACATAGTTAAGTAGGGGTTTGAATCCTGCAATTGCTGAGTGTGTGTGACACATTTGGTCAATGCAGTGTGGGTTTTGCTTTTACTATGGTATGACATATCATGATTAAAACAGAATGTGCATTGCACACGTCAGGTATCCGCGTGGCAAATAAATATGTGTGCATGTGACCTCAATCAGTACATAGGTGTGAAGCTTGCATACTACATGAATACATTTGTTTCCTTTGACAGATTGTCTCAGATCATAGGTCACATATGTATGTATGTATGTGACAAGCCCGGCCACTGTAGTGATCTGTGTCCAAGGTCATCTGTGCCACACACACCCGTGACAGTTATTATAGAGTACTGTGAGTGAGGGTACATACCTGGGGTATATGTCAGACATGTTCATACACAACAACGACTGGCAATAATGGACAGTCATTATAGGTGTACAACAGCCCTGTGGATATGCATTCAGGCCCCTAATGTCTTATGTGACACACCGAGGGACTCCACAATACCTATGGATATGTGGATACCAAGGGACAGATGACATAACACGTGGCTATAAGCACACATTGTTACCCAACATACATGTTGAGGGCTACCACCTATGTGGTACTGTCGGAATAGTATGTATAGTAAATTTGGATGACTATGCCATAGCCGGCTTACTGCTATACAGCATGTATTGGACAACAGTTATCTGTCTGTATGATACCCTTGTGTAGGATATGCGTCCCATCCAGGGAATGCATTGTAGGCCAATGCATGCATTTCCAGATGTGGATGGACATATCCCTAGTGTGTTTGCATGTACCTAAGAGGGCTATATGCCAAACAGGTGTGGTCCCAGGAATGGGTGGCGGTCAATACCACTGGTCACTGTTATAGTATAGTACCGGAAGGATCCAACTGTTACTGAGTTCCCTACAACTGTGTGACATTTGTCAGGACATCATCTAATGATTGGTTATAGTCATGCTGTTGAGGTTGTGTATACTACCAGATTACAAATCATTGACAGGTATTAACAGTATCACCCACATCATACTGTCAACCCATGTCATACACACATGTGTACACATGTTAGTACATATCTGTAGTAGAATGCATACTGGCCATCGAATGATACTATGAGATGTTAACAATGTGTACAACAGGGTATGTCACACGTCCCATGTGTCCACTATGCACGTATATACAGACAGTGCGCACCCACCATGTTCACAGATGTATACCTGCTAATCTGTAATCCACACACCACACACATACTGTTCACTCACTAACACATGCTGGCAACACTACACACTTCAGCCAAGTGGACAATACATACTCAGACCTAACACTGGTTTAAACAATGCTACATTGACAATCAGAGCTGTGATGCATAATGCCTGCTCAGATATACCTACAAGGATATAATTACACTTTCCTGTTGACAACTTGCTAATATTGCTACACTGCTATAATGTCACCCTGTGCATCAGAACCATGTTAGCCTGTTCCTGCATCAATGCTACAGATGACAGGAGGTGGCACAGGTGTCATCATATGCACAGGGTGTGTTGTTGGTTTGCCAGAGCCCGACATTGACCCATCCAATCGACATGTCTGTGTGTGTGTGTGTGTGTGTGTGTGTGTGTGTGTGTGTGTGTGTGTGTGTGTGTGTGTGTGTGTGTGTGTGTGTGTGTGTGTGTGTGTGTGTGTGTGTGAGGGACAACAGTACAGCATAGGCCAATGTTGATGTAATGTGTGTGTGTATGTGTGAGCCCTAGTTGTTTGGTTAATGTGTGTGTGTCTGCATGCACACAGCTCCACCATGTGGCTGCCATATACGGGAGGTTGTGGGACAGCCACAGACTTTACCTGCTAGGCTGTACAGATCACTGTCTCTGGGCACGGACACGGTACCTGTGCCTGGCAGAGGTGCTACGGGCGGTATCGGGTACCAACCCTGACTGGGTACTATCATCAGAGACAGAGGTATGATAACTGGACCCATGTCCCTGCTGGAACTGACCAGAGCCACATGCACGTGGTCTACTAGGACGGTCAATAGACAGGCCAGCCCCAGCATTGCTGGGGTTAGTACTGCCACTACGGGAGTGGCTGTGATCTGTGTGCCGTCCGTGTCGAATGCCAGCTGTTGCTGTTGCTGGCATGCATCTACGTCAATGTCTCAGCTGTCCCGCACTGTCCTGGCTCATGGAAGACACATTGTGGAGGGCATCTATTGTCTCCCCCCAACGTCTATCATTGACCTCGGTGTAATTCCGGATGGCACCAACAAGGTCACGGATGCTGTCATTGATAGCGGTGTAATGGGCCCTCTGTGCCCTTAGTCCCTGTCTGGTGTACCATTCCATACATGCCTGTGCCTGCATTACAGCCTGGAACATACTGGAGATTGTAATACATCTGGGGGCACGTTTGCCAGGGGCAATATGACCAGTGGTGCTCCCCCGAGAACCCTTGGACATCTGCCTATGTGATACCGTTCCAGGAATCCGGCTATGGCTGCTGTGAGAAGATGCAAGTGCCATGGGTACCACACTCTTCTGGTCAATGCCAACTGTATGCTGTCCCTCGACTAAGGCCATTGGTGAAGAGGGATGTATCAGCAGTATGAGTGTGCACATAGATGGGGTTGAACGCTGTGTACTGTCGATTGGTGGGCCAATGACAGACCCTGTCAAACCTTCCTGTGCCAGAATACATGTCTCATCATCTCCACTATTAGTGGCAGGGACTTCAGGTTCCCTTATGCTTTCAGCCACCCCAAACTCAGCACCTGTGAGAGGAAGACAGGAAACACACTTTACAATCTGTACATGATGTTAGCACACATGCACACATGCACACATGCACACATGCACACAAATACACTCCTCACTATAGCACATACACACTCACACACCAGCAATCCAACACATACTCAATAATGGGTGAAGGTGGGTGCCAGTATCACAAGACAAACAGTCACCTCACATGTGTCAGCATGCAGAATATGTGTTACTCAAGACCATGCAGTGCAAGTGTAGACGGCCCTATTTAATGACATTATACATGGCTTTGATGCATGTGTGTAGTTGTTCAGTGATTGGCTACACCCTGGAACACAATGTGTACATGGACACAACATTGCTGTGCATGTATTATCAGCTCTGCAATGTCCTATGCACCATCACTCACAGGTATACATAACATGGCTGCATGTGTTATCTGTGTGACACATAGATTGCCATGTGTGATTACAGTGTCTGTGTCCATAGCAGATAATAGTGGGCACAGGTGTAGCACATGCATGCTATGTACACACGGGATGAGTGGTGCATGTAGACGTGAAGGAATCCCAATGCTCAACATGGCACTTGTACAGTGGTTATGGTGAGTGTGGGACATTTTGCAGATATGTCGGTGCCAGCCATGACATGGCATGCTACACGACTGCAACATTAAACACCACACATACCCAATGTGTGGCATGTGACCTATACACCCAATAGCATTCCAGGACATATATGTGACACTTTGTACAGATGGCGACTGCTGTGCATATTGTGTATACTGGCATATGTAAGCACACACACAACATGCTATGCATATTGTATATAGGTGCATATGTTTGCACACACACAACATTGAGGTGCAAAGCAATGACTGCTATGTGTAGTACTGTGGTCACTGTAACTGGATGGGGTGTAGTACCATGTGCCATCATCATGCATCTTGTGGTCACTCATGGCTACTAATGTGTGACAGACCACCGCCTAGCATGCTGTACCTGAACTGCAGTGCCGTGGCTACATTCACAATTGCACAGCCACTTTGTACATGGGTGTGTGAGGTGCCCAATAGGGAGCATTGCCTAACAATACTGTGTTATGTGTTGAACAGTGTTGCACAGCCCCATGATAGGCCTCTATCCCTGAGGTACATCATATGTGTGTGAATGACATGTGGGATACTGAAGTGTGACCTTACAGTGGGTGTGTGGTAACGCCATATGTAGCATATTTTTGTGTACTGTGTATGATGAACGTGTTATGTTGTGTACAGCTGTAGCAACTATGCCTATCCAATGTGCAGCACGGTGTTGCCACAACTGTGTCTGGTGCTCTGTGAATTGCATGTCATTGAGGCAGCTACTGACATTACTGAGCTGTGCAATGTCTTACAGCAAACATGCACGGCATGCATTATGGATAGGTGTGTTACGTGTATATGGCCTACACCTCACCTATGACATGCACATTTCATTACAAACATTGCAGTTATACCACACTCACCAGCATGGATCATCTGCCCTGCTGTCACACCAGAAGGACCTACGAGAATATGAGAGAGTTTGTCAGTGGCCACAACTGTGGCATTGCTACAGTGGGTATGCTAAACTACAGTGGAACAACAGTCAACAGTCACAGGTGTAGAGATAATATTTCAAATATCAGTATTGCATAACACTAGGCAGCACAACTGCTAAACACACAGTACACATCTCACGTAGACATAATCTAACAATACAGTTAACTGTAGTCTACAGATAGGGCATGTTACCTGCTCGCTCCATGTGAACATGCTGGGTAGCTCCGGCCTCCATGACAACATATGTCACAGGTTGTTGCTGCTGTTGTCCAGGAGCCACCACGCTTAGGAGCAGCTCTTCCACTCTGGTGAGTGGGAGATGAATGGCCACCCCACCACCTGTGGCAAGCAGTTGTCTTTGGATATCAGACGCACGCCGCTGGACATGTCTAATTAAATCCCTGCAGTGATGGTGTACCTGCTCATATGTCCGGTTATGCATGCCTATGTCATTTATCCGATGAACAAGACCTGCCACAGTGCAGTCCACTCCTGCTGGTGCTGGCTGCTTTGGGAAAACAGCATTGTGTACTGCTGCACCAGGCTTTGGACAATTTCATCTTCCTCTGCTGTTGTGTAAAACGGGTTGCATTGTTGGGCCATTTGGCTGAAAAAGATATGAACAATATGTGTGAGTGAGTCCTGTGGCACACTTTAAACCTTTAACCAAAGATATCACTTTACTGACATATATACCATCCATTTGTCTGTCAGGGGTTACACACGTTCACTACCACTTATTGGTTCTCAGGCCACAACTGACTAACAGTGCCTGCCACACTCTATATATCACACCACTATACAACAGTACCCGGCACACTGTTTGTGACACAATGCACAACCTTGACACAGGGGTATATATCACGCCAATGCACAAACAGAGATGTCATCCATTGCAATTAATGTAAAGTACAGTTACAGTAATACCAGTCAACCACCCTAGTCATTGATGCCATAGCCCTGCCTAACATATGTGTACAGTTGTTACTATAGGTGGCATACTGCTGTAACAGAGTATATATGTTGCTGGATACACTCGTATACCCTGTAACACACATATGATTGCAGCCATGGTACAGGCATAATTACATGCACATCAGACAAATATACAATGCACCACTGTATGCCAACACAGATGAGCATTACCTGTGTACCATACAGTACTGTGTGCCGCTACTTACAAACCTTTATGCCTGAGTTATGTCCTCTGTGCTGTTTAGGCCTACAGCTGTAGGTAGTACTACAGTTCCTATGGGAGTTGGATTCACCAGCAGTACCACTCACTAAGCATACATGTATTGCTTTAGCCTACAATGAGACACCACGGTCATCAACAAGGAGCTATGTCACATCGTATGCCATACTACTATGTCTGCCTAACAGTATAATACACATCTTTTCCTGGCATCACAGCTAGGATAGACACTATCATGTCAGATACAACTTCACACTAACCTATCACACTTTTACAGACCTTGCACGCATTCAGTGTTACACTTATTCAACCTCACATAGCAGGTATTGCATTGAGTACATGTGTGAGTGCATAGTGTCATAGGCAGGTTATATGCTATTGGCCCTAGGGCCTACAGCAGCCTAGCCATATGCTACCCTGGCCTTTGACACACATGCACTTTGATTTCACTTGCCCCTGCCAACCAGAACCACAGAGGGGTTTCCTGGGGTGTATTACCAATCTCCCAAACAATCATCAGGGGTATTTATGACAACTGCTAATGAGGAGCCTTGTTTGCTATTGCTAGTCGGTCTATTCCAGTGTATGGCATATCTCTGAGATAGGAACCTATCCCTCCAGCATGTGCTGTTTAGTGAGCTGACATGGTTTAGGGCCCTAGAGCATGTATCCCGGAGGGATTGTGATATGTTGCCATGGTGGTTGTCACCCAGCTATGGGTGTGACATACCTCTGTATGTCTGGCAGAGGTCACCTCTGTGTGGCCGGTATGCAATACAGTCTAGATGTGGTTTTGTGAGTCAGTCTGCATAGGGCATCTGTTTGCGGCCAGTATTACCCTTTGTGAGGTATGTCTGTGGCCTTTCCACCTGCTGTAGTTGTCATGTGAGGTACAGGGCATTGTGATGAGTAGAGGGGAACAATGACCTATATTTCCCTAAATGACACACCTGTTGTCATGACACATACCACACAGATGGATTACAGGTCTAGTGTGGCACTGTCCTTATCAAAGAGGTGGCTACTGTCCACCTGTGTCCCATGTTCCCTTTTCACACCTTCGGTGTTGGGTAGATCTCTACCTATGTGGTAGTTAATGGGTACAGTGTTTGGGAAAGGAGGAATGGCACTGCAGTATCAACACTTGTCTACAGTCTATATATATATATATATATATATATATATATATATATATATATATATATACATATATATATATATCTACATATCTATACACATACATGTACACATCCATAGATGTACATATAGGCACATGTACAGTCCACCTTTCATGGTGGGGATATCAGTTATGCGACAGTTGTGGGATGTACAGTTATGTGATTATATTGCACAGTGTTTTGCAGAATGCATGTGGGTGTCCTCTGCCCATGTAGCTTTAGCAGGCCTCACTGGCTGTAACACAGCAGATCTGACAAATCAGTCCCACAGCGTTTAACCAGCACATGACATATATCAGCACTGCATGCTGTTTTCTATGCCACACACTATGACCTACATAGATATATGCACATAACAACCTTCAACGACAGATATCTGTCCACCCTTCACTAACAGTTGCGGTATGTCCCTTGCCCTATGCACATATGCAGATACAGATAGATACGTACTGCTGCCACACATGGATGATTTGCAGTGTGTAGAGTACTCTTCAGGAACATCTACTACATGCCAACACATACATATGAGTTACATACCTTACCTTTGTATTTCCCTGCTCCGTCTGTTACAGTTATGTAGTTTTTTTTTTTTTTTTTTTTTTTTTTTGGTTGGTTGTTTGTTTTGGGTTTTCTCCCTCTGTTTCTGTGTCTGTCTCTGTTTCTCTGTCTGTTGTCTGTGTCTCTGTCTGTGTCTCTCTCGCGCTCTCGCTCTCTATCTCCCTGTACCTGCAATGATATTATTCCATGTGTGGACAGCAGGTACAGCCTGCTTTTCTAGGTATCTGCACTTGTGCATGTGACAGTCTCTGCACCAATTGCTGCCCACCATTCAGTAATTGCATGCAGCCTGCTGTGTGCTGATTGCATTACTCACTGTGATTGCAGCCCACTGCTATAAAATGCTAGGTTAGGTAGGCATAGCCCTTTCAGATTTCCAAGGTGGGGCCCATGCTTGTTTGCTCTGGACACAGTTGTGTCAGTCAGAAGGTTGGTATATGTCTCTTATCTGAAGCTAGGATTGTAGCCAGTGATATGCATGTTGTACTCAAACCTGAATGTTGCTGCTTCCAGTACACACTTCTCAGTGTAGACTTGTACTCACCCCTCCAAATGCTAACACAGCATACATGGGAGTATGTACTTTCTTTCTGAATTAGACATTTAACTGCCATACAAATGTGGTTAGTGCACTGTATTCCTGTGGCACATGCAGTGTTTGTGAACTGCTATACTGTAATTATTACGTTACTCACCTCTGAACAGTTTGTGGTTTATTTGTGTTGACATTAGCACAGGCTGCTCAACACAGCTGGACATATTTCAGTACTGCGTATGCCTACCTACACCCTGGTTTTTGCCTGAATACACAGTGTGTTGTACCTTTGGGTAGGGGTGCAGAACTGCAAAGAGCATTTTTTATTATCATGTGAGGTTTATCTTGTTGAATATACAGGATTGCTGTGTACCTGTTAGTCTATCAAGGCAAGTAGTCTGTCTGCGTAGCTCCCACCTGTGGACATATCCAGATGGTAGCTAGAGGTTAGCCTATTGTACTTTGTCTGTGCTCCATACCAGTCTTTTCAGCACTGGCACATTGGCATTGTCACAGTTGGTTGCTAGCAGTACATGGCTACATCCTGTGATATTTCTGTGCTGTACTCCTACATAAGAGCATGCTTGTGGAACTCCTTCCAAAGCTATTTGCAGAGTGTGTAACAGCAGTAATGCTGATATGCCTGTGTGTTTCTGCCTCTGCCAGGCCTCAGATACTCTCAGGCATGTATTTGAATGGCTTCAGTAAAAGGTACATATACGTTAGATACACCTGCAATATATTACAGACATATTGCAGTTGAGACTTTCTTGGGAATCAGAGCATATGTATACCTACACCTTTTCTGATGTGCAAGCAGTGTCTACTCTCACCTATTGAGATTATTCATTACGTGTGATTCCACACTTGTCTGCCTAATGTTAGTACTTTCAAGAGTGATTCAGTGGGGCACAGCTAACATTTGTTTACAAATCAGGGACATTCCTGTAAAGCAGTCACAGTTGAGGTGTCTGGTCTCTGCCCTAATCAACTTTGCCAGTATTTATCCTGGTCTGATACTGTGTGGTGTTTGTAAGGTGCTACTGTAACATTATTCCCTACTTGGGTGGCTGGTTCTCTTTTCACAGTCATGCAATGCAATTCCACAACAACTGCTGGTAAAGACCCACAGAACAGGATTTGTTTTATACCATTCCAAATTTCCATTTACATTCCCTCATTGTAATGCATGATATATTTATGTCAGCACCAAGTTATTTGTATATCTGCTGTGGCTTAGTGGTAATTCATGCAGTCTATTGTGTCAATGGTCTGGGGTTTGAGACTGGCAGAGGTCTTTTCTTTTGCTGCTGAACAGAACAAGGGCCCTTCCACAGAGTGACTAAGGCACTTTTAAGCGGGTTTGTGTGGGTTTACGCGATGCTTAGCGATGCTTAGCTAGGCACACACATGCGCACACTCGCTTAAACCCACTTACTACCACTTAAAAGTGCTTAATCCCACTAACCCCTGTGCTAATTTCTTTTAAAGAAAAGAAAATGGGGAGATAGGAAAGTGGTGAAAAAGGGGGCACAAAGAGGAACAGACAGTAGGTAAACAAGCTCGGGATGTGCAGGATGGGTGTAGGGAAGGTCCATAGCTGCCCATTTCTTTACCAGCAACAGCTGTGCATATGCAATAAATTTGGAGTGAAATTTGAAACCTTCCACCCCTGGGAGAGGGGTGAGGACAACAAAGTATGTTGTATTGCCAATTATAATTATCAGTTTACATGTCCAGTAGGTACAGATTTCCCTTTTTTTTTTTCAGGTGAGAGTGGAAAGTGAGATAGAGGAAGTAGGTATGTTCGGGGAGGTAGGTTGGGGAGGTAAACAGACAAGACAGACAAGACGCATACAGGGGCGGTGTATGACACACGGGGTGGGTGAACACAATTGATGGGGATGGATGTTTGGAAATCGCAAGCCCATGAGCCCACAGATGGAAACAGTGGAACTGAGATCCCCACCCATGGGCAGTCACCACTGCACCTTCACAGCCCCGAGGGTGGCTGTGCTGGGGGCTACGTAGGATGGGCAGGCTCACCCGTGAGATGCGCCACTCTTGCCTCAAGCTGGTGTAGGGGATCAGCGACTGAACGTTGGATCTCCCTACGTACCACAGCTCGGACCCTTCGAAGGGTGACAGGTGGCCCTTCTCCACCCACGCTTGCATGAGGGGGATGAGCCCCATCCCCTGCAGCACTTCCACCCGAAGGTGGCACAGGACCAACAGAGGAGGGGAGCCCGGGCTGGGAACCGGACCTGCTGGTGCCAGGTGCACTCGCCAGCTGAAGAGGGACAGATGGGTCCGCTGGGACTGGCCTTCCGATACGTTCTGTGATTAGGTGTGTTTAATTACAACATAAACAACAGCATTCCAGATTAGTTGTAACAGCATGCAGTAATATTCCCATTAACCCAACACACCAAGGTTCCAACAGTTGAACAGCAAGCATAACACATGCATATATTGAATGACAGTGGATATTCCAACAGCATGCAGGGATGTTTGGTAGCAACAGGCCACTATGACTGTGGTGTTTGAACAGGGCACATGCATCAACATGAATGCAAATATTTATAGAACAATAGGACATATGTCCCAACAAATATTTAAGATTGCACATACACATTGAGGTGTTGAATTGCATGGTTTATGCACATACAGTAGGGTGTAGAAAAAATACCTCGATTAACATCTTATAATTACTTTTAGTCTACACTACATTCCTAGTGACTGCAAGTGTATATCCCCTACATGTATTATTACACTTGCCACCATGCATTAGGTTGTGTAATGGGTTTGGCTAGTTCAATATATGCCTGACCTATATCTGGCATACTAACTGTCCAAGATGCAGATGTTACTGCTACATATTCCTTGATTGCATTTATATTTCTTTATCTACATATCTGGATGTTTTCACATGACATTTTCACTTCTATTTGTACAGAACCCTGCATTTCTTGACACACACTCACATTTCTGGGGAACAAATTAACATGCTACTCATGTGCCAGATTTACTTATGCATGCCAACCAGTAACTGACTGTTGAGGACTGTATATATGCTTCACAGCTACTAGCACTTCCATCACCCACATTATATGGGACTGCACAACTCTGGGTTGCCAGCGCTTTTTAAAACAGTACTATTTGTATAATGCAAGGGTAGAACAACATTTCAAACTAAGTGACACAGACACACTCCGGGTTTTAGACCTTTATTAATGACATTACACACTTTTCCACAGGCTCACTCCTTTATTTGTTATAACGGTGCATATGGAAGACATATTCAAGACATATTATACCTTTATTAAAAGGTTAGAACACTCATTTTCAGGCTCACTCACTTATTTTATATGATAGTACCTGCAGAGATATTATTCCGGACATATGTTACCTTCATTAATGGGTTACTACACTCTTTTTCTGGCTCTCTGACTTTTTTATCTGACAGTACATGTAGAGGACTTATTCAGGCCATTTATGGCTGTATTATTGGACTACAACACTTTATGTCATGCTCTCTCCCCTATTTTATATAACAATACATGCAGAATAATCACTAATCTGCCTGGTGGCACAGCCTTAGCAGCCTATCTGCATAGGTTTGCTGATTCGCAGCACGGTCACCTGCAGCTGTAAAATAAATTAAGGGATATTGAGACATACCTATCCGTTATACAGAATCAATTATCAATTCCTACATACTGTATTCCATGGCTACCTACTCAGTTGTGGGGCATCCTGCATCCCACAGGCCTCCTGTATCCATTGGTTCAGGTGGTCCAGCTTCCGTCTCTTCAGGTCTGCATAGTGGTGACGGACCTGCTCACCAGTCCGAGGAATGCCTGTGACACTGGTGAGGTCATGAGCTAACTGATTCCAAGCCTCTGCCTTGTACTCCATCCAATGTAACTGGCCCTGCAGGAGTCTTGACTCATGACGGTGGACAAGGAGCCAAACCATGTATTTCAACTCCTCGATGCCCCAATGTTGTGCTCGGAAGCATGTACCCTCTCCAGCACCAGCCATTCTAACTGCAGATGTGAGCTACAATCAGTTATGGCGAGTATTCCTGCCTATGGGGCTTAAATATGCCGCATTTCCCGCACTTTTTTGTGATTGGCAGTTTTTGAAAATTCTCGGCTGACTGCAGACCTGCTTAGTAATGGCTAATCTACCATTACTAAGTATATGTATGTTAACAGTGGCTTTTTCTCCTAAGTTGTCATGGCTTAGTGGTTCTGTACTTTGATTATGATGCACAGAGTCCTGGGTTCGAATCTTGTCATTCATTTTATTTTCATACTGTCCAGACAGGCTAGGGGTGTGGCTGGGTTTAAGCAACTTTGCTCTACGTTGCTCCACAGAGCCATGGTTGGCGCGTCGTGCACGTCCGCGCAAATGCATTGTGCTGGTTAAAGCGCTATTTCGCTATGAGCACCTCTATTACACTGGGTAAAGTGCTCTTAAACTTTGGGCAACTCTATTGTACTGGGTAAAGTGCTATTAAACTATGGACAACTCTATTGCACTGGGAAAAGCGCTATTAAACTATGGGCAACTCTATTGTGCTGGGTAAAGCGCTGCTTAACTGCAAGCAATTATATATCAGGATCCTTTAAAAATATAATATTTTGTTCACTGATACATTGGCCATTTCACTGCTTTTTACTGCTATTTTAATCATATTTGTCAGGTATTATTCCATGTACTGATTTAAAACATAAATAAGAAGGGGAGTGGTGGGACTCGAACCGTGAATGCTTCTTCTTTGTGCGAACGCTCTACCATTACACTATTGCTATCTGGTGTGATTTGCATAAACATTCTTTCTTATGCTCTTCCATGTCGGAATTGCTAACTACAGGTAAGCAATGGGCACACCTGAGCACACACGCGCAAATACGGGCAGCTATTTCGGGTATTTAAAAAAAATAAAATTAATTTTTTACTTTTTATAACTGTGGTGGGGGTTTACTATGTCAGGGAGTGTGGTGTTGGGTGCAAGGACATTTGAGCGGACTCACTCTTGTGTACTTTCATTTTCCTTTTCCAAGCCTTGCAGGGGCGTGGACATTTAGACTGCTCGGCAGTCGGACACGCCCCCTGCTTTCCTACCCGGTCCGTGTAAGACTTACGGTTGAGTCAGCATGCCCTCATGAATATTCATAGCATGCTGATGTCATACCATTCAACTGCAGCCTCCGAGTAAGACTTATTAAGTCTTACACAGGGGATTCTTGAATCCGGGGGACAGTGTAAACAGAGTGGGGAGGAAGGACATACAGAAAGAAGGTATTGGTTGAATGCATGTTGCTTTAAAAAGGGGCACTTCTGGATGGAGTAAACAGCAAAAATGAAAAACAAGGGGAAATGGAATAAAATATGCACAAGGAATGACAAAAGGAGACTGGGGAGACAGTGATCTTAGGAACTGTAGAAGAAAAAATATAGATGGAAAAAGGATGAGAGAGACTGCATGCAGGAAGACAGGTCAGGAAAAGGGATTTACACTAAGATTTTTTGAAGTTCTAGCCAGTGAAACATCTGATTCTGAATAGCAATGATTACTTGTACATACACCCAGGAAAATATTCAATGGTGAAAGAGCAAAAATAAGAAAACATAACCTGCCTTGGGGAAAAGTATTCACCCCCCCCTCCCTTGGAGAGGTTCCAACAACTAAGCCAATTACTAAAGTCAATCATCTCTTTTTCATATTGTGGCATCATCCATGCAGAAGGTGGAATGCAGCTCAGTGCTAGGCTCATACTGTCCTGGGTCACATATCCCAAGAGATCCATCATGTCTCTCTTAATGTATTCCAAGCAGTTATGCCTCTAGTAATTTACAAACACACGGACTATGACAGTCTTACAGATGCCACTTTTGGCAGGCTGCTACGAGATGTCCTGTGACTGGCATGCAATGCCTCCTCCACTACTGATGGACCTACTACATACCAACAAGTCAAATGGCATTACAAATACTTGATCCAAGGATCTAAACCTCTTCTGTAAAATCAGCAGAACCACTGCTTTGGAACAGACTCCCCATTCACATAAAACAAAACTCAGCCCTGTCCATATTCAAGCAGAACTTGGATACATAGATGGGTAACAGAAAGATGTTGGACTGTTTCCTGCAACACACAGGAGTCCTATAACAATCAGTTCCCTCTACTACTAATGGACAGTGGCTGCTCCTAAATGCTTTATCCCATGCATAGGTCCCCTAAAATTACATACGGTATGATCACATTTTTCTCACTAAGTGGTGTATAACAATCTAACACCAAATGGGACAGGTTAATTCAATCACCAAAGAGGAAATTAGCCAGGCATATCATGGCCAAGAAGGGATATTCTATATTACTTTCATTCACTTAAAGTTAAGCTAACAAGCATGTTATATCAACATCAATCTTACCAATAATAAGTATTAAAGTCTGTTGTGCAGCATTACTGATGGGATTATAAACATCATTTATTCATATGGAAAGTATATAAATGTCAGTATGGTTTGTGATGTAAAATACTTGCAACTAGGATTGTGGGAGTGTGGTTTGTTGTCATTAATGTAACTGTAGGATTGCTTATGTCATAAGTGATAGTTTAATAAATGTGTTTTTTGTTTAAAAAAACAGGCCTGAAATGAATAACTTATGCAATGTGGCATAGGTGCTATGACTTATGGCAATATATGTAAAGTATAATGTTTGTTTAATGTTAATCTGTTAATGCAGTTTGAATACTTTTGTAGAAATGTAAATCTGCCTCTGTCACAAATAATAATTCAATAAAGGTATTTAAAAAATGTATAAGGGACATGGCAAACATGAGAGCAAATCATGCACATAATGCAAATCCTGGGACATTTGAAAGGCATGCACAGCTCTAACTTAATGCCAAACACCATATCACCATATAGGTACATTATATCTATGTACATATATAGGTTCATAGGTAGGTACTAGGCTATCTGCCTGAATGCATCTACAAGCCTAGCCAGAATGTGTTGGCTTTCACCACCCCCTTCGATTAGTTTCCTGTGCCTCTGTCCAGCAGAGCCACTGAAGTAATCCCTGGGGTAAACTTTCTGTTTCCCATCCACTTGTCAAGTATCCATTTGAAAAGTGTTAGCAAGAAGCTCTGCCTAATGTAGATTGGAATCTTGTTCCAAAGCATGGGAAGTCTCGGGGACAGGAATCTATCCCTCCAGCACATCCTATTTATTGTTGTGGTGAGGTTTAGATCCCTAGAGTGTGTGGCTCGAGGGGATAAGGTTTTCTTTAGGTGGAGCATGTCCATCAATTGTATGTCAGGCAGAGATCACCTCTGAGTAGGCGGTTATGCAACCGAGTACAGCTGGAGTTTCTTCAGTCAAGCTGCATAAGGCATCTGTTTGAGGCCAGTGATCCTCTTGGGGAGGTACTTCTGTGGTCTTTCCAGCTGTTGCAGGTGTCACGTAAGGTAAATCCGAAATGGGGCATTGTACTCTATGATGGGTCTGATGAGTGATGAGTAGAGGGGCACAATGACCTCTTCTGATCTGGATGCGTACCCTTTTGTGATTAGGTGAGCCACGTAGAAGGATATTCTAACCACTTTGACAATATGATTAGCAAAGGTGAGATTACTATCTACTTGGGTCCACAGATCCCTTATTACATCTTCCATATTTAGGGGACTACCACCTATGTGGTAGTTTGTGGGTAATTTATTTTTTTCCAAAGGGGATGACTATGCACTTTTTGGCATTTAGCTTGAGGCCATGATTTTGACATCAGGTATCCGTCTCAGTGAGACCCTTTTGGAGGATGTCTATGTCAGCCAGAGAGTCAATTATAGCTCCTAGTTTGCAGTCTTGCGAGCTCTAGGTAGGCTGTGTGTACCACCTTTCCCTCGTCTATAGCCTTGGTAACTGTCTCAAAGAAGTCCACTAGGTTTAGGAGGCATGATCTGCCCTTAACAAGCCAAACTGGGTAGGGTCCAGTGTTTGGAGGTTCCCAGTGTCTCTGTTAATGAGTTCCATGATGATGCGCTCCATAGCCTTGCAGACCAAGCTAGTCAGGCTTATAGGGTGATAGTTCCTGGGGTCTGTTGTGGCTCCACCTTTGTGAAGCAGAATAACCGTTGCTGTGCACCACTGTATGGGTACGTAGCCTGTGGAGAGGCTGAGTTTGAACAGTGTGTTTTGGTGAGGGGTTAGTTCATCTTTGCGCTCGTGTAGGATGCAGCCTAGGACACAGTCCGGTCCCATTAATGCTGTGTTTTTGGCTTTGGAGAGGGCTGTTTTAACCTGAGTGTCTGTGATTTCAGGGACTCTGGTATGGTTATGGGCCCTTTTGGGGGTGAGAGGTTTGCGCTGAGCCTGTCTGCCAGGATGTTGGTGATATTGGTCGGTTCAGTATATTTTGTGCCATTCTGCACTAACTCCGCGCAGATCTGAGCATTATCACTTAGATTCTTGACATAACTAAAGAATGCCTTGTAGTTATCTTTGGAATCCTTGGCAATTTTTCTTTTGAAGCTCGCCTTGGATGATTTTATGAGGGATCATAGTTTCTTGCTGATACTGATCAGGGATGTCTTCCCTTTTTGGGATTTTACTGTTTTCTGTACTAGTTTCATCCTTCTATTGTATAACTTGTTTATGGCAGGAGTCTACCAGACAGGTTTCCTTTTCTTGGAGGAGTGAGTCTTGGTTTTGCTTGGGATGTGCCATCCATCCATGCATTCTTGTAGTTGCCCATAGAATGCATTAGTAAAGGATTTTGCAGCTTGGACAATGTTATCCTTTAGCATGGGGGCTTTGAAACTTTCCACCTTGGTCTTAAGTAATGTGAAGTTTGCTTTTGAAAAGTTTTTCACAGTGGTTTCCTTGTCCAGGGGTGGGGGAAGAATGTGGATATCCAAAGTGATTTGTTTATGGTCAGATCTAACCAGCGAGGGGTTGACCTCTGGTATGGAACACTGGTCGCCCATGTTGGTGATAACCAGGTCCAATATGTTGTCACCTCTGGTGGGAGTGTTGACCATTTGAACCAGGGCATTTGATTTTATAATCTCTAGGAAATGTTGGGCAAGGGAGTTAGTACTTGAGTAGTTCTCCCAGTTAATGTTTGGGTAATTGAAATCACCCAATATTAGGGTGTTTGGTAGGACCTTTATGTTTCCCAGTGTTTCCAGAAATGTGAAATGAGGGTCCTGGGACATGGTAGGTGATCTGTAGCAAGCTACAATGTGAATTGCAGTTTTGTCCATTGTTAGTTGCATGTGGATGATCTCTGAAGCATGGTACTGTGCCACTAACCTGGAGGTGTGGGTATCCTTGATGAATATGGATACGCCCCTGCCTTTTATATTTTGGTTCGGGTTCTGTGGTTGAAATGTATGGTATGAGTTGTAGCCTGGTAGTGCTGGGGTGCTTTCTGGAGGCTCAAACCAGGTTTCTCTTACTGTACATATATCAGTTTTCTCCATACTGAGGAGTGCCTCGAGTGCGTGCATTTTGAGGTTTAGACTTCTGGCATTGAATAGCATTACCCTCAGTTTTTTGTTACTTGTGCTATTTATGGCAGTGAGTTTGTCTTTTGAGCCTTGCCTAAAAAAGGCACTATGCGGGTGGCAAGAGCCTTGGCAAGTATTCGAAAGCCTAAGGGTGACAGGTGCAAGCTGTCTCTAGCAAAGCAGCGTGGCTTGTCGAGCATGTCATCCCAGGCAGACAGACACTGGATCTCCTTTGAATGACACCTGAAACTTAGCCAATTGTTGAAATCGAGAATTTTTTCTTTATACCATGGTATCATTCTTGGTGAAGGCAGGATGCTACTCAGGGTCAGGGTCATACCGGCCTGGGCTATGTGATCAGAGAGCTCTTCCATGTCTCTTTTCATGTAGTCCAGGGAGATACGGCTCAGGTCATTCACACCAGCATGGACAATGACAGAGTCATATTTGTACTTGCTCTGCAGTGACCTGAGTGCTTGTGTTATGTGGCGGATCCTGGCTCCTGACAGGCAGCTAACAGTAACCTTCTCCTTTTTCAGCCTAGTGAGTGGGACGTCAGTGTGCCTGACTATAGAATCACCTATTACTAGTATGTTGGGTATGTTATTTTGCCTTAAGGGCTGTGATTGCATGGCACACTTATTTTGTGAAGTATGTGTTTCATGGTTTGTGTTGGGGGATGGAGGTTGCTTGGATGTTTGCTTTGGAGGTCTCTGTTACTTTTGCAGATTTTTATTTAGAGCCTCCGAGTATGTTTTCATGTATTTATGTGTGATTTTTGCCGGTGCTGGTTTAATGGATCTATGTGAGACTGGTAGTGTGATGCAAGTATTTCCCTTCTCCTCTTGACTGTCTAATCCAGTCTTGGGTTGAGAGAGCTTAGCCTCCAGTTTGGCTGTATAATTGCATCTCTCGCATGTATTAGTGTTTGGTGGTAGGAGGATAGGGTTGTCTGTGTACATGAGGCAGTTGCAACATTGCCTCAAAATGCCCATATTCACCAACTGGACTGGAGATTACACCTGAAACTGCCCTTTGGACATGCCTGGATAGGTACAATGAACTGTTTTACTAGATGGCTGGCAAGGTCGAATAGAGAGCCTTGTCCTTCTGTACAGTACAGGAGGGTCTAGTGCTTGGGTTAATAAGTGCTTGCTATGAGTTTTGAGCAAGAGATTGGCTAAGAAATGAATGGCTTGAGTGCTTAAGTTGAAAGTTTGTCTAGTTCCAAGGGAAAAATTGAACAAGAGACTTTGTGGAGCCAGGAATAGTTATACCCTAGCTAACTGGTGCTGCCTGGCACACAAAACCCGGGCAAATGCAGTATTTATAGCAGGGAAATGAAAGAGATAAACTGGATGTAGGCATTGCACATACATACAAATGTTTCAAGCATGGCCATTAAAGCCCTTCTAGCTTGCCTATATGCCAAAACACTTGTTCCCATAATAAATGTCCAGGCTGTTCTTAAAAATATCTAAACTAGTACTTGCTTTAATGTAATTTGGTAGTCTGTTCCAAGCATCAGCTACTCTGTCAGAGAACCAATTAGTACACTTCTCATTCCTATAGAATCTTCTACATACCTTATCCAATGATTCTCTAATACTTTTTGATAACCCCAAACATTCCCAGAGGTAGTTGTCCCTAAATGCCCTATATACCTGAATACGATCTCCTCTTAAATATCTGTAACAGACACTGCACAAGTTCAGATATTTTAGTCTTTCATAATAACTTAGATTTTCACATCCATGGATGCCCTTAGTATATTTTCGCTGTACTCTTTCCAGTTTATTCATGCTTGTTTTCCTATATGGTTTCCATATTGTTATTCCATACTCAAGTTTGGGTCTAATGTAACTAACAAACAATTACTTCATCATGTTTGATTTCCTTTATACAACCTATAGTTCTATAACTATCATTAGCCAATTGGTTGATGTGATTAGAAAAACTCATAGCTGAATCTACCAATATACCCAGGTCCTTAAATGAGTCTACATTGTGTGTACTATACATGAGTGCATGTATGTATATATATATATATATATATATATATATATATATATATATATATATATATATATATATATATATATATATATGTATACATATATACACACACACACACACACACACACACACACACATATATATATATGTATACATATATATCTATATAAGTAAACACACACACACACACACACACACACAAACACACGTGTGTATATACGGATCCTTATTACTTGATCAAAGTTTCAAAACTTCAAAATCCATATGGTCGAGACCATTTAATAGAAGTTTTGAAATTTCGAAAAAAGAAAAAAAATTAACAGAAATTTTTTCTAATTTTTACATTTTTGCAAATTAAAAATACCAACTCTGAGATCACATTACAGTAAGGAAAATGGTAAATTTTCTGAGCTGAACTGTGTTGCGATCTCCCCACAAAACATTCAAAGTGTTAACATTTTGATCATGTGGTCTCAACCATATGAATTTCGAAGTTTTGAAACTTCGACCAAGTGATAGGGACCTGGGACCCATTACACACACACACACACACACACACACACACACACACACACACACACGTGTATGTGTATATACACATATACACAGAAATATATATTCTGCCTTCAAATAACAAAATTAACTTTCTGACAACCTGTAGTGTTATAATTCTTACCTCACAAAATAATAAAACCTACTCAGACCCAGAGCTCATAGCCAGTCTACTAGTGGATAAATGTCCTCCATACGCCTCTACCCCAGCATTCCCAGATCCAACTTACTTTTATGCACACTGCCACAAAGCCTCCCAAGAACAAGTCCACAGTCACTGTACAAGGCCAGAATCACTGCTTTTTTTTGGGCCATATAACATACCAGGTTGCGACTTGTCAACCACCCTACAGAGGCTCCTCAACATCAGCCTCAAAAAGGTTATGTGCCAGATGAATAGAGGATCTAAACAGTCATCACCTTACACAAGAGTGAGCCACCAATTTGAACAGCCTTATCTCTAAGGTTATGTAAAGAATCATTATGGAATTAATAAACAACGACATAGTCAACATATGAATCTTTAACTCAAGCCAGATCTGTTTAGTCACGTGCAACTCCTGCCATCATAAAATGCTTGACTTCTAGAAGGCTACTGACTGATGACTGAAAATTGTTACACCCAAGATATCTAAATCTTGGTAAGGCATGCAATAACATAGAATGCTGTGGTATTGTTAATAAACTCTCTTAGCTAAATAACCTCCCCTATGTCACCTGATGGATTGAAAATTGTATCATAATTTATAAACTAGGAAATTAGGGTGAGTGGCTGCATCTCTTCGAAATACCTGCCACCAGTGTGTACCACAGGATGCAGTACTTGGGTACTTCTCTTTGTCATTTATTTCTCAGGGTCAAATACATTGTTAAAGGTTTATGATTCACAAAGTTTGTTAATGATTCTAAACTAACAGAAATTATTGGCTCTCCAGCAGACACCAAGATTCTCAAAGGCTCTTTTCAATGAAAATTGCGGTTGTTAAAATCACAGAAATAACAAAAAAAACACAAATACTGTATAATAGCATCATTCAGTAAGCATGACATCCTGTGCAACTGTTACATTGATAGCACACCCATGAAATGCAAATCTAGGGACAGTTGAAAGGTATGCACAGCTCTCGCTTAACGCCAAATGCCATATCACCATATAGGTACATTATATCTACACATACAAATATAAACTAGCAATAAGAATTGTGAGTATTATATACATGCATATACCTATGTGTGTGTGTGTGTGTGCATACACACACACACACACACAATATATATATATATATATATATATATATATATATATATAGATAGATATATATATATATATATATATATATATATATACATATATATATATATATATATATATATATGCCCTGAAATAGCAAAATTAATGTTCTGGCAACCTACCCAAAGCTCATATACATAAATAATAATTGGCCAGCATCAACCTTCTGATTGCAGTTTGCAAACTGTCACAGTCCTGCTAATCTTTCAGAATTAAACTATTTTCCAATGAAAAAAATAATTTAAGAAATAAATCAATTACTAGAAGATGGCCGTGGTGGTACTGCAGTAGCATTGTTACCTCACAGCAAGAGGTTCTCCCGTTCGATTCTCGGCTGGGCTTGGGAGTGCCTTCTGTGTGGAGTCTGCATGTCCTCCCCGAAGTTGGGTAGCGTTCAAAAGACATGCATGCGTAAATGGGTGTGCCTTCATTGAAGGTTGATTGTCGAGCTGGCACCTCGGCATTTCGTAAAAATCTACTGCCAATCATTAGCGGACCGGAGTTCTGCTGTGGCGACCCCTTACTGGGAAAAGCCGAAAGACAAACCACAACAACTAGAAGATTGGTTGATTAGAAGGTGCTAGCAACTTGTAGCCTTAACTGGATGTGAGCCATGCAGAAAGATGAAACAATTTCCTCATTAGTCCAAAAAGCATTTTTTAAACAATATAAGTACTGGGAGTCTTCAGTTTATTAAGCCACCACTGCATCAAAAAAGTAGCAACTAAATCAATTTACAGTACACAAACCTAACAACTTCAGTGGAATAAAATCATTACTCAAATCTCTGACGCTAACTGCAAAACTGTAGTAAAGTATAATGTTAACTCACTGTGAAAAATAAGGCAACACAATCCAAAAACTGTTGCAGAACTTCGGATATTTTAGTAAAGTTATTTCTCACAATAAGCCAGTCTTACAATATCAGTAGTTCAGTCTGTGCAAAGTCCGTAGAAATATTACAATCCTTTAGTGAAACAAAGATGTGCAGCAACAGATAACTCCAGAAGAAGTTCCTGCTTCAAGTTGAGGGTGTTTTTTATGCAAATAGAAAGGCGGGGTGAAGGATGCGATTGAATACAAATGCTAAAAAGGGGAGTGTATAATTATGGAATAGGTGTGCATAATTATGGAATGGGTGTGCATACATATGGAATGGGCGCATCCTGGGCAAAAGCAGAAGAGGAGGGCGGATTCCACTAAATCCTACTGAAATCTGTAGTCAGACTGATGGGCGACTTGTCGCAGGATCATACAAGTACGAGAGTAAGTTTTTTTTAAACATGGCTAGCAGTACCGATAGACAATCACTCATAATCACAAAAATGGAGAAAATAAAAGCTTCCTTCTACATTAATGTCAGTTTTGAGTGGTGGGATCATTAGGCAGGTGAGAAAAATGCATCCTGGAGAAGAAATAATGTACTCTTTCATGTAGTTGTCCTTTAAGGGAAAGTATGCTTGATGCAGAGAGGTCTGCATCTGGAAATACTGAGTATATCAATTTGTATTCCAAGTGAACATCCCTCTCCAGTGTCAGTGTTGAGGATTCAGACTCCTTGATTACTGGCCCAGAGTGGGAACATCACGTATTGGTGGCAGTGTTGGGATATTAAACTTCTGTATCCGGTAAGCAGTTCTCACTAAAGGTGTGCATTCTCTCAGCAGCCACATGATGAACACTCAGAGTTTCATGTCATAACAGTTTTTATTTATTTTTATTAATTTAGTTTAGTCAGGCAGAGCAGGCAAAAATGTCAGCAGAGGATTATGGCAAGCTGACGAAGAACCAGTTGGCCATGGTGTGCAAAGCTAAATGACTGGTGTATGCAAACCTAACTATAGAGGAAATAATTTCATCCTTAGTCACAGCTACTATTTAGACCAGCAACCAGGAGGATAACCAGTCTTGTGATAGGAATTTGTAACCCTCCGATACAGGACAGCTCACCTTTTCACTCAGAGGACTTAAAAATCCATCTGGAGTTAAAAACACTTGAACTGGAAACCAAACATATGGAATTAGAATCAGCAGAGAGACTGCAGTGTTTGGAGGCTGAAGAAAATGAGAATCACCATCAACATGAGCGGGAGATGCTGAGTCTTTGCCAGGTCATGGAGGTAATGGGGACAGATATAACCAAACCCCAGAAGCAATAAAGGTCAGTAATTTTCTTCCACAATTTACAGAGGCTGACAATTTTGATAGTTTTATTCATGTGTTTGAAAGAGTATGTAACCACTATAATATTGACCAAGGACTCTAGGTATGGTTCCTGAACCCCATACTCCATGGTATAGCTGTAACTGCTGTTTCTAAATTGTCTGATATTGATTGTTTAAATTATGACAAAGTCAAATGTTGCTTACTAGAATATTTTAAGCTAACACATGAAGCTTACAGAAAAAAAGTTTCATGAGCATAGAAGCGAGGCAGATGAAAGTGTGTGTGATTTTATTGCTATGTTAGGCACTTATTTTCATGGGGGGGGTGAGTGGGTGTCAAGTAACCACTTTTGAAGGGCTGGCAGACCTTTTGGTGAGGGAACAAGTCCTTAGTACTTTTCGTGAGGAATTGAGAATCTGGTTGGCAGACCAAGAATGTAACTCTGCAGATGAGCTGCAAAAAAATGGGATCTCTACTTAGTAAACAGGGCATCACTACACAGGAAAGGGATACCCAGTGCTGCACATGGATATTAGGGAACCCATGGTGGGCAGCTTAAGCTGCCCCAACAGAGTCTGCCAGTAACAGGGGAAGCCACAAGTTCAGGTATATGGCCAGGATCAAGGGTTAGATGTTTTAAATGTAACCAGTGGGGTGCATGTAGCATAGAGCTGTACACTGAGGCAAGGGAGGGAACAAAAGGTGGGGGAGCCAGAAAGTGGGAATAACATTATGCCACTGGTAAGTTGTCTGAAGACAACAGGGGTGCCAAACTATTACAAGAGGTTATACCCCTTCTTAATGGATGGAAAACAGGCCACTGCTAGAACAGACACAGCCTATGACATAACAATTGTGAAGCTTGCAGTGGTTAAACAAAAAGAGTACTTGCTTGGTCAGTCCTGTCCAGCCAGTGCTTTAGGAGGTACTCCATTCCAAATGCCTTTTGCCAAGGTTAACTTTGACTGGGAGGGTAAAAAAGGAAGCAAGCAAATAGGTGTGTTTGAGGATATCCCTGCAGATATCTTTCTTAACAGGGAATGATTTTGATAATGCAGTACCTTGTGTGCATGCAGTTATATGCAATTAGGCTTAGAGACAGGCATGTGGGTCTGGTAGCCTGAGTGAGACCAATACAGACCTTTTTCTTGAAGCCAAGGCTGGTGAGATGGTTATTTCAGGGAGGGAGCTACCCTATAGCAGTGAGCCTGAAGGTGAGCCACAGCTGTTGGTAGGTACTGATGTGCCCTTGTTCAATGTGACTGCAAGGGCAGAGGTGAGTGGTAGTACCCAGGCTGACAGTGAGGCACCACTGTCAGAGAATACCAGACTTCTTGTGGAAGGGGAGCTGGGAGGAGTCACAAAAGTAGAGCTGATACAGTCTCAGCTCTCAGACCCTACACTAAGAGGCTTGAGTGAGGTAGCTAAGCAGGCATCTGGTTATCAAGGAAAAGGGGATTCTATATACTGGAACAAAGAGTTACTGTATAGAGAGTGGACCCCTGAGGGAGGGCTAGAAGGTGAGGTAATACAGCAGTTGGTAGTGCTTACAGCCTACTGTCTGGCACGTCTATCCATAGTTCATGACATTCCTTTTGCAGGTCATATGGGCATACAGCATACCAAGAGATTTATTAAGAAGAACTTTTATTGCCCTGAAATTGCAAGAGATGGAAGATGGTACTGCAGGACCTGTGAGCACTGCCAAAAAGTAGGCAAGACAGAAGACAAGGTCAAAGCTCCTTTGATGTCTTTGCCTGTGATTTAGGAGCTATTTCAGAGGGTAGCTATGGATATTATGAGGTCTCTGAATACTCATTGTTACACAGGGAAGACGTATATCCTATTGGGAGCTGATTATGCTACTAGATACCCTGAGGCAGTGGCTTTGTCCTCCATCTAGGCAGAGAAGGTGACAAATGCTTTGCTAGAAGTTTTCAAAAGAGTAGGATTCCTGAGAGAAATACGAACTGACAGAGGTGCCAATTTCATGTCTGATCTGCTGGACTGTCTGTGGAAGCATTGTGGGGTGAAGCACCTAAAGACAACCCCCTACCATCCCCATACTAATGGTCTCATAGAGAGGATAAACTCTACACTAAAGACCATGTTACGAGCATTTGGAGAACAGTTTAGAGAGAGTGGGGCAAATATTTGCCTTATCTGCTGTTACAGAGAGGTACCCCAGGAATCCACAGAGTTTTCACCCTTTGAGTTGCTATATGGGCATAGGGTGAGGAGACCTTTAGATTTGATTCCTGATGAGTGGGAGGGTGAGTGTGTATCCCACAAAGAGTCTGTGGTGGCATTTATTATAAACCTCAGGACAAGGCTCAGGGAGCTCATGGGCTTGGTCTAGGAGAAACTGTCAGGAGCCCAACAACAGAAAATGTCTGTTATAACAGGAATGCTCAAGCCAGAGAGTATGCTTTGGGGAAGCAGATGATGTTTCTCATTCCTGTCAGACACAATAAGCTGCAGGCAGCTTTGGAGGGACCGTTCAAAGTGGTAAGGAAGGTCAGTGATGTTAACAACATGGTAGAACTGCTAGGCAGGAGGCAGGGGCACAAAGTATACAATGTTAACATGATGAAACCTTACCATGATAGGGAGGCCCTGGTGCTGAGTATTTGCAGTGGATTGCAGGAAGGGTGTGAATGAGGATCTGGTGACTGATCTCCTTGGTGAGGCTCGGACTGACACCTCTATGAAATGGGTGGCAGTGTCCCAGTAGCTACTCCCCTACTCAAGTTCAAGAAATCTGAGCAGTGTTACAAGAGTTTGGAGCCATGTTCCCTAGGAGGCATGGGTGCACCGACCAGGTGCAGCACCATGTGGATGCAGGACCCCAAAGACCTATCAAGCAGGTCCCTTGCAGGGTGCCTGACAGAGTGAGATAGACTCTATGGGAGGAGATACTGGAAACATTGGAAGTGGGTAACTCAGGAGTGCAGCAGTCCCTGGGCCTCCTCAGTGGTGCAAGTACCAAAGAAAGATGGCAGCACTAGGTTGCCAGGTTCTTTATAGACTACGGGAAACTAAATAGTCACACAGCGTCATATGTTTTCTCCATGCCTAGGACAGATGAAGCTTTAGAGTAGCTGAGTGGGGCTAAATATCTAACCACAATTGATCTTACCAAAGGCTACAGGCAGGTGCACGTGACTCCCATGGCTAGAGAGAGGTCAGCCTTTGTGACTCCTTTGGGATTATACAAGTTCACAAAGATGTCCTTTGGGATGAAAAATGCCCCAGCAACCTTCCAGATGCTGGTAGATCATATCCTACCAGGAGCAGGAGATTATGCCCTTGCTTACCTGGACGATATTGGAATCTACAGCTATTCATTGCAAAAGCACCTTAGACATGCCAGGGAGGTCCTGAGCAGACTGCAAAGGTCAGGGTTAACCATTAAGCACAGTAAGTGTAAGGTGGGTATGGCAGAGGTCTCCTACCTGGGCATAGAGTGGGGAGTGGTAAGATCAGGTCAAAACTTGCCAAACTGGAAGCCATTCAGGCTTGGCCTGCCCCTGTTACCAAAAAGCAGGTGAGAGCATTCTTGGGGACAGTGAGGTACTATACAAAGTTTGTTCCCAATTATAGGACAATATCTGCTCCCCTCAAAGACCAGATGAGGAAAAACAGGCCACACAAGGTAGTGTGGAGCCCAGCCTGCAAGCAGGCATTCCAACAGCTTAAAGGGGTTTTGGGAGGACCCCCTGTGTTAGCCAGTCCAGATTGCAGCAAGGAATTTCTTGTGCAGGTGGATGCTTTGAACCATGGGGTGGGGGCTGTACTCAGCCAGGTTTCTGCAGAGGGAGAAGAGCAGCCAGTGGTATATCACAGCTGTAGACTCCAACCTAGGGAGGAATGTTATGTAGCAGTAGAAAAAGAATGTTTAGCTATAGTATGGGGACTGCAGAAACGTCAAACCTATCTGTATAGAAGGAAATTCACGGTAGTTATAGACCATAATCTCTTAACATGGCTACATTGAGCCAGCCAGCAAAATTCCAAGTTACTAAGGTAGAGCCTAGGGTTGCAGGCATATGATATGACAGAGCAGTACTATAGTGGGGTCAGCAATGCCAAGGCAGATGGACTCTCAAGACAGGGTATGGGATAATGTATTCCCAGATAGGCTCATTCCTGTCAAGCAATGTTTCTCAAGGGGCACTTGAAAAACAAGTTTGAGTCGTCAAAATGGGAAAGGTATGACAATAAGAGGTACTGCCAGCCATGCCACAAAAAGTGGGGCAGTGGATGTGTAACATATGCCAGCACAGAGCTAGCTGGAATTTTGTAAATAATTATATGTTGTTTGTATATCAAACTGATGTGTACAGATGCTTGTGCTGAAATTGTCTTTGTGAGGTTTGCTTGTGTTAAAATATATCAACAGCATGCCCTGCTGGAAGGAAAGAAATGTGCATGTATTACTGTAACAGACTAAAATGTATACATTGTAATAGCATATACTGGAAGGGAAGATGTTAATCTACCTGACTGTAAAAGAAAAACTTCAAAGACCAAAGCACGTTAGGTTCAAGCAAGGCACCCTTTATTACTTGCAGCAAGGAGACAAAGCATGTAGTTACAAGGTTTGTCTGATTTTCTGGAGATCAGTATGTTATTCTTATACAGTTCTCTTCATGTCACACAGAAAATGTTACCAAATCTACTGCTGACTTAGTCGGACACAGCTTCTGTATGTTACACAGAAAATGTTACCAGACTTATTGCTGACAGGGTCAGGTTATTGCTGTCTTGCAAAAACATTTGAGAAAAACAACCTGGCCTTGGGCTTATTTTAGCCCTCCTTGGTTCTTCAATTCTTCAATTGTACAGTTCTAATACATGTGTTACATTTTGCCTAGATTCAAGGTACATTTCTAGCTTTGGTACAAGTAATGCTGACTATGGTGTAAGCTTTCAAACATCTATTGTTTTCTTTATCAAGGCTTCTAGCAGCTGCACATTTTCACATGGCATAAGCAGAAAAAAATGTCTCTTATCAAGTTTCTAGTAGCTGTGCAGATTCATACCACATGAACAGAATAAATGTGTTAACCCTTTTAAACCTTTAATGCACTAAGCATGCATATTGCTATTATGTATTTTTATAACATCTCCTCCCTTTTAATACTTTATTCTACTTTCAAAACAAGCTAGACAGTTTCTCTTCCCTTAACCTCTTCCTACTCAGGATTTGCAGTTAGAGAGTCATTTAGTTTAAGCTCATGAAAGCATTTTTCAGTTTTTGAGTAATTCTTCGAGTTCAGCTTCCTGGTACAAAGTTTCTGAAACTGAAATGTCTACAAAAATTTTAACTAGTCCTTTTATGCAGGGGGATGCTGCAGCACCCACACACCATCAGTAGGGCTATCCCTACACAGATGACAATCAGAATGTTCATCAGGATGCTGCCCCAACCCCCAAACCATTTCTGAAAAAAGTCCCGTCGATGGATTTGGTCCCGGTTTGGTCATGGCCGACACCTGCTGAATTACCTCAAGATGGTTGTCTATCTCATGTCTGTAGTCAGGAATATACGAACAACACTCCTCCTGGATTAAAGCGCACGTACCTCCTTTCGCCACTAGGGTGAAGTCAAGAGCCATGTGATTTTGAAGTACCACTGTTCTCATGGCAGTCATTTCATCGGTTACCAATTCTAGGGCAGAAAAGGTTGCATTACTCATTATTTCGAGAAGTTTAGACAATTTTCTTAGTTCCCAGATTGATTTTGTTGCTCCATATGCTGGTAGTACGCCTGCCCACGATATAACGGTATCACTCAGATCCATGTGCGACAGTCCGTTGTTATTCCCAGGGCCTAAGTCCTGATGGCATTTCCAAGGTGCATTGATTTGTCCCATTGGACTGACAGGCTTTTTGATTTCTCGGACATTCCGAATTTTCCCTTGAGGTAAAACTGCCATGTGTCGTATGGCTGGAACCTGGTACCCCAAAAAACAACTACCGGACCAGTTTTTGGGTAGCCATTTATATGCTTTTCTTCCACATATAAAGTAACAATCTTCTACTTTAGTAGTAACTTTATTATAAACATACCCTTGTCCTGCGTGAAACATTTTTCTGTCGATTATGGACAGTTGTTTGTAGAGGACAGCATCATGTTTTACTTCTTCGATTGTCCTATGCATCAGTTCAACAAATGAATTATAGCTCGTGTTGCAATAGGGTCCGATGTTATTAGATTTAGTGTAGCATCTATAGGGAACTGCTACATTGCAATAGCTCCAACTTACCTTGAATGTATCATTCTTATAAAAACACACGGTTCCCTTCTGACAAATAGACAAGTGCAATGCTACTTTATCTTTTGATGTGACATTTGATGTATCATGAATTAGGTTTTCCCAGGTCTTATTAGCCCCTAGGGGAACTGAAGTTAGCAGTAACCCCCCCGTATGCTGTCGGTAGAGCTGTGCAGACCCAGCAATTTGAAACATTAAAGGTTTCAGCATACACGTATTTGATTGCCTGGTAGGTATTGAAGTTCGGGTGCCATTCTGCATGCTTATTTAATTCTACTTGTGTGGCTGAGAAAAGAAATGGCCACAATAAAAAGATTATTGTTACCAGTACAGTCAACAGTATGGTCATGTAATACTTCTGTGGAAATGGTTGCTCTGCATTTCCGTTTTCTCCGGTTCTTCCAAGTAGGTGTATTTGGATCTTACTTGATGTCGTCATCTCACTTAGGACACGTGATCTTACTCTCTGCCCTATAAGGCCTTTAGCAACAATGATTGCTTCACTGGGTTTGAGATGGATCAGTCCCTATTGATCTGACCCCTCTTTGTAGCCAGACTTTTGTGCTTAAGGTCCCAATGGAGAGGTAAGGTCTTTGTCCAACTCAAAGTTTTTTACCAGCTTGCAGTGCATCAGGTGTATCCACGAAGCTCATTCTGCTATCTTGACTGCAGTAGGTGTCAAAAGAAGCACCTGGTAGGGACCTTCCCACCTCGGCAATGCCCAGTTCTTTCGCTTCACAATTTTAATCCATACCCAGTCTCCTGACGTCACTGTCACTTCCGATGTTTCAGTTCATTTTTGGTCTGAAACAGAATTAGACTGCAATAGATGTTTAGAGCTCAACAACTTTTTCATATATTCAGCTAGCGTAAAATCAGCTTCCTGGTCTAATGACATGAGAAGTTTCCACTGGGGTGTATAATAAGCCCTTCCAAACAGCTTTTCAAAAGGAGTCAGTCCTTTTGCTGTAGGGACAGTTCTCATGTTCAACAGTGCCAGGGGTAAACAGTACAACCAAGTTTTTCCTGTTTCAGCTATTAATTTTCTCAATTTGCTTTTCAGTATACCATTATGCCTTTCAACCAGCCCTGCAGACTGCGGATGATATGCACAATGATTTTTTAAAGAAATACCAAAATACTTACTCAACTGCTGTATGGTTTGATTTATAAAGTGTGTACCATTGTCACTGTAGATTCCCTCCAGAATGCCAAACCTAGGAATGATTTCCTTGACAAGTACTTTTGCCACTGTAGCTGTAATCTGGATTTTTGGTTGGAAAGGCTTCCACCCACCTGGAAAACATATCTATAATGACAAGGCAATACTTCTTATTCTCACATTTGTTCAACTCTATGAAATCCATACAGATAGTGTGAAACGGATATGGTGGTGTGGGAAAACTCCCTTGCTTGGGCTTTATCGCCCCCTTTGCATGATGTTTGTTACAAATCTGACACATTAAACAAATTTTTTAGAGTAGTTTGTAAATCCGTACGTTGTGAACACCTGGTTTACCAGCTGTATCATCCCCCCTGTTTAGACATGGCACTGCCCATGGCTCAACAATGCCGCATAGCGGAACAGATTAGAAGGTAATATTGGTTTCCCTTCTTTAGAGATGTACAGCCCCTTTTTGAGGACTGCTCCTCGTTTCATCCATTGCTGTTTTTCAGCTTGTGTAGTGAGTGTCTGCATTGTTTTTAACATATTTAGATTCAAAGTTTCAGAGGGTTGTAATTCCTCGTTTAAAATAAATACCTCTGTAGCTGCTTGTTTTGCAGCTGTATCAGCTCTTGCATTACCTTTTGAAATCTTATCTTGTTGCTTGGTGTGAGCTGCACATTTGCAAATGGCCACTTTCTGAGGAAATTGAATAGATTCTAAAAGATCTAAAATAAACTGTGCATGATTTATAGGTTTGCCAGTAGATGTTATCATTCCCCAGTTTTTCCACTGTTGTGCAAACACATGCACAGTGGAGATACTGGCTATCCGTAAAAATATTTACACATTTACCCTTTGCTAAGGTACATGCCCATGTTAAGGCAATCAGTTCGCTGTTTGTGCAGATAAATTATGCGGTAAGGATTTTGCTTCTATAACCTCAGTATCAGAGACTACTGCATATCCTACTAGGTTCTGTCCTGCAGGACCCCTCTTGCACGAGCTATCCCCATAGTATGTCACCTCGGCATCATCCAAGGGAACATCGGTGAGGTCTTTTCTAGGTAATGTTTTTTGCTCGATTACCTGCAGGCAGCGGTGCGGTGTGCCGTCTGCAGGAGTTGGGAGCAGGGTAGAAGGGTTCAAAATTGTGCATTGCTCAATTGTCATATGAGGTTGGCTCAACAATATAGTCATGCAGGAAAGATGTCTAGCAGGGGAAAGATATGCCACCTTTTCTTGTAGTAAAATGATTGCGACTGCATGGGGTACCTTCAAAGTGAGAGGATGGAACAAGACTACTGAGGCTGAAGCCTGTACTGCCATCACTGCTGTGACTACTGCTTGTACACAGTGGGGTAAGGACCATGCCACTGGGTCTAGTTGTGATGAATAGTAAGCAATGGGGCATTGCTTATCCCCATGTTGTTGTGTTAGTACTGATATCATATAACCCTGCTTGCAATCTACAGTCTGGAAAAAACGTTTATGATAGTTTGGCAATCCCAGAACTAGTGAGGACACTATTAATTGCTTTAGTTTACAAAAGGCAGATTCTGCCTCTGGTGTCCATTGTAACAAATCCTGCGCTGCCATAGGCGTCTTATATATAAGGTCAGTTAAAGGTGCAGATTCCAAGGCGTAGTTTGGAATCCAGCTTCGACAAAAATTAGTTGTACCCAAGAAGGGCATCATTTCCCTCTTGGTAGTGGGTTTTGGTGCTTACAAAATTGCTACTTTTCTGTCCTCATCTAATGTTCTACCTTCCTTGGATATTACATATCCTAGGTATTTAACTTGTTTTTTCCAGAGCTGTAGTTTGGCTTTGTTTACCTTATGTCCCTCAGTGGCTAAAAATCATAGAAGTGCTATGGTATCTTCCCTACAATCTTGCAGAGTGGGGGTTGCCATCAAAATGTCATCAACATAAAGTAAAACCTGACTACCTTTTGGTGGGTTGAATCCTGCCAAGTTGCTTGCCATTTCTTGTGAGAATATCATTGGACTTTCACAATATCCCTGTGGTAGGTTCGTATACGTGTATCTTTTTCCCTGAAATGTAAATGCAAACCAATACTGGCTATCAGGGTGTATTGGTATTGAAAAGAAAGCGTTGCTAATGTCTACCACAGAAAAATACTTTTGTTGAGGTTTCAAGTCGTTTAACAGAGTGTGTGGATCTGGCAGTATAGGTGCCCTTGGTATTACTGCGTCATTTAATGCTTGTAAATTCTGGACCATATGCCATTCTCCATTGGCTTTTTTAACTGGAAATAAAGGTGTGTTACATGGTGAATCAGGAGATTCTACTAGTATCCCTCCTTTACGTAATGCTGCTATAATAGGCTTTATCCCTGCCTCCGCATCTTTTCTTAAGGGATACTGTCTTTTTTGTGGTCTAAATGCTGACGTTGGTGTAATAGTAACTGGCCCTGCTGTACGAATGAGTCCAACATCTGATTTTCCTCTCGTCCAGAGAGTCTCTGGTATATCTCGCAAGGCGTTTTCTTCCTCCTTTAGTAGGAGTGTCCATCAGCTGTCTTTGCAAGAATATAAGTGCACAGCTGGGTTGGTCTGAGTTACCCAATTCAATTTTTGCACTTGTATTCCCTGTCCTGGCAGTTCCAGTTCTGTTTGTTTTTCCCATCTCGTGGCTTTCTCCCCTAGGTCTGCCCATTTTATATTTTTGTTTTTGGTTAAGCTAACATTTGGTAATCGATTAGATTTATAAAGTGTAAAAAATTCCTGGGGCAGTGAACAGCTGGCTACACTATTCCCTTCTGCATCCCAGTACAAATTACGCAATACCAATCTATCCGTATGATTTTTAAAGAATTCTTTCTCATATTCCTTATCAGGTTCTGGTGTGCTACAAAAATACAGGGTACAGTGCAACAAGTGTTGCTTATCAATGTCAAGGGAGGGAAACTTGCTGATGGCTACTTTCATCAGTTTCTTGGTCGCAGTCCCTGGACCAGTCGTAACCAAGTCCTGGCTGTACCAATAAAACATTTCACCCTCCGATTGAACCACAAAGGTGTTAGTTTGTTGCTGTGCTTCCATACCCTGCATGGTTGGGACTACTGCTATACCAAATAACTGCATGAGATCTCTGCCCAAAAGATTTACTGGGCATTTTGCAGAAACTACAATTTTGCTTCTTTGTGTCAATCCTGAAACTGGATCAGTTATTGCAATATTACGGGAGAGAGGCTCCCGATACAGCTGTCCATTAGCTGCTTTGACCAGTATGTAATCAGGTGACTCTGAGTTTTCTGGTAATTTGGAGGGGTGGATCAGGGTCCGTGATGCCCCTGAATCGCACAAAAATTTGACCTCCCTCCCTTCCACCAAGAGTGTAACTTGTGGTTTCGTGTCTGCTAAATAGAGCTCCAAGCTCAATAAAGCTAGGTCTAATATTTCGTCTTCTTCATTGTCGCTAACTTCCTGCACTTCCTCTACTCCCTCTTTCACATTCTCATTTGTTCTTTCTCTACTAGCCCCTTCTAGTGATTCTTGTCTATCATATAGTCAGTCCTCACCTTCCTTGTCTTCCGTTGTTGCCTTCTTATTTTTCCTGCAATCCCTTGCCAAATGTCCCTTTTTACCACATTTAAAACATTCTTCCCTTTTCTTACGCCCTTCAAAGTCTTCTGATCACTGATCAGACTGCTTGTTTCCCTGTGCATTTTACTTGCCCTTTTTCCCAGACTGTACTACATAGACTTCTGCTCCGTCTTCTACAGAAAATACTTGAGCCTTGTTTTTCTTTTTGCTATTAAAATGCCTTTCGGCATGCCTAGCATATTCAAGTAATGATTGTAACCTGCTTGTACAATGGTCTACCATGTGTTTCGTAATGAAACTGCTTATAGGCATGCTACTGCCTTTTAAAAATGCATTCTTTAACTGCTGTTCATATGGGGAATCTTGTGTTTGATCTTCGGGAACTTGTATTCCACAGTGGTTATTAAAACATTCTAGCAATCTGGCATAGTATCGGTCAATTGTTTCACCTTCTTGTTGGATGCATTGATTAATGCAAGTCCAGTCTGCCCTAGGTTTCCATTTTTCAGAGATGCGGTCTGTAAGACCTTTTACTCTAGTGTCTAACTCTGTGCTGCTATGTGGTAGGGGTCTTTTTGCAGTATCACGAGGATTCCAGTTGCCACAAATCATGCACCAATCCAGCCCTACAATTTGTCTAACTACCTTTTCTATTTCTTCTCCATTTAAGTTATAACTTAACCTCATTCCTTGTAAGTCTTCTGAGAATTTTCTAAAATTAATCTTTGGATGGGGAATTCCCTCAGTGGCTTTCTGGATATCTTCCGGTGTCCAAGGTCTATATACTAGAATGGTTGGGTCCTGATTGTCCTGTCCTGCCCGAGGATTGGGTACCTCTATAAGTGGGCATATTTCTTCCTCTTCTCCTGTAGATCGTAGATTCTTAACTATTTGCCATAATTCGATACCTTCCTCTGAATTATTTGCTTTTGTTCAGGACCTGGTCCCAATGGGATCTCTGATTTTAGTTAGTTTCAATTTTATAATGTCTCTGTCTCCAGTGACCACAGGATATAGTGGAGGTGGACTAACCTGTTCACATGCTTCATATTCTGGTAAGGGAGGTGGAGGTGCTGATGCTATTACTAAGTTGTTATCCTCCCTATCTAAAAACATTGCTTTTGAATCTTTGTTCTTTTGGTCCCTACGGTTTACTTTCTCCAGCCACCTGTGTGCCTGAGGAATTCCTAACCGTCGTTGCTTTTTTACCTGACCCTTAGAATCATTTTTGAGTTGTTTGATAAGTTTGATAAGTGAGGTTTTTTCTAATTTTCCGTCAAATTCATATTTATTAACCCATTTTGAAAAATATCTAATATTATCAGCGCGCAGTGACTGCATATATTTTGCATCTTCTGTTAACGGCTGGTTTTGGGGTGTTTTTGTGCAATTAATACCCATTTTGTTTTACCATTCAATTGTTACGTAACTTCTCTAGTTTTAACACGTACCACGGATTTTGTTATAGTTTCTTCAGAATGACTGCCTAAAGTCTACTACTCTGTTTCACCTGATCTATGACAAGACAATATTTTTTTTTTATCCCTGACTGTAAGAAAAATACAATCTGACAAAAAACAGTACATATCCAGTCCCTGATCCTGAAACAGAAAAAGTAGATTCACCTTACCTGAGCCCACGTGGTTGATCACCGATTCACGGAAAACCCGTCCTTCAGTCACAGATCAGAAAGTGGCTGGCCTCTTTTGACGACAATTCAGTCGGAGGACTTTACATATAAGAAGAACCGATTTGGTTTCTTCCCCGTACGGTTTCAGCCACCTGGCCGTCAGATCCAAGGTGAAGAGAGGGCTCCGGCTCGAAGGACCAATCTGTAAAAGAAAAACTTCAAAGACCAAAGCACGTTAGGTTCAAGCAAGGCACCCTTTATTACTTGCAGCAAGGAGACAAAGCATGTAGGTACAAGGTTTGTCTGATTTTCTGGAGATCAGTATGTTATTCTTATACAGTTCTCTTCATGTCACACAGAAAATGTTACCAAATCTACTGCTGACATAGTCAGACACAGCTTCTGTATGTTACACAGAAAATGTTACCAGACTTATTGCTGACAGGGTCAGATTATTGCTGTCTTGCAAAAACATTTGAGAAAAACAACCTGGCCTTGGGCTTATTTTAGCCCTCCTTGGTTCTTCAATTCTTCAGTTTTACAGTTCTAATACATGTGTTACATTTTGCCTAGATTCAAGGTACATTTCTAGCTTTGGTACAAGTAATGCTGACTATGGTTTAAGCTTTCAAACATCTATTGTTTTCTTTATCAAGGCTTCTAGCAGCTGCACATTTTCACATGGCATAAGCAGAATAAAATGTCTCTTATCAAGTTTCTAGAAGCTGTGCAGATTCATACAGCATGAACAGAATAAATGTATTAACCCTTTTAAGCCTTTAATGCACTAAGCATGCATATTGCTATTATGCATTTTTCTAACACTGACCTTGGAAAACATATTCTTGTAATTAAATTACTTTATGAGTTAAGCCATAATGATGTTATCCTGCAGTTTTGAAGGGAGCCAGAGATGCAAAGTCTGTTCTAGAGAATAGTTTGTAGCTTCTGTAGGAAGAGTGGAAAGGTTTTATTATTTTATGATTTCCAGCAGCTGCACCATATCTGAGCAATGCTCTGTGTGTATGGTAACACATAGGTACTAAACCCTGACAGCTTCTGGCAGTGGGGGTTGCATGGGAATCCTAAGTCAGATGACCAGAAGTATGTCATGTCATTTTGTACAGAAATAATAGTTTAGTATTAGAGGAGACTGAAGTCTCAGGAGCATTCTCTATTGTGTTTTGGATCTGTCAACAAGGACCACTCACCCATCTTACCGAATGCTCCTGAAGTCTCAGGAGAATTCTCTATTCTGTCTTGGATCTGTCAACAAGGACCACTCACCCATCTTACCTTGCTCTATTCAGTAAGTAGGAAAGGTAATTATTTTAGTCAATAAGGAATAGATAGTGAGACTAGCTATATATTGTTTTTTTTCTAAAACTGTGTGAAACTTTCCATCTGTGTCATTTTTAATATTCCCAGTGACTCAAACTCTGGCGTTTACTGTAAACAGATATTTATTATTTTCATGTTCTTTTTTTATTTATTATTAAATGTATTTAAACTTAATTGTGGCTGGTCCTTTTTAGAAAATACTTAAGTTTTGGGTGTATTTGCACATATTTATTTGTTGATAAATCTGTACATTCCTGAAAGCTTGGTTATTTGGTCAACATTACCATTTGCACTGAAGGACAACAACAGGATTCTATTATTAAATGCTCAACTTCTCTGTCCTTTGTCTCTATTTACAGTCCCTACTATAAATAAACAACAATACAGCACTTAAAATATTTAAACCAACTCTTTCTCTCAACTAGAACAGTACTTTACTATACTGTGGTGGTTTCACTTTCAAAAAACTTTTATTCCATCCTGGAAGAGCTTGCAGCAGTCTCCAATTCATTGATGTCATCATGACCAATGAATACAGGTAGTGTACTGTCCAATTCCCTCCCCAAGCAGACAACTGTGGTTGTGGAGAAGGAATACACTGGTTCCATGAGTGGATATCTTGAATAGTCTTCAATAAGAGTTAACATATACTCTTTACAATTCTTTGGCCCACAGAAATTGTTCTTGGCCTTGGTCTTAGTATTTTGGATTCACAGACATCAGTATTTGAACTATCTTATTTTGTTTTACTTTGTCTTGAAGTGGCGGTCTTTGCTTTCAAATTCATTCATATTCTTTTCATTTTGTATCTCACATTCTTCTTCTTCTTTATTTATATACTCTTCTCCTATGTCATCTTTCCCTTTCATTTATGTGTTATCAATGTGGTTGTAATTAGGGGTGGCTGACTTATCAAAGAGCATTATAATGTATTTCTTGGCATTTAGTTTTAGTCCATGTCTCTGACACCAATTATTTGCCTGTGCCAGCCCTTCTTGAAGAACATTAGTATTGATGGAGGATTCTATGACTACTACTAATTTATCAATCATCTGTAGCTTTGGTCAAATAGATGCCCCTGACATGCTCCTTGACTTCAGGGAAGTAGATGCCAAAAAGGAGCAGTGCCAGGACCGATACTTTTGGGACACTTCTGGTGACTGTCCTCTCTGTAGAGGTGGACTCCAAAATTCTAAGTTCCTGGGTCCTGTCTGTGAGCTATTCATCAGGTGATATCAAGTATTATACCTAACCTCTTGAGTCTGTCAACAAAGCATAAGTTGGGTATTGTGCCAAATGTCTTGACCAGGTCAAGGTAGGCAGCGTAAACCATTTTTCTCTCATCCATTATTTTGGTGACCTTTTCAAAGAAGTCCATTTACATGGCAAATTGGTAAACATTGAACTATAGTGTAATTCCAAAGGGACAGAAGAAGTACAGTAAAACAGGATGATTGTAAGGCAATGTGAAGAGTGGTTATGTATACAAATGGGATACATGTGCATTTAACATGAATTTAACATGAGATTTTAGTAGTGCTTGACATTTAGCATAAATACAGCTGTTTTTAAGACTGTAATTGAAAGATTCCCAGGGTTTGGGGTCTAAAACTGAGAAAGATTGGTTAGATATATGTCTTTTGGATGAGGGTTGGCAACAGTGGACCTACATGACTCTGATTTCTTAAGATGTAGGACTTGTTTGTCTTATTAATTTTGAGGTTAAATGAAGGAAACTCTGCTCCTGTAAAACTTTCAACAGTTGTGAACCAAGGAAAAGATCATATCATTTTTTTCTTTTATGTGAGTTACAGCTAAGGTTAAGCAGTGGTGCTCATCTGTAAACGACAAGGTGATAAATTGACAAATTTTGTCCTTGATGGTTTGACTGGCTGTAGCATTTGCAGCAAGTAGTAGAAAGCCACATTCAAGGTGTGTGAGAACAATTCCTTTACTTATAGCTCACCTGGAGAAGTGAGAAAGAAAGAGCACATTTTTGGGACCCCAAAAGGGAAGCTACTAAATTTAATTTGTCTATTGCATAGGTGAATGATGTGAGAGAGAGAGAGAGAGAGAGAGAGAGAGAGAGAGAGAGAGAGAGAGAGAGATCTAATCATACACTCCAAGGCACTTAAAAAGGAGACATTTTCTATTGAAGTCTTGTTGACATAATGGATATTCAGAATATTTGGAGTTCTACTAATTTTGTCTCTAATCCTAAACAGCAGAGATTTTGTATTTGATGAGTTTAGTATGAGATTTTAATCATTAATCTATTGCATCAGGAAGTTAAAGTCAACTTGAAGATTATTCTGTAGTGAAGTGAGAGAATGGTTTGAGTTATAAAGCACTATATTGCTGAGATATAGAAAGAGAGGAGGGGGGTATTGTTTTGCTTGGATTTTGTATTTGCATTTAAATTATGCTATCAGTTTGTTGCATTCTGGGAGGTTAACAGGTAATAGCATGATAAAAAAGAATCCCTATATGTTGCATTTCAACAGTCGTACACAAAATTTAAAAAAAAAGTCTGACTCTACTTTTCATAAAAGAAGAATGCTGAATCTGTTCTCCAGCTGCACTTTTTTCTTTGTGGTAATATTATTTTTGATTGGTGTGTTCTGTCTAAATAATACTTTAATGAATAAAAGTTGGATTAGGGAGAACTGTAAAGTATGCATTAAGAGAAACCATGTTCAAACTTTCTTCTTCTTCCTGCCTTCATCTCATCAGCACAATTTGATTTTTAACTCCCCCTCCCATGGTTATCTAGTGGAATAATTTCAACAAACATACCAATCTGCAAAATGTTAACAATGGGTACGGTAATGGTTAGAGCAAAGAACAGGGCTTTTTTGAAGATTTTGGCTACTACACAGGTAACACTATTTTCTTGATTTTTAACAAATTCAGCTTTAGTTTTGCTTGTTATGTATTTCTTCAATTATTACATTTACTGATGATCCTGTTTCTCTTTTGCCATCTTTATTTCTTAGTTTATTATGATTAGCACAGATTGTTATTCATATCCTTTCTCTACTGACACTTCTCTTTAAATTGTATATATTATTTGCTAATCTCTTTTCACCATTTTCCTCCTGTGCATCCTTACCATTAAATTTGTGCTATATGTCTTACATGTTCTCATTGGTTCATAGGTTGGTACTAGGCTGTTGGCCCTAGGGCCTATACAAGCCTAGCCATAACAATTCCCTGGCTATTTCTTCCCACAGTATTTACTTCCCTGGACCCCTGTCTAGCAAGGCGACTGACGTGATCCCCGGGGTGAATTTCCTATCTCCCATCCAATCATCAAGGTTCCTTTTGAAGAGGACCAAAGAGGCACTCTGCTTGACATGTATGGGCAGTCTGTTCCAGAGTCTGGGGAGTCTCTGGGTCAGGAACCTATCCCTCCAGCATGTTTTGTTCATTGTGATGACAAGGTTTAGATCCCTGGAGCATGTGTCTCTAAGAGATTGGAATCTCTTTAAGTGTAACATATCCAACAGCTCTGGGTTTGACATGGCCTTTGAGTAGACGACATGTGACAGAGTATAGGTGGATTTGTTTTAGATGGTCAGCATAGAGCATCTGCTTTAGGCCTGTGATTCTTTCAGTGAGGTATTTCTGTGGCCTTTCCAGTTGTTGCAGATGTCTTGAGAGGTACATACCAAATCAGGGGTTGTATTCTATAAAGGGTCTAATGAGGGATGAGTACAGTGGGACAATGACCTCCTTTTTTCTGGATGAAAAGCCCTTAGTGATAAGGTGTGCCACATAGTAGGATTTCCTGACTGTTGTGGCTATGTGGTTATCGAAGGTGAGACCACTGTCCACCTGTGTCCCTAAGTCTCTTATCACACTTTTGGTGTTTAGTGTACTGCCACCTATGTGGTAATTCATGGGTACATGTTTTTTCCCAAAGGGGATAACTATACATTTCTTGGCATTGAGCTTGAGCCCATGGCTCTGGCACCAAGCATCTCTTTCTGTAAGGCCCTTTTATAGAGTATCCACATCATTTGGGAATTCAATAATGACTCCCAGTTTGCAGTCATCTGCAAACTTTGTTAGCCAAAGTCCCTTAGTGTTGGCCTGTACTTCAGAGACGTAGATGCCAAACAAAAGCAGTCCCAGGACTGAATCCTGAGGTACTCCACTTGTCACTTGCCTGGAGCTGGATTTGGAGTCGGCTACTTTTACAGTGCGGGTTCTGTCAGTAAGCCAGTTGGTAACCCATTGAGTGACATAGGGATTAATGCCCAGCTTAGCAAGTTTATCTATGATTCCAGAGTGGGGGATGGTGTCAAAGACCTTGGCAAGGTCCAGATAGCCTGTGTAGACCACCTTACCCTTGTCCACAGCTCTGGAGACTGATTCGAAGAAGACAACCAGGTTCAGGAGACAAGATGGGCCCTTCACAAACCCAAACTGTGTGGGGTCCAGTGTTTAAAGGATGCCAATATCTTTGTTTATAAGTTCCATGATAATGCATTCCATGGCCTTGGAGATCAGGCTCATCAGACTGATGGCGCGGTAGTTCTTGGGATCCAGAGTGGATCCCCCTTGTGGAGTGGAATAACTGTAGCTGTGTGCCACTCAGTGGACATGAAGCCTGAGCTGAGGCTATGATTAAACATGACACTTAGGTGAGGTGCTAGTTCATTTTGTAGTTCATGTAGTACACAGCCTGGGATGTTGTTTGGTCTCATGGATGTTGTTTTCTTAGCTTTGGAGAGTGTGTTTTTTACATGGGTGGCTACTATTACCGGAATTTGGCAATCTTTTGGTATTGAGATGGTCCCTTTAGGGGGTGGAAGGGGGATGAACTTTACACTGAATCGATCTGCCAGGATATTGGCAATATCCTTGGGATCAGTATATTTAATGCCATTCTGTTGTAGCTCAGAGCAGATCTGAGCATTGACATTTAGATTCTTGACATAGCTCTAGAATGGCTTGTGGTTGTCTTTGGAATCTTTGGCAATTTTATTTTTGTAACTAGCCTCTTTCTTTCTATGGCATTTGTTCTGTGTCTATATCAGTATTCATTGATTCTGTATCCTCTTTCAAAAGTTTTATTTTTCTTGCATTATGCCCACATTTTTACTAAGAAAGGCACTGTCCATTATGGTATACTCACTACCAGAATGTTGGCAGTGTCTTTGTAAACCTGTTTCTTTTCCTTCTACTCTCATTTTACTTTTCTCCTTACTGTCAATATTTGCTTCTGCATTTACTGTTTTATTTATCTATTTCCCAAATCCTTTTTGCATGAACCTCTAAACTATTAAGTAGTCTGTCAATGTCCAGCAGCTTGTTTAGAGTCTTATCTGGGTCAGCCAGTACTTTTTTTTTACCCTGCTGTTATATGACTGCATTGTTTGTGTCTTGATTTTCTGTTAATACCAGTGAATTCATTATTTGCAGCCAACATCTTCAGCCTGGAGTGATGCATTTTATTAGTTTCTTCTTCCTTCTGGTTTGCCATCCATCCATCCTTTGCTGTTGAATCACATCTGACCCCTGGTATGAACCAATGAACAACCATCACTATCTACAGAGTTTGGAGCAGAAGTAGGGAGCAGCAGTAGAGTGCCTGACTTTTCTTTTGAATTACAAACACAATGCATTCATGCACACACTCACACAAACACACACACACACACACACACACACACACACACACACACACACACACACACACACACACACACACACATGCACACCTACTGATGATTTAGAGTTACCATCTGTCTACTGCATGTCTTTGGGATGCAAAAAGAAACTGGAGAACCCCATAGAGAAAACCCCTTTGAACGCAAAGATGAAATGAGGACTCTCTACACAGAAGGCACTGGCTGAGAACTAAACTGGAGCAGGTCTTTGTCTGAGACAACATGGTTACGCATTGCCCCACTGTACCAGCACTCTGTCTTGCAATTCTGAACTTATATTATACATTTTTAGGTCAGGGTGGCTGATTGCTTAGCACACAGTTAGATAAATGATCCTGCTAAGGCTACCATCATATCATGTACCTTTATGAGTCAGCGATTACTAACAGACAACCTTAGCCATGATTTTCTAAACAGTTTATCTAAGCTGGATCTTCTCCTGATTTACCTCTCAAGATTACACTTTCTTGTTGCTTAGTTTGCAGGAAGTGGCCATTTGGAAGATTTGCACTATTTTGTTACTTTATTGTAGGTCTTACGCATGGTTCTGAATATATTTTCTGCAGTTTTGTTATTAAGTAAATAAAGTCTTACTAGTTTTTATTTTTATGTTAATTTTTCTGGCAGATTTCAAGAGGATTTTTGCTGACTGTCTGGAAATGTTGCATTCCACCAAAGTTGAGTGGTAGATTCTGACAGTCTCAGTAAAAGTGAATGTTATGGACAGTGTGCTTACAGACAGAGATGCCCCAGGGATCCTCTTTTAGAGAGATGTTTTAATGGGATGAACTAAAGTTTCACCACTGCCATGAATTGATATCGTTGCAGGCTATGTCAGTCAGCTGTTCCAACTGGTTTGGAATCAACAGGAGAATTGAGTTATTGTTTCATGTCTTATGTTGACCATGAGCTCAGTCTTATACAATGGGATTAGTCAATATTTTCATTAGTCTATAACAGTATCTCTCCTCTTTTGTTCTGACTGTTGTAATTCTTGTTTAGATGGTGGAACTACATTTTACATTTTTCAGGAGCCATGGGTTAGTTCAGATCTGTTCCTGCATCCAGCCACATGTAATCATTATTTTCATAAGCTTTGTACCTAATGTTTGATTACATTTTGACCTCACCTTTTTTGCTTATATCATAGTTGCAGTGTGTAGTAATTCATACTTGTGAAACAATTACTATCATCATTGCTATATCACATTTATTTCAAGGACATTCTAAGGTACAATTATAAAATAAAAGATGAGTTATTCCCCTGACATATATAATAATAAATTAGAGGCTACTAACTACTTTTGCACAATTCTGGCATCATGCTATTCACTTCTTCCTATCTCTGCTTATTGCTTTGAGTGTCACAGTCTATTTCAACTAATGACAGACCAAGAATTTCTGTATGCAGCCTTTTTCATTTTCTACATGGTTATCTTTAAATCTTTATTGATTTCTGTTATTCTGCTATATGTCTTTATCTGTGATATTTAAATAAATGTATAAGGTTGTAGGTCTATGTTCACATATTGAAAAAATATTGCAGAGAATGGCTACTAATCAAATGTTAAACAGTGAAAGTTTAATGCTCCTAACATGCTTAACAGTGAAAAATACTTCAGTGAATGGCTATAGTTGGCCAATAAGCTGGAAGTACCATGATGCATAAGGTAAACAAAGGGAACTTTTTTTAAATTTGCCCTATTTACCCACTGTAGTGCAACCTTGGAGTTGGTATATATATTTGCGGGGGTGCAGGTTGGTTACATTTGTGATGTTGGCCAATTATGGCCATTTGGTGAATAATCTTTTATTGTTAAACTTTTTTGGAATGTTAAACTTTCGCTGTTTAACATTCGATTAGTAGCAGTTCACTGTAATGTTTTTTCGATACATGAACATAGACTAATGGTTGTTATAAACTCTGTTAAATGCATCATCAAAGGATTTTATTTTTGAAGTAGTGATGGTTGAGTGCAGTTCTTAAACATAGGGACATCCATTATTCCTTCCTTCTTGGGATGTACTTGTTTTCATAGTAGGTAAGAGTTTTTTTCTTACGTTGAAATGTTCAGATGCACAGAAAGTTTCAGCATTAGGGGTAGGACTACGAGTGCACATGCTTACAGGTTTGGGTTAAAGTAATGCTTATGGAATGACAGCTTTAGTGTTAGGTATTTATAGTGATGTTTGTGAAGGGGTCAAATTGTGTGTGTGTGTGTGTGTGTGTGTGTGTGTGTGTGTGTGTGTGTGTGTGTGTGTGTGTGTGTGTGTGTGTGTGTGTGCTTCTGGGATAAGATTAATGAAGGGGCTAGGGAAAGCAGTAGATTTACCCCGGGATTCAATAAAATTCATGTAGGCTCTGTGTAGAGCCTACACGGAATGTATCCATGTACACTGCCGGTCCCCCTTCAAACCATCGAACATTTAAAACATCGAAGTTCAGATCATCGATACCAGAACATCGAGTTTTAAAACAATGAAGGTTTGAAAGGGAAGAAAAAGGTAAGTGTAGGTGGGAGAATGTTTTTGTTTTTGCAGGACACCAAGGTGCTCTGCATACTGTGTATGTCTATGTGTCATCTGTGTGATGGCACTACAGATAGGGTACGGAAAATCTCCCGTTTAGCGCTTCTGCATATAGCGCTAAATGGGAGATTTCCCTTTACTCCACTGTAGTGCAGTCTCAGAGTTGGAATATTAAAGTAGTAGTTACACTCGTAACCTTCGATGTTTCAAAATTTGATGTTCTGGTCTCGATAAACAGAATTTCGATGTTTTGAAATTTTGATGGTTAGAAGTGGAACCACACTGCAACGGTTCCTCACCGGTAGCATGCCATACATATTAATTATGACACACTGCCGAGGGAGATGATAGTAACATGGATGTTGAATCCATACAAGCAGGAGTGTAGAGGCTGTCCCATACTTGTGGACTGTCCAGAAAATGTCTGGACAGGTGGTAAGCAGAAGACAGTATTTTATTTTATTTTATTTTGTTTTTATGTGTTGTTTGCACGGTGTGGTGCATAGTAATGCCGAGATGCACTTTTACATATACACCTAACATCTGCTATGGATTTAAAAATAGAAACCAGATGTATTCAGTTGTATTTTTTTTTTGTCTGTCCCTGTTTGTGCAGAGTGACACAGTGGTTAGCAATGCCGTCAGACATCTAAAAATAGAAACTGGATGTATTTAATTGTTGTAGTTGTCTTGTGCTTGGCAATGCACAAACCTGCTCTGCTTTGCATTGCTATGCTAATAGGCATCTTAGTAGTATATCTGACGATATAGTACTACCCTGTACTATTCAAGTAGCTAGATAGGTTAAGGTATAACCTACAGAGTTGTAGGTCCTGGGTTCAAGTCCTAACCAATCATATCTTTTACATTTTTTGCTTTGAAAATGTGTCAGGTGACTATAACATCATTTTAATTTAAAATTAAAACATTGTTACATTTAGAAAAGCTGCACAGTGCTAAGCACCACTTAATCATGGTCAACGGTCTACAATGTTTGCGCATTGCTAAGCTACACTTAAACATAGCTTGTGCGGATTTGCCTAAAGCTAAGCAATGCAGCGCTTTTTTGAAAGTTACAGTATGACATGTAAGGCCAGGAATGCAGACTATATAAAGATCAATAGGCATAAATTGTACACCATTCACTGGAGTCTTCACTTGGCTGTCAATATGCCTGGTGGTGTTGGAGAGGGAGCGCACTTTCAGTTGCAGAGGTGGGGTGTGCAGGAGTCCAAAGTGTTTGACTCCTGGTGAAGAACTATGAAACCTGGCTGCAGCAAAGAAATTATCAGGGCTCAGAGTGTAAGTCTAGGGCCTGAGATTGGTTGGCTAGGGAACTTACCAGTGCTACTGGTATCCCCTGCACTGGTGAGCAGTGTCATCACCACTATGATAACCTGAAGTGGAGGAAGAGGAGATCCTTGGACACCTGGGTCCAAGAAGCTCGGGCTGGGCAGACCCCACAGATATGTAAGTATGTTTGCTAGTCTTTCGGCTTTTCCTGGTTAGGGGTTGCCACAGTGGAACTCCCATCTGCTAATGATTGGCAGTGGATTTCTATGGTGCCGAGTTGCCAGCCTGACGTCCAACCTTCAAAGAAGGCATGCTCATTCATGAATGCACCTACCTGCATGTCTTTAGCATCACTCAACCACAGGGAGGACAGAAGGTGCTCCAGCCGAGAATTGAGTGGGAGGACCTCTTGCTGTGAGGCGACAACGCTAACTGCTGCACCACTGCAGCCTGCCAGTTCTTTAGAAATATACAAGCTGAATCTGTGCAAAACTGGTATGCATAATGGTTTGCATCTCTTTCAACAGCTGCAGATGAGAGCGCTCATAATATCCAGTCCCATGATGGGTGCCTGCAGAATGAGGTGAGTGTCGTAAGTAAGGAATCATCAAAGTACTAATGTAATGCCTAACATAATCTTATAATAAATTAGTTACAGAATTTGCAGTCTTAACAGTCAGGTATGACATACCTGGGACATGTAACATGTTTAGCAATGTGTCACTGCCTACCTGAAATGATAAAGCAAGTTAAATTATGTAAACATGCAGTAATGTGTAGTATAGCATGTTTACATCACTTAATGTTGCGGCCTACCAATATTAACAGTCACTGTTCTGGTCTGCTCATTGTCTGAAATATGCTGTAGGTGGCACTCAATTAATGGACAGTGTATATGGGTTATCTATTAGACATCTTTCACAGCTATCCATGGTTTACATCCCAGACTTGAAGTAACATTAATCAATATAATCTAAAGGGTGATGGTGTGTTGATATGTAAATGTTTTAAAATAAAAAGTGCCCACTGTTCCTGTATTTACTGCATGTGTGTTCTAATATGACACCAGTCAACTGTGAACTGTAAATGAATAAGGAATGCAGCAAAAACTGACTGAAATAAATGTAGTGCATTACCCAGAGTAAGGTTCAAGCCTGTTTCTGCTCATTTTGTCTGACATAATACTATATATTCTACCCAGGCGATGATGTATATGGGTAATGTCATTGAAGTCCTGGACTGCTATCCATGTGTCTAAATGGCAGATTTTAGGGAACATTTTCCATACAGTCTAAATCAGAAGTGTGCTTTGCTAAGTAATCTTTTCAAATAAGTGTTCATTATTCCTGTAATTATTGCATGTGTGTTCTAATCTGACACCAGTCAACTGTTAAATGTTAATGAATAAATAATGTAGCCACAAATGTCTGAAATGAATGTAGTGTGATACCCAGAGCAAGGTTCAAGCCTGTGTTCTGCTAATTCTGTCTGAAATAATGCAGTATATTCCAATCAGGCAATGAACACTGTATATGGCTAAGGTAACCGAAGTCCTGGACTGCTATCTATGTGTCTAAATGTCAGGTTTAAAGGAACATTATCAATAAAGTTTAAAACAGAATTGTGCTTTGATGACTAATCTTTTCAAATAAGTTCTCATTATTCCTGTATTCACTGCATCTGTGTTCCATTCAGACACCAGTCAACTGTTACATATTAAGCACGAAATAATGCAGCATCAAATTTCAGATATATATGTATCGCAGTACCCAGAATAAGTGTCAAGCCCCAGTTCAGGTAATTTTCCTGAAATATGCTGTACATAGTACTCAGTAAATGAACAGGGTATATGGTTAGGTCAACAGATGTCCTACACATCCATGCATGCGTGTAACTGCCAGATTTCATGTGACATTCATCATTATAGTGTAAAGGTAGATGGTGCTTTGATAACTACTGCATTCAACTAAAGTGGTCATTATTCATGTGTTCACTGCATTTGGTTTCCACTGTGATACCACACACAGCTATGCATTGTGTGCAAATATAGGATTTCATGCAAAATGTTGCAACAAATGTCATAAAGAAGAATAGTGTTTTGAGAATTGATGATATTGAAATAAAATGCACATAATTCCTGCAGTCACTGCTTGTGGGTTCTAATCCCATGGCAGACAGCTGACAAATAACCACCTGTCTAGTGTACTTAGTGTACACAAATATACCTCTCAACTGTCATGCTTTTGAACAATGCAATGACTAGTGATCCATATGACTGTCCCTTGATTATCAGATTCATGACATTATTTGAAATGCAATTTATTGGCAAATACATTTACAGAACACCTTGGTAGTAATGTATGAGCACACTATGTAAAACAGTTGTGCCAGTGTACCATCATTTGTTAGTGCTTGGCCTATACTGTCCCATGCTAACAGGTTGAGAGGTATATACAGGGAACATCATCTATACAAGAATTACAGTCACTGTACTCGCAACTGAAATTGCACATCTGTAGAAGTATGTATTAGTAGTCTTTGTATTAATATTACCTGCAAAGTTACTAATTATATGTTTTTCTCTCTCTACCCACTCTTTATCTTCTTTAATTTATTAATGTTATTTATTATTATGATTTGATATTAATATATTATTTGTAACTAACTGTTATGTTGGCCTTATATATTATTTCATACGGATTTGCTGTTAACATACTTTCCTTATTATTATTTATTGTTGTGTTCCTCATAATATTCCTTCATATGTCATTTTATTAATCAATTTTATCTTCCATTATTTTAATACTAGCATTTATTTAGTTATTTCTTTCATTATCTTATGTTTATAATTAATTTACTACACATGACAAGGTAGACCGGTTTCTGGTGATCCACCTACCTTGGCTCCCCCAGCGGATGCACTGGGGCACAGCACGTCTGGTACACAGCCTGGTGTTGCCCCCTCTGCTGCCTGTGCACTACCTGTGACATTGGGTAGTTCTGCCCCACAGGCTAGGGCTGGACCCCCCCCTCTGGAAGCAGAGGTGGATGGAGTGATTTGGTCACCCATGAGGAACTGCCAGATGTGGTGGGTGGATTGCTGTGCCAAACTATCGGTGCACACTTACGCTGGATGGAGAGCATGCTGTCCATCCTGTTGGGGTGACCTCACCCCTGATGCTACCGTCCACCACTGCAACCAACACAGAGGCAGTGAAGGAACAGTGTTGACAGTCCCACTGTTGAGGACTTGAGTCACACTGCTACCATGTGTGACCCTTATGGGACTGAGATTCCACAACACCCTCCCCACCCAGGGTGTTCACCCCCTCTTGTCTCACACCAACCCTGTCTGCTGTCTTGTCTGTCTGCAAAATCTTCAATAATTACCCAACTTACCTACCCCATGCATACCTATGTCCCTTTCCCAACATTCCACTCTCACCTTAAAAAAAATGGGCACCTGTCTGAAAAAAAATGTCGTCCCATACATAGCTCTCCATTTTGCACATGTCCACTGGATACATTTAATTTGTTCCAATTGGCTTGATAACACACTTATGTTGTCACCCTCTCTTTGGGGGGTGACACACCACATTCAGCTAAAAAAAATCTGTGAAAGGGCAAAGTTGTTGCTGTTCAAGAAATGGATAGCTATGATTCTGCACTACACCCATCCAGCACATCTGACCTGCCTTTCACTATGTTTTTTCTCCCTATTTGCACCCCATTTCACCACTGTCCTATCTCCCCAATTTTCTTATCTTTAAAGATTTTTTGTGTGACAGAGTGGCACACTGCATCGTTTAGCTATACAAAATAGTCCTACATTGATATATGCTTTTGAAACAATATTAATCATGTTCAAAAAGTACACTTGTGCCCTATTTTGAACCCAAGACCATTGCACTTACAGAGCAGTGGATCAATCCACCAAGCCACACAGCTGCTAACTAGCACTGGTGTTTAAATCAAAACAGAGTAATACTCAAGTTCCCATCATTAAGCATGTTGAAGCTATGCTGCGCATTGCGCTGTACTGCACAAATCAGCTAAGAGATTAATAGAAATTTAGTACTGTAATTGGCACTCTAGTAGAGAAATATAAAGCCACACACATAAGCTTAGGTGTACATGAGGTAGCTAATAGCAGGTAATCTTGTGATTATATGTACAACATGTAAGAATACATTTGCTAAAACATTAATGGAAAATAGGTTTTTAACTGGGACTCTAGTATACAAATAAAGTACTGTAAAACCATACACATAATAATAGATGTAAGTGCAGTATTTCACAGAAGTTAACTGTGTAATGATATCTGCAACATGTAAAAATACACCTGAGACAACAGTGACTATATAGCTCAGTCTATAAAATGCATTAAGACCATTACTTTTGGTACACATGGTCCTAGGTTCAAGTACTGCTGCATCTAGCAATGTAAATACATGTATGTGGACATCAGCATTATGAATTTTGATATGTATGTCTGTCTCATCACATATTTATCCACCCAAACCAGTACAGTTGGAATGTTTGCATCTAAATAATAGAGGTCATAGGCTTACAGACAGGTCCGCTCTTAACTAGCCCTAGTACAACACTGGAAAGTGCAGAGAATGTCAGGTCATGCTTTAGCCTGAATTCCCAGAGGATGTTGAAGTGTTTACTGAAATTGTGGCCCAGTAATACCAGACTGCAGCCCACAGTGATGTGCTGGTGATATCACATACAACCACAGATGCACAAGTAATATATGGAGGTTGAGCTAGACGCAAGGGTTGCCAGCACACACTGAACAGGGAACTACCATGACATAACACGTGACTTGGCAGTTGTCCAACTGCATAACATCATGGTTAATTTACCCCCTGCCTTTTTCTAGGGCACATCAAGCATTTTACCTTGTATTGTGTTACTGATACTGTTCACTGACATACTTACCTGGACACATACCTTAATTCCCAGTGGGATGGGTACCCTAAATCTGGCTCTGCTTATACATCAAGGCTGCCACAGACCACACACTTACCCTTAAAGCTTGTCGTCCTTCACAGTGTTCACTCTCTATGCCTATGCATATTGCCTGCAGCATCACCTTCAGCTTCAGCCTGTTGCACGCACGTTTGTATGTAAAAAGTAGCTCCTACAGACATTCTCTCTGCCATGATGTAGCACCTGTACCCCAGTAATTTCCAACCCAACATATGAGAAAGGGGTTGTGATCTACATTGAAGCCTTATATCCTGTTCAGTAGTTGCATGGGATTGGCTGATTATACTGCAAATCAGCTGTGTTGGTTGCAATTATCATTTCAGAAGCACAGACTGGTTCAGAGGCAAACACTTGCTAAAGAGAACCATGTTAAAAAGGCAAACAGCTAGCAAGAGGAACTACTGTGTATGAGAGTTACTTCACAGTATGAACTTGTTGGCACAGCATTTATATATCTGTACCTTTCAACAGAGGAATATTGTACTCTATCAGGTATGTAACCATTTTGTTTCCAACATGATGCATATGTTTCAATATACTTTAGGGGAATGGGGATTAGATCATTAATCCTTTCTTGGAACTGTAATGATGACATGTCATTGATCTCCAAATGTGTTACACCTACAGAGGAACTGGAGTACAGTAAGGGTAGAATAATTTTTGTTAATTAGGTACACCAGTCTCCTAGAAATTTCCCTTGTTAGCAGTTGTAATACTACACTGTTATTTGTTTGGCAATGTTGTTTTTATACATTATAAGGGCAGTTTACATATTGGGGCCACACTTTAATGGACTCCTGTGTTGGGTGTGTGATCATACATCAGTAGCTGTCATGGCACAAACAGGAATAGCTGCCTATTGGCACTATCCTAGTTGCATCAACACCCTTACTATGTTTGCAGAGTGTTGAATATGAGATGTGTAATCAAGCAATGAATACCGGTAGCCATCTGTTATTGCTGTATCTCTACATACTGTACTCCCACGTATCTGATCCTAAACAAAAGAACAAAACCCAGAGATGTTCACTGCAACATTTTAATGGTAGTACAAAGCATTTGAGTATAACTCTTCCTCAGAATATAACATCAACAGATAAAAATAACCATTTATAGAACAGTAGAACCAATCTGCTCACATATCCAATTACGTGCTATTTACAAGCTTAATTAAAGTGCCTATCTCATAAATATACTTGTATATCAAAAACAATAAGAATATGAAAATACTTATAAAATACATAATAACCATATACTTGTATGTATATATATATATATATATATATATATATATATATATATATATATACATAAAAAACATATGTAAAAAACATATAAAAACATATAAAACATGTAAAACATTTCAACAGACTATTTAATTATAACACTTCAATATCTTAAACTAATGCCTCTCTCTTAAAACAGTTTTGATACTAGTAGCAGTGTTAAGCCCAGGACAGCTATCTGCTCGAAAATAATTAATCCATTTATACTCCATTAATTCGGTTAAATTTACTATATCACCACCTTTAGGATTTTGATAAATTACCTGCAGAATCCTAAATTTAAATGTATGCATCAGTCCATTGCTAGACATATGTTTAGCCAATGCATTTGTTAAGACACTCCTTTGCATGCCTGATAGATGTGAACTGATTTTTCTTTTAATTTTCTATTGGTCTTTCCTATATAGAAACAGTTACATTGGGTACAATTGGCAAAATAGACAACATTTGATGTATTACATGTACCCCTAGCCCTAAATTCAAACGTTTTCCCACTTAGTGGATGTATAAATGAAACGTCAGTATTAATATCAGTGCAATGTACACAGTTCAAGCAAGGTACTGTCCCTGGTGTACCCATAGGGGTCTTAGTATCTTTGCTCATTCTTACATCTTTATAGCATAAAAGTTATTTAAGATTATTTTCTCTCTTATAAGTAAAGCTTGGTCTGCAACCTATTAACTCATTAATTTCCTAATTGGACGTTAAAAAACTCTTATTTTTCTAATGATTCTTTGCATAATATCCGAATGTCTATTAAATTTCATTACTTAATTAATTTTACTATTAAAGTTAGATTTTGTAGTTGAAATATTTTTAGGTTCCTCATCTAGCCTTAATAAATAGGGGCTGGCTATAGTCTCCCTCATGCATATTACTTCTTTCTTAGATTGTTCAATCATATTACTATCATAGCCTCTGTTGTTAAAGTCCAGTGCCATCTCATCCATTTCTTTATGGAACATACTCTCTTAGGTACTAAGCCTGCTTGCCTTCATAAACTGGCTTTTCACTACTCCTCTAAACGTATGCTTTGGATGCATACTTGTTGAGTGGACATATTTTGATACTTGAACTAGTTCTGCCAGGATTTGCACTGACATCTCCATGGCCAAGGTCAGGAGTGGGGCTACTACCTGATGGTAACTGCTGTCTGCTGGGACTGTGTCCACCACAGGAATGCCCAGTACCAAAAGCCCATGGCCTACCATGTCTTGGTGTGAACAGCACACTCCCCTCTTGAATGCTGGAAGTACTGCCACTATGGGAGCGTGATTGTGCACGGCCACGTGGACTCTCAGCAGATGTAGTTGCTGACCTACATCCACAAGTCCGACGCTCAACTCTAACCAGGTGTTCCATCACAGACAATGTGTGTTCCAAGACAGATAATCATGTGAACTTTCTTAGACCAATATCTTTCCACTATGTCAGTCAAACGATCCAGTGTATCAGCAACCTGGTAGAGGCAGTCACGAACGTCAGACTGTGCTGAATCAACAACCCTGAGCATTCATCTGGAGTTCCTTTCAGAATGTGCCTGTGCCTCCATGACGGCCCTAAACATATGCCAAGTGACATGTGATGAGACACTGGCAACAGGTGGTGGAAGGAAAGCAGGCCTCCTACGAGCACCCGTATCAATTCACCTGTGTGGAACATCACCATCTCTTTGGCTATGGTCAGTATCGACACTCACTGCAGCCATAGTAGCCACACTTTCCAGTCCAATGTCCCCACCATCTGACTGTCCAATGTCTCTGGCTTCAGGGGACTGGGTATGCTTAGGCATACTGACTGTGTATGGTAATAATGAGGGCAGAAAAGGGATGTCAACCTCTGTGACAAATTCAGCCCCTGCTATCCCCACCTGTGCCTCACTTTGTCCACCATTGTGATAAGAGTCTGAAGAGACACTGACATCAGGTTGTCAAGGGGATAGTGACCAACCCCCCCCCCCCAGTCACCTGTGGTAAAAAGGGAAAAGCAGTACATTAATACCTGTACTCCTATGCTCTGCAGTACTATGTTTTAATATATGTTAAGGTGTATACAATGCTGTCAGTATTGCAGTCTTGTTTAACCTCCAACCTCATAAACTAGGACATGAGGATATTTTCTAACAAACATCTGTAGTTACTTGTAAATACAAACCTCTATAATCAAGAATCTCATGAGCAACAATGATGTACATTGTTGACATTTGGCAAACATCTGCACAGTTGACATATGTGACAATCTGTAATGTCCTGAAAATACTGTCAAATCTATAAGTGTGGTCACACCTACAAAGCATAGGTATGTCTCTAAACTGTGTTCAGTTGGAAAATATCTGTGCAGTCGGCAGTCATACAGACAGTACATCAATCCAGCCAGCAGGCCTGGGATGACACTTTAGTGAATACATTGCACTAAATCTACATCTCTAACAAAACAGTGTTGTGCTTACCAGGAGCAGGAGCATGGCCACATTTGATTCCTGATGGTCCTGTGACAAAATCTGAGGGAGAGGTAATGTACACAGCACCACATGTTGCACTATAGCAGGCTGATACATGCACATATCTCAAATTTACATAAGCTACTATGTTAATTGGTATGTTGGTCACAATTTGAGCATAAGATTCAAACTGCAAGTAACTTCCTTCCCCCAAAAAACATACTTGACACCCACATAAAACTATGTACACCCTGACACACTGAATGCTACAGTAATCCACTGCTGATACAACTAAGCATACCTGGATGCTCCTCTTGAGTGGAAACAGTGATACCCGCATCCACAACATGCCATGTGATGGATGTCTATGAGCTGTCCTATGTTCCTAGGATCACCAGGAACTCCTCAGTGGCTGACAGTGCTTGTTCCAGTGCAGGACCTTCACCTGTAACACCATGATCCCTGGCTATGTCCGCTGCTCTTCTGTGTGTGGACTTGATCGTACTGGTGGCACTGTGTCACACCTGCTCATATGTCCTACTCTGGTGACCGATAGCATTCACATCTTGAACCAGGTCAGCCCACACTGCTGCCCACTCTTCCCTGTTTGGCCTCCCCTTGGACATTAGGAGATGATGGTGTTGATGCAAGGCCTCCAGGATGGTGTCATTTTCAGCTTCTGTAAAAGAGACCCACATCAGGGATACATATTTCCTGAAAAACAACAAAATGGGATCACATACATCACAAAACAAAAAAGTACCTGTAAGCCAAAAAACTTCAGGTACAAAATATGAAATAAAAGAACAAAACCCAAAGATGTTCACCGCAATGTTTTAATGGTAATACAAAGCTTTCTAGTATAACTCTTCCTCAGTGTATAAAATCAACAGATAAAATGAACCAGTTATAGAACAGTAGAACCAATCCACTCACATATCCAATTACGTGCTAATTACAAGCTCAATTAAAGTGTCCTATCTCATAAATATACTTGTATATCAAAAACAGTAATAATATGAACATATTTATAAAATACATAATAACCATATACTTGTGTGTATGTGTATATGTATATATATATATATATATATATATATATATATATATATATATATATATATGAAACATACATAAAAAATATATAAAAAACATATAAAACATGTAAAATGTTTCAACAGACTATTCATTTAATTATAACACTTCAATATCTTAAATTAATTCATGCCTCTCTCTTAAAACAGGTTTGATACTAGTAGCAGTGTTAAGCCCAGGATAGCTATCTGCTCAAAAATAATTAAGTAATTTATACTCCATTAATTTGGTTCTATTTTCTATATCACTAGTTCTGATCTTCAGGCTAGAGACAGTGAACTGTCAGCTCTACCATGCATGGTTCAAAGCTGACCAACATACTGACATGTAGGGCTATCACACAGCATGACTGTGTTCACACAGACACTTACACACCCTTGTCACAATCAGGTCACCTACAGACACAATTACCTTTTGACCAATGCTGACAAGAAGGGAGTACTCTGGAATGCTGGTACCTGGCTACTACTACTGCTGGTTTCACCACAACCACTATATCCTGGGATACCATGCTCCTATACTTTGTCTCTCACCAGAAGCAAAACATTAGTACCAAGCTCAACATAAGGAGCAGGCCATAGCCTGTTTGTTCAAACACATAGTTGTCCCAAGTGATGCAAGGCTGTGTAGGCTTGTCATACTCTTTTCCAGGTAGATGCCTTGATTAGCAACCAGAGCACTCATTTGAGTTTGGCATGTATCATGCCTTGTATTCCAGGGCTGTTAGGATTTCACTAGGGTACTGACTAGATCGTGAGTCAGAGTATAGCTGCAGCATTACAATATAATGTTCAATGTCAGGTGACATAGACATCCAAGGTTGCTCGAACATGCACCAGAGTGGCAGTGATCCCTGTTGGTGACAGTTTCACAGATGCTCATGCATCCTAACCTTTAACAGCTTCATGGTCCACATTTCTTTGACATGGATCTGAAGCCTGCTACAGAGGAGTGGCCACCTTTGGCCAAAGTGTGTGTACCGCACACATGTCCTATATATGTCATACTGTACATTTATGAAAGCAGAACACATGTCTGTGTTCCCATATCATATCACACAAGATCCAGTTTGCTGTCTGGTTGCTTTACTAGCACTGCAGACTAGCAAGGCCAAATTAATGACTGCAAAGTCGATCAAGTTCTCTGTGCATGCACGAACATCCCCATCTTCACTGCAAGGAGTACCTAAAGACAGTGTGTTTGATGATGTCAACCTCAAGGGTGTAGCAGTACGGCCCTAACTTTGCTAGAGTTGTGCATTGTCACATTGGTTGGTAATGTATGCTATTGCGACCATGCCTAATAACAGGATTATGGTTAATTCAAGGGCCACATGCCTGGCAAAGCATCATAGTCTCTCAACCATGTTATGGTACACTGTCAGGTGATGTTTTACCTTAGAAGACCTACATAAAGGTGATAACATGTTACAGTTCAGCATCTGTCAGGCCAGGCCACTGCCTAACGATCACCTGCTGTGACAAACACACACGAAAGACACAATTGCTGATGGCATTATCAGTGACTGCTGATGAGATGTAGAAAGCAGTCCCCACCCCTCTATGCCACAAACACAACATGTGAGAGATGTGACTACATTACAAACCTTGATTCCATGGTGTCTCACACACCAGTCACTACATGTAATATTGAGCACTTTGCCAACATGCACACCTCACCACCTACTCCACCCACACACACATCACACACACCTACATGTGTGGAGCTCCTTACCACACACACATATGCAAACACCAGACACCTCAGAAACACAAATGAAAGCTTACTACACATAATCATACCTCTGCAGAACATAGTACACATAATAAATCATGCACCTCTGTCTCACTGGTGAAACACCTGAGTCAATACACAAAATCAAACTATTATTCATAGGTGATTACATCATGAGATACATTGCTATCCCTCTCACCAGGCTACATATGAGAAGGGTCATAGTTAGCTGCCTGTGAAATGCCAGGATTTGCTATACCACACATGCACAAGTCTGTCAACATCAAGTAATGTTAGGATGATGTCATAGTTCCTGTTGGTGTGTACAACTTGAGACATACCTCACTGGACTGTATGCAAAGACATGTCTGAGCTTACTGACTCTGTGTCTCTGGCAGGTATGGTCATAGCTTTCAACTGCATTTGGCCTTCACCTAGGATAATGGCTCAATACACACAGGTTCATAGGTTCATATGTGTTTACTATGATAATGACCACAAGGGCCTTTTTAAGCCTGGCAATGCATCCTGAATCTCTGACAAGTTCTGGTACCCTTGGTAAGTGTAAGCATGGGCCTGAGAGATGAAGCATTTGCAGGTTACCTCTGTCCATTAGAGACACAGGTGCCAAACCAGGGATAAATTTCCAGTTTCTAATCCAATTGTCCAAGTTGCACTTGAATTGAGTTAGGGAGGACCTCTGCTTCACATGGATGGGGAGCCTGTTCCATAGATGGGGTAATCTCTGGGATGCATACCTACCTATCTCTCCAGCAACTCCAATTTATATCACAGGCAATGTTTAAGTCTTTAGAATGGGTAATTCTGGTGCTATTTGTTTTGTGGGTATACAGTAGGTCCATCAGAGTGGGGTCTAACAATGTCCTGTATGTCAGGCATAGATCCCTCAAAAGCCTGTAGGAGACAGAATACAGGGATAGGGCATTGAGGTGGTCTGCATAGGACATATTACTTATGCCTTGTATTCTTTGAGTGAGGAACCTTTGTGGACATTCCAATTGCTGGATATGCCTGGTTAGGTACATACCAAAGGGGGCATTGTACTCAATGATAGGTCTGATGAATGCCAAATATAGTGGAACAATGACTTCCTTGGACTTAGATGCAATAAGTTGCGCAACATAGAATGATTTTCTCACCACTGTAGACTCATGATGATCAAAAGCTAGATTGCTATCTATGTGTCCCTAAGTCCCTGACTCCTGGGTTAGCTCTAAGGGGTGTGTTGTCAATATGAATGTTACCAGGGATGTATGACTTCCCAAATGATTCTATTATGTATTTCTTGGCATTTAGTTTTAGTCCATGGCTCTGACACCAGTTGTTTGTCTGTGTCAACCCCTCCTGGAGAATATTTGTGTCCATGTGAGCTTCAATGACACCTCCTAATTTGCAGTCATCTGCAAATTTAGTCAGCCAGAGACACTGGCATTGGCTTTGACTTCTGAGAGGTAAATACCAAAAAGGAACGGTCCAAGGACTGATCCCTGAGGAACTCCACTTGTAACTGGCTCATTTGTGGAGCTGGACTCCCCAATTCTAACTTCCTGGGTCCTGTCTGTAAGGCAGTTGGCTATCCACCAGGTGAAATGCAGGTTTGTACCTAACCTCTTGAGTATGTCAACAATACCAGAGTGGGGTAATGTGTCAAATGCCTTGGCCAGGTCAATGCAGGCAGTGTGAATGACTTTGCCCCACAGAATATGACTGAAGGCAGTAATTGGCTTAGCATGTGGTGTCATTGTAAGAGGATTCACTATGTGTCAGCCTGGGATGACTTGCTCAACAGACCTTGAAGTTATGCAAAAGATGGTCTTCACCTGTCACCCTGGAATTTTGTGTACTGGCCAAGGCTGTTGACATCCCCATAGTGCATCTTATAGGTGGTGTCTCAAGGGAAAACTTTCCAATGAGAAAATGCCATCTTCAAACAGCAGTACAGTTATGGTATTACACACTAGGAATGCCAACACTAAACACTCAATGTAAGGTATCCCCACCTTCGAATATGCAGACATTTGGACATTCACAGACGTCTGGTTCAAGCCTGTGGACAGCACCATGGCCATACCAGGCTACACATCCTGCCACATGTTCAGACCTCCAACTGACAGCATGCAAGGTGATGTACACATACTCATTAGAGATAGATATACATCTAGATTGGTTTAACAGTGTGGTTCCCTAGAGACACTGTAGGTATTATTCACTGCTGGAAGGGCACATAATCAAGCCATTGCCAGCTACAGGAGCAGCTCCATGAATCAGAACACCCATTGTGCTTATTTGAATCTACTTGTGTCTATCAAGATACATTAAAAATCCAAGGAAAAGAAGCACTGGAAATACACAGACAGTTTATTTAAAAGTCACAAGTTAAAACTTCAACCAAAAATGTCAAAACTTTCACCATCAAGGCTTCCTCAGGCAAACATGAATAAACAGATGCGATAGTTTTTATGTAGGCATGAAAAATATAAATTTTAAGGAATGTTTAGCTGGTCACTTTAGTGAAATTAAAAGTATGCTGACCACTAATGCACTTAGCAAACATATTTTATAAAAAGGTGAACAACATTGTTTTAAGTTCATGATTTTAGAAATCATTTATAAACCTTTGAGGGGAGGTGACATGAAATTATTAACAGAAAATGAGAAAATGAAATGGGTATTACGTATGAGAGCCCATATACCACCCAGCTTGCATGATTATTTCACTTTAAAACCTTATTTGAAAGTGTTACATCAGAAGGTAGAAGATCATGTCATGTGACTGTAATTAAATATTTAAGCTGAGAGTGTTTTCTGTTTATTCATGTTCACCTAAGGAAGCCTTGATGGTGAAAGCTTTGACTTTTTTGGTTGAAGTTTTAACTTTCAACTTTTAAATACAGTCTCTGTGTGTTTACAGTGCCTCTTTTCCTTGGATTTTTGTTTGTCATGTACTGAGGGCTGGTTAACAACCAACTTGCTCATTTTTTTGGATCTATCAAGTTACATCACAACACCATGCTTTGGATTGACTTTAACTACCCACCAACCGTGTTGGTTACTTAGTCTTAAACTCACTTGCCCAAAGGTTAGTCCACATCCTTAACTACAATGCCCTGAGCCAGTGTCGTTACATCCACACAAGGGGAAGCAATGGACTGCATCAGGTGCTTACCAGTATGGGTGACTACTGTAGCACCACCACTGTGAGGTCCTCCCTGGTGAGATCTAACCACAAATCGGTCTCGTTAAAAGTATCACACCTGAACCCCCCAACACCCCTTGCAGCAATTACAGTAATAAACTTCAACAAAGCAAATTATAACCTCCTATGAGATGGTATAACTAACTTGACTGCACCTACCCCTCAGATGGAACAAGCAACTATGCTGAGCTCCACAACAATGATTTATTCAAGCACCTTTACAACTGCATAGACTCAGCTGTACCTGACAGGAGGAAAACAAGCTCCTCATGGCACAGCAAACCTGCCTGGTGGAAAAGTGCCATTATCAGACTGGACAATATGATGTGGGCATTGTTGTGTGACAGTTGGCATGAGGGAGTCCCCTTAAAATGGAAGCACACCCTCCTCAGCTAAAATGAGCAAATAGTCTTGTTGTAACATCCTGTAAAAGACAGTATGTGACAAAATTAGCCTCCTTCAGAATGGATGACCACAAGGCATAGTGTAGTTAAATGATTAACCTAAGAGGAAAGGCACAAATTGTTGGTGAACTTGTACTTAATGATACCACATGTAATGAGTGTGTAGACATAGCTAACCTATTGTCCTGACAACTTCATTCCCCTGTCCCAAATACATACCACATGACATCCCCACATCCTGTCCCATACCTTCTACATCTACAGAACAGGTCATAAATGGCCTCTCAAAGGAGGAAATGCAGCATTTATTGGACCTGCTAACATCCTAGGCTGTGTTCTACATGGGATCCAACAAGGATTACTAAAACCATTATGACCTCCTTGCAATCATAGTGTAACCACTGGCTGCATCCCAGCTGACTGGAAAATGGCAGCTGTTATCCCCTTGTACAGAGGTGGTGCATCCACCAACCATGGGAACTATAGACCTATTAGCCTGAGTAGCCATATCTGTAAGCCCATGGGGCAAATCATCATAGACCTGATATGTCAACTGGGAACAGTTGACCCTACACAGTTTTGCATTTCTGAAAGTAAGATCATGCCTGTTAAACCTGGTGGACATGTATGGAGGTGGTCACCAAAGACCTGAATGAGGGGAGATCTGTGCATACAACCCCCTGGACTTATCCAAGCCATGTGACACTATCCCCCACTCAGGCATCATTGACAAAATCACCAAAGTAGGCATCAACAGTAATAACATTAGAGAGGTCACTAAATGGCTCACTGATAAAACTCATAGACAAAATAGGAGAATCCACCTCCAATAGCTGATCTGTTGACAGTGATGCTCCACATGGCTCAGTCCTGGGTCCTCTACTGCTTGGAATCCATTTAACCAAAGTACAAGCACAAACTGAATGTCTGTGGCTGACTAGGTTGGCTGATTCCTGCAAACAGTGAGTGGTCATAGAATCTACCAGTTATGTCAATATCCTACAAGAAGGTTTTCATGACCAAATGCTAATGGCCACAAACTACATGCAAATATGTATGTAGTATAATTTCCATTGGTAACACCAATGTGCCTGTTAAGTAGCACATCAATAGCACACCTCAGGTACATACTCAGGGCAGATAGACCTGGGCACACAGACCTGGCCACACAGGTTTACACCTACTTTACCTTACATCCCCATGTCGCCCAAGTGGTAAGAAGGGAATTATGTCTTGCTCATGTCATAACTGAGGGAACTGTCACTCAAAAATAATGTAGTTATAACCTCCATGTACTCTTCTTTCAGCAGGCCAATATTTGAGTGCAATAGCAATTTTGTCATGTATCTTTCCAAGCACTAGTGGCAATTGCACATAACACAAAGGTTCCTCACAAGAGAACTTCAAATCTTCAGTATCTGTCCTATGGGGAATCACCTGAATTAACTGTCATTGTAGCCTGTGTGAAATAGACTACTCAGAGGTGATGTCTACCTTGCACACAGGGTAATGTCTGACCCTGCTTTATAGAAATGCTGCATATATGTAGGTGAAATGGTACATGGATTACTCGCCGCAAGGACATTAACTTGTTATGTGAGATTACTAACACATGCTGATGGGAGAGATATGTCTACCAGACTTTAACAAACTTTTGAAGCAGACTCCCACCTAATGCCAAACAGAGCACCTCATTGGCCCTCTTCAGATGCAGTCTGAATTATTGTCTGACTGACCATCATTTCACCACAGGGCTTCTGCATGTGCCCCTCTTGGACAGGGGCAATATGTGCTGATCATGCAAATAAGGGTAAGAATTTGGCTAGGATTGTAGGGGGGCCTAGGGCCATAAGGCTAGTACAGTACAATGATCCTAAGATTCCATACACTGCTGTAAAATGCTGTAGAATCCACACACACTCAAACATTTTATTTATTTTATTTATTTGATTTTACATTTGTTGACTGGGCTAGTCTAACTGGATACATGTCCATTTTCAGTGGAGGCCCGGGGAGAAAAGCTCTGAGCAGCAATAATGACAATAATGCAGTAAAATTAAAATTGGTACAATGTTTACATTAAAAGATAGGGTTAAGCAGAGTTATTTAGAAACATTTAGGCTAAAATAAAATACCATGAGTAGAAACAAAAAATAAATAAATAAATAAATATTATCATCACACTGACTTAGAAAGAGGTAGGGTTTTGCAGTATGTTGGTTGCAGCAGGTGGTGTGGGCCTCCAAATTCCTGACCCCAACAAGGTCTGCTGATGTCATCTAGCATAAGATTACCTAAAGAGATGTTCTTAGCAGGCTTAAGCTGTGGCACATGCATTAAGTGCTGTGATCTGTAGTGTGTACCATTAAATAGGTAGGGCTTCTAATCTAATTGCAGCCAATTACGGTGTGTGCATATGTTATGCAGTGTTCTGTAAACATAAACATGGCTACAGTGAGAATAGCATCACTACCAGTTTATGTTTACAGAACACTGCATAACATATGCACACACCGTAAGTTGGCTGCAATTAGATTAGAAGCCCTACCTATTTAATGGTACACATTACAGATCACAGCACTTAATGCATGTGCCACAGCTTAAGCCTACTAAGAATATCTCTTTAGGTAATCTTATTCTAGATGACATCAGCAGGCCTTGTTGGGGTCAGGAATTTGGAGGCCCACACCACCTGCTACAACCAACATACTGCAAAACCCTACCTCTTTCTAAGTCAGTGTGATGATAATATTTATTTTGCAGGGAAATGAACCCACACACACACACAAAGTGGTCTGAAGTGAGATTAGAACTCCTACCTATCTAGTATTGCATAATACAGATCATAGTACTTTCTGCACGTGACATGGCTGAAGTCTAGCATTTGAATGGCATTTGCTAGTCTTAAGGTACATGACATCAGCAGGCCTTGTAGAAGACAAAGATTTGGAGGCTGTCATCAACTGCAATGGCCATAAAGTTCAAGACCATTGCAGTTTGGTAGTCATTGTGGGATTCTCATTTCTTTAGCGGGCAGATATACACACAGACACACCAAGTGCCCTGGAGTGAGATTAGAACCCATACCTATCTAGTTTTACACACTACAGATCATAGTATTAATCACACATGCCACAGGTGAAGTTTGTTTTATACATGAATGTAGGCAAATTACTTGTAGAGTACACAAATTAGGCTTGTGTTGCACAGTGTGTGTGGCCTGTAGAGTGACATTGCTTCTTACTGTTATCTGCATCTAGTGGCCTCGCAGTGAGATAATTTATTTATTTATTTTATTTATTTAACATTTGTTAACCGGGAAAGTCTGACTTGGAACAAAGCCAATTTTCAGCAGAGGCCCGGGGAGAAATGCTCCAGATGCATGTCTTTGTAACAGGGGTGGGCAAACTTTTTGATTCGTGGGCCACATTGAGTTCTAACATTTGACAAAGGGGCCGGAACAGGAGCAGATAGATGGCATGCTTTGAAAACATCACCTCATTGGGGGAAAAATACACATCTTGGGATATGGAGAAAACATGTGCTTTAATTTCCAATGAAAATGAAGAAAAGCATTACAATAAAATCTCTGACTTCAAAATGACTCTTTAAACACTGAAAATCAAATAAATTACCATTTTATTTTAAAGCACTGAAAGTTCTGTTATCCTTCAGGATATCACCATCACTCTCCTCCTGACTGTCTTTTTTTTCAAAAATGGTAGGAGATGCAGATGTACTTGTCCTGTTCCTTTTATTCAATTTGTTTCCCCGGTGCCAAAAGTCAACAACGACCAGTGCAAGGATGAAACAGTTGCAGTAAGTCAGTCTGTGAAGCGTTATATTTGATCTGCGCGCACTGTTTATTTTAACAACGTGCGTATTACGGAGACACACACATTTTAATGGGAGCAGTGTTGTTGGTCTCCTTTTTTAGCCAGCGCATCAAAGTCTGGAGTTAGTTTTGTTGTGGCGATTCTCAGGATGGATCTGAGGTGTAGGTCTGTTAACTTGGATCTGTGGCTGGCTTTGTTGATGTTCATGACTCTGAAGGTCTGTTCACACACGAAAGTAGAGCCGAACAAAGCCAACATCATCTGCACTTTTCGCCTTAGATTTGGAAATGCGGCATCATTGAGTGAAGCATAGAAGTCATTTAGTTTCAGAGAGCTGAACTTCTCTTTTAAGGCAGGGTCGGACTGAAGGTCGATCAGTTCGAGCTGAAGCTCCTCTGGAGCTGTTTTGGGGTCTTGTGACAGAGGAAAGGCCACCAATTGAAGTGACTTGTCAATTTTGTCGAAATCCAAAAACCGACGGTAGAATTCTCCGTGCAGTGCATCCAGTGACTCACTGTATTTCTTTACTTTTGCTCCGGCCTCTTTCAGCGTGGCTAGTCTAGGAAAATGAGTGAATGACTTGTTCAAAATCTGGCTGGAGAATAAAGCCAGCTTGGATTTGAAGGCTTTCACGTTTGTGTACATGTCATGCACAAACTGCTCCTTCCCCTGCAGTTTCACGTTGAGCTCATTCAAGTGTGAAAATACGTCCATAGCAAACGCAAAGTCACACATCCAGCTCTTGTTACTCAGCTCAGGAAATTCATCAGTCTTCCCTGCCGCTCCAAAAACACGCCAATCTCCTCTTTGAGCTCCCACACTCGTTGAAACACTTTGCCCAACCTCAACCAGCGGACACGGGAGTGATAAAGCAGGTCCTGGTGATCCGCATCAGTTTCCTCCAGGAAAGCAATGAACTGACGGTGCTGAAGTCCCCATGCGCGTATGAAGTTGATGAGTTTCACCACAGGATTCACAACATGATTCAGCTGTAACACCGATTTACAAAGAGATTCCTGGTGGATGATGCAGTGGAGGAAAATGACATCCTGGTCAGAGTTTTCATCTTTCACTTTATTCTGGATTCTCCTCAGCAGGCCAACATTTTTTCCCGTTAAATTCGGAGATCCATCTGTGGTGACGTTAACAAGCTTACTCCAGGGAAGCTTCATGTTTTTGATGGCAGCAGACACCCGTTCAAACAAGTCCTCTCCCCATGCTTGTCCTTTCAGAGACTCCATTGTCAAAAACTCCTCCGTTATTTCAAAAGTTTCGTTGATTCCTCGGATAAAAATGAGGAGCTGAGCAGTGTCTTTGACATCATTGCTTTCATCCAGTGCTAAAGAATAAAAAGTGAATGACTTCGCCTTTTTGTTTAATCTGCTGGTGATATCTTCATCTATTAGTTCCACACGGCAAGTCACTGTCCGCCGTGATAAACTGAATTTCTCAAATTTGTCTTTGATCTCCGGGCACAAAATACCTGCTGTCTCTACCATACATTCTTTTAAAAACTCGCCCTCAGACAGTGGTTTGCTGGCCTTTGCTATTTTGAATGAAAGCATAAAACTGGCCTTGGTACTTGACTCTTGAATGGCAGTTTGACGGTGAAAAAAACTTTTCTGAGCCTTCAAATTAGCTGCCACCTTCTCAGCAGCAGCTTCCTGTTCTTTTGTTGAGAGCTTGCTAGCATAATTAGCGTGCTTTGTGGCAAAGTGACAGCTAATATTATACTCTTTACAAACCGCCACAGTTTCTTGGCATATCAGGCAAACAGCAGATGATCGGTGTTCAGTGAAAAAATATTTAGTTGTCCACTCCTTATTGAACACTCGACATTCTCTGTCCACTTTCCTTTTCTTGGGTCCGCTCATCTTCATAGAGGGGCGGTGGGTCAAAGGGTAAAGTGCAAACGTGGAGTAATAGGCCTACGCTTCACCTCAACAAAGCCAATATCTAGAGTGCGCCATCTAGTGAGGAAACATCAGAATTGCAGGGGAAATAAAACATTAACAAGGTTAATTTATTAAATTTTTTCAAGTTTGGCGGGCTGAATCAAAATGTTTAACGGGCCGCATGTGGCCCCCGGGCCGTAGTTTGCCCATGCCTGCTTTGTAACATGGGAGGAAACCGGAGTACCCGGAGAAAACCCACACTAATGCAGGGAGGACATGCAGACTCTATACAGAAGTCACCCTAGCCAAGAATCGAACTGGAAAACCTCTTGCTCTGAGGAGACAATGCTACCACTGCACCACTGCACTGTCCGCTATTTCTTATCCTTGTCATGTGGCTACAGTAGCCATTTTGGCCATATGTGACTCTTTGCATTTAGATGCTGGGCAAGCACAATGTGCCCTGCCAATGCATGCTTAGACACCATTTGACATTACACCACCTATTCCCCTGTTTGTGTATGTATGGCTAAATCCAGTAGGTACAGGGGGCTGTAAGTAAGTGCATTATCTAGTGCGGAGCCCTTACTTCTGGTCCTTTGAGCAACATAATATATGTGCCATAGTGCAGCTTTACTCACCACTATCAGGGTATGGGGGACAATACAGACATACACACAAATATAAACATATATATTTAGGTATATAACAGGGCTGTATATATAAATGGAGATGTGTGTGTGTGTGTGTGTGTGTGTGTGTGTGTGTGTGTGTGTGTGTGTGTGTGTGTGGGTGTGTGTGTGTGTGTGTGTGTGTGTGTGTGTGTGTGTGTGTGTGTGTGTGTGTGTGAGCATGATATATATATATATATATGTATGTAGATTTATGGGGAGTGACAGAAATGTTTTTATATATATATATATCCATGTGTGTGTGTCTATATGGGTCTACTGCTTTTAATTGAATACCACTTATTCGAATAAGAGCAGTAGACTGCTCAGTTACGCGAAAGTGCACTTATTCAAAAGTGCACTTTCACAAAACAAGGTTCAACGAACCGATAAAAAGATAAAAAAAAAAAAAAACTAACATTACATTTACTGGGGGGGCTTTGACCCCCATGCCACCCCTACTTAAATATACCAACTCTGAGATTGCACTACAGTGGGGAACAGGTAAATTCCCTATTCCCCACTGTAGTGTGCCTCGGCGCTTCAATTTCCCTGAATGGTTTGTTGAACCATACCTTGCAGAAGTGCACTTTTGCTTAAGTGCACTTTTGCGTAACTGAGGGTCCACTGTTCGTTTTTGAACAAGTAGATTTTCGGTCTGACCCATATATATATATATATATATATATATATATATATATATATATATATATATATATGTGTGTGTGTGTGTGTGTGTGTGTGTGTGTGTTTATATATACATATAGAGATCGATGTATATCTATAGGGGGAGAGAGATAGTGACAGACAGATACGTATACAGTGCTAACTCCAAACTTGGTTTAAAAACAGCTGAAAGCATTAAGCCTATACTAATGAGAAGGCAAAACATTTTAAATGTTCTTAAGCTTTTAGTTTCATTAGAATATGATTTGTATTAGGATTCTTTTGTGTATTTGTTTTGTATTTCTTTTATACGTAGAGTGACTTTAAGTCTTAATTGATTAACTGGGCATTTCTTCTGATTGGGCTGTGACATTCTCTTGAATTATTTAAAAGGAGTTCTGGTTTTAAAGTTGTTATACACACTGAAGAAGGAATTCTTTCTGAAACCTTTGTGGATTATTAATAAACCTGGTTTACTGACTCAGCGTGTCCATAGTTTGGAAGTGCTTGTTTGTTGTCTGGATACATTTTTTTCTGCATTCCAATGGTTCACCTTTGTGCTGGTCCTATTTTGTTTTTTTTTGACTTTGACTTTGTTGGAACAGCCTTGGGCATTGAGTTGGTGAGTGTATTTTTGATATGACACAGCCCGTTCTGAATATGAATGTTAATTCAGCTAATAAGGACTATTCTCTGCACGAATTTTTGTTAATACAGAATAATCCACTGCTGTATCAACTTACTGAGTTTTCATAAATAAGTGAGGGAAGTCTGCAATCATCTGACCATAATTTTGAGGAACAAATGCTTCACCTTGAGAAAAAAGTGCAATCATTTAAGAAGCTGAAATGGCAGCAACTCTGTTTTTCTGCTTACTTGGACTTGGGTATTGTTCCACGAGGGCTAAGAATACTGACAATGCTCTTGTATAGTAATACTTATCCTGAACTGCTGAAGAGATGGCAGGAGCTTAATCTAAAACTGAGTGCCAAGTATATTATTTTAATGAATCTTTTTTTTGAAAAAAATAGAAACCCATTTGCAAACTGAGATTGCACTGCTCGAAAAAAATGTAACTGGAAAACCGTGCTTTTCTGATAATGTTTACCGATATAGTGACATGCTGGAAAGACTAAGAAAAATTTAAGTAAAAATAATATCTTCTAAAAAACAAAAATTGTATAGAGACCTTCATGATTTTAGTAATGGCAACATTTTTTGTGGCCAAAAGAACAACATGGGGCAGGCAATAGACTAAAGGAAGTAAAGAGATCTGATATCCCCTCTCAGAAATCATTAGATAGGTTGGATAGTTTTTCTGTACATGAATCAGCCTGTACACTGATCAATGGGCATATAAGTAATATGAACATTTTCTGAACTCCTCGAAAAGCAGTAATAACGTTGCACAATCTAACAATGTTACTGAACAGCGATCGTTAACTACCCATGCTTCAGGCATGAATGGTAGAATTCAGTCATCTGAGGGTTTTTAGAAATACTCTGCACTTCTGCAGTTAATGCTCCTGGGAGTGATAGAAATGAAGAACAGGCACTTACTGTGCAACTGCTTGAGAGGGAGACCAGAACAGAGAGCAAATGGGACAATATGTTGGTGGAGCAAGGGTCCCCAAACAAGGAGTAAATCCAAGCATTAGAAAAGATGATTAATGGAGCAATTGTGAATCTTTCTGGCCTGGATTTGTCTGAGTATGACATCTCCTTATTGAGCAAAGGATTAAAGTTAATTCCATTAAACACTGATACAATGGTTGATGCCGTAACTGATTTACAGATGTTTATAAGAAATTTAAGTTTAAAATTGATTTTTAAAGATGCACTAACCATTGGTCCTCAGGTATGTAAAATCAAGTCAATTTATCCCTACTAACTCTCCAATAGTGACAGCGATTAGTGAGATTTGTGAACATGAAATATGGGAATATTACGCTAGCAATGTTGGTAGTAAATATTATATTTGATCAGTTCATGAAAATGAAGCCCTTGTCAAATTAGAAAAAAAATAATGATATTATAATAAAACAAGTAGACAGGGGTGGGGTGGTGGTTATTCTAGCTAAAGTAGTTTATGGCAATTGCATGCTTGAATTCTTGAATGATGCCGATGTTTATACTGTAATAAATGGACCTACTGTTTCTAAGCTTATTAGTAATGTTAATACGGCAATTTATGAGATGCAGGTTAATGGTGATGTAGACATTGACTTATTCAATTATTTCACTGTTCGTAGTCCAAAGTTACCATTGATATATGAGCTACCAAAGATTCACATAAGTCCGAATCACCCCCGATGAGACCTATTGTCTCTGGAGTGGTTTGATAACAGAACCTATTTCTTTTTATTTGCAGTCAGTACTTAATGTATATCTACCTATAGTGAAAAGCTACATAAAAGATAGAGAGGATTTTTTAACATACCTACACACTTGGTATGAAAGTTATAGAGGGTGTAATTTTCTTTTTGTTACATTAGATATTAAATCTCTTTTTACAATGATATTGTCCGATACTGGTGCAGAAGCAGTGCATAACTTTCTTTGTAAGAATACAAATTTAAATGGTAAAAGAGTTGAAATCCTCTGTGAATTACTTACATTAGTATTGCATAACAATGTATTTATGTTCTTTGAACAAATATATCATCAGAAATGTGTGTTGCAATGGGAAAGCCTGTAGCAGAAACATACGCTAACATTACTGCAGCAGAATGGGAAAATACCTTTGTTTATGAATGTCCAGAAACTTTTAAGAGGAAAAGTGCTCTCCCTTCAGCACTTTGTTGATGATATATTTCTGTTATGGGATTAAACTTGTATGGAACTGGAGATGTTTATTGAAGATTTAAATCAGACCACTGATTATTTAAAATTTACTGCTGAATATTCTAAGGAAAATATTAAATATTTAGATTATAAAGTTAGAGGAAGAAGGTGATAGTATTACCACTATGATATATTAAAAAGAGGTACAGGCAAATAGATATATACATAGTAACAGTATGGCCGCACCCCATGTATTTAAAGGCATAGTGAAGAGCCAAATGTTTAAGAGCTTGTTACCTTAACACACATCATATACAATGTATTAATCAAATTGATGATATGACTGATGAGTTCTTAAAGCAAGGATATGATATGGAGCTGTTACGACAAATGAAAAGTTATCTGATAAACATTCACTGAGGAGAACAAAATGATGGCTCAAAGTTCTCTAAAATACACAAATTATTCAAGTAAATACATGTAAGCACTTTCACAATTACTCTAACTGCTTTATCTGACATTAACTTGTGACATACAAACATTCTTTTTAAATACAAAAACTCTACCACAATTGTAATTAGGAAGATATAAAACAATTATCATTTAAAGAAGCACTATCACTTAATTACAGGCTTTGGTGTACATTTTAAAACTAAATATATATAAATGCTAACAGCAGAGTTACGAACTTACATTAAAACATTTATTATAAAATAAACATAAAAGGCACAGTAGCGATGTAGGCAGTAAACACAGCACTAACCAAAATGCAGGAAACAAAGCTGAAAGAACCGCTGCTTCATGAACTTTAAAATTCGGATTTATTGTGATATAAACAGGAGACGTGGTAAGCGCTTTCACCTGGATAGGCTTCTTCAGAACAAAAGAACCCCCCCCCCCCGTACACCCTTATACGGCAGAAAAGACACAAAAACAGATAAACCATTAAAGGCACAACGCAACTATCATAGTACACAACATAAATAAAGTGCTTACTCTAAAATACATTGGCCATAGTAAAATAAAAATACCTATACCACTCATAAAACATGAATAGAAATGCATAAAAAACAAAAAAACTGCATAAATTCATACTAACTGCACAACACTAACAATAAATCCTCTTATAAAAATGCTCTTATAAAAATGCTCTCATAATATATGCAAAAAGCACAGTCATACATACCACTTCAATCTCCTGGACTTCAGGAAAGGTCTCAATGGTACTTTCTCATTCAGTCCAGGAAAAACATCTGCTCTAAGTCTAACAATCCATTTAGATTCATTATACTGTGGTGCTGGTGCTGCGGTAGCGTTGTCACCTCACAGCAAGATATTGTGCCATTCGATTCTCAGCTAGAGCATCTTCTGTGTGGAGACATGCGTGAATGGGCGTACCTTCATTGAAGGTTGTGCGTCAGGGCTGGCAAACTCAGCACGTAAAAAATCTACTGCCAATCATTAGCGGATCGGAGTTCCGCTGTGGCCACCCCAAACCGGGAAAAGCTGAAAGATACAAACAAACTCTCAGTTCTACCCCTCACATCTGTCCCCACCCCAAAACTAGTGTGTGTAAGATCTAGTACTTTAAAATGAAAAAGATGTGTGGAATCATTAGACAAGACATGTTTAGGCAGAGCATTGACAGTGGAATGAATCCTGATCTGGTAGAGATGTTCCCTTATCCTGTCCCTCAGCCTCCTGTCCATCTTGCCTACATAAAACGCAGCACAGGCTCCACAGGAGGCCAAATAAACAACATGTGTAGAGTCACAGTTTGCATGAACTCTAACTTCATGGTTAGTGCCATAGGCGTGGTGATAGAAATGAACATCAGTGTCTATGGAACAACAATAGTTGCAACTACCACAGGGTACAGTACCAGCAACCCTATCACTTCCACCATCCATAACATGATAACACAGCAATTTCTTTAAATTCGATCTAGTCTTATAAACAAAACCTGGGGCATCCCTCACAATTTCCCTCACATTCGAGTCCAGTGTTAACACACCCCAGTGTGATCTAATCACATCCTTCAACCTACCAACATCCTTAGTATAATATAAGGGCACTCTGAAACCATGATTTATACTCCCTGCCAGAACACCCTGGGAGGGGCCATCATGGTCCACTCCAGTCTCAGAGAAAAAGGATGCAGCAGCTTGTTCCCTCAAATTAATTAGGTCTGCTAATCCTCTTTCCATATCAGATGTCTGATATTCCCTGCTCTTAAACCTCTCACATAAATCCCTAACATCTGCCTCAAAACCATCCTGACTGGGATTATACCGTGATGTCCTATATACATGACTCCTCACAATATTACCAAAGATGTAACCTGGATGTATGCTGCGTCTATGGAGATAGGAATTACGTTGACACTCCTTTCTATACACTCCTGTGTTCAATAGGCCACTTTCCAATCTCTGAATGTAAACATCCAAAAAGGAAATCCAGTTCTTAGAAACCTCACGGGTAAATTTCAGATATTGCATTAGACCATTAACTCTCCAGGAAGAGAGATAACTCATCTTACGTGCCCTTCCAAAGGAAAAACACATCATCTACAAAACGCCTATAAAACATCATGTTCCTCAGAAAATCACCTATACCAAACAAGAACTTGGTCTCCCATGCAGCCATAAAGAGGTTGGCGTAGCTTTTAGCACAAGAAGTGTCCATAGCCATGCCATCCATCTGTAAATAACACTGAGAGCCAAAACAAAAAATGTTGTTCTCTAACACAACTTCCAAAAACAAAGCTAACAAATCCACTGCATCACTCTCTAATCCAGATTTGTCCTTCAAGTAATCAGACACCAACTGCACCCCATCTCTGTTTGGTATCACAGTGAAAAGGGACTGAACAGCCATCATGACTAAATAATGTGGGAGATCAATGGGGACAGATCTCACAAACTCATACAAATCCAACAGGAACTGTTTCGTGTCCCTTAGAATATAAACATTTGCGTCAACCACTGGGTGCAGGAACCACTTCACATACAACGAAAATGGTTCTGTGATCCACCCCCTGCCCGCAACAGTGGGCCTCATGGGTGGACACACACTGTCCCTGTGGATTTTAGGAAAACCCTGTATCACTGGCAGGAGGGGATCACTAACAAACAAATATTCATATAACTCATTCGTAATAACATTAGTCTTAATCAAATCATTCAAAACCATCTGTATTCTATGGACATGTATATCCACCATCTTACATTCCACCAAACTGTAAAACCTTTGGTCTGATAACATAGACCTCATTGCCTCATCATAGAATTCAGAATCCATAATTACCAGGGCACCCCCCCCTTGACAGCAGGTCTAATGACAAGGGAGGGATCACTCCTCAGTTGTTGAAGGGCTCTCCTCTGTGCATAAGTTAAATTTCCCTTTCGTTTACTGGACTTACCCACTCTCTTTTCCATGTCATACAGATCATTCTCAACTAGTTTACTGAAAGCAGCTACTAGCGGTTGTACCATTGGCATGTACACACTAGGCTTCTTAAACGATTTCCCATCTAACACCTGCACTGTATCCTTAAATTCCAATCTAAGGCACAGATTCCTAATAAATAGCTTAAACTGTACTAAGGTATTAACATAATTGCTGTCACAACTAGGTATAAAAGTCAATCCCATGGATAGTACCCCTAACTCATCTGACGTGAGTGGGTGGGAGGAAATGTTATGCACTAACGTATCCCAGTTTTCTCCCACATTTTCTTGAGGTTTTGGTTCACCTGGGCATCTGCTGATAACTTCCTCTTCGTCCTGCCCCTGCTCATAGATCTCGATCTCCCCCCTCCCCTGTGAACTATGCATCATATTATGCATGCTGCACATAGTTCTAGTCATGACAATGTTGGCACTGTGATTGTCAATCGCCCTTTCCCCATCAATGTAGTTCAAAGGGGACGGGGGAGATCATCCACATCCAGTGGAAATATCAACATGGTGTAAGAGCCTACATGAATGTGATCTGCAGAGATGGTTGCTCCTTTTACCGATTCAGCAAATTCACCTCATTTGCATACATATTCATGCTGACAGTTTGGAAACTACATGGTTCATAGCCGTATGACCTGGGCAACAACACCAATGCACCATTGAACAGATCCGATGCAACATTCTATAATACATTTCTGACAAAAGTACTAAATGCTTTTTTTTCCCCTTTTTTATTTTTCAATTAAGCATGTTTGTGCACTGGGGAGCATAGTGCAAACATGTTGGAATTATTAAAAAAAAAAAAAAAAATATATATATATATATATATATATATATATATATATATATATATATATATTATTTTTACATATTCCCTTCCTTTTTCAGACAACCACAATGCAACTTTTGTACATATATGTATATGTCCTAACATATTCTGGGGAGTTATGTCCATATTTCTGCTGTTTTAGAGCCCCTTCTGTCCATGTAGACTCCTGTACATGGAAAAATTCCACATACACTAAAGACTCAGTGAGCAGGGGTCTACACATATGCCTTTCTGCTTGTTGGATCGCTCCATCTGGGTCATTTGCATAAGATACACCTGCTTATTAGGTGATTTGCATTACATGGAACTTTCCCTGTATACACATGCTTGCATGCCACTAAGTGGCACTTACTGAATCTAAAAATGTTCACGCTCGTGTACACAATGCGTACAGGTAAAAAATTGGGTTTACTGACTGAATTCCCCAACAGTGTTCCATGTGTGTTTGTGTGTGTGTGTGTGTGTGTGTGTGTGTGTGTGTGTGTGTGTGTGCGCGCACGCTGAGTTATCTGAAATGCATGTCTGGGTGTCTTGATTAGCTTCTATTAGTAAAAATATAACCTAAAAAAATTAAATAATCAATTTGGGAATTATGCATATCCCAGAGATGGATTGGGCCTGAAAATGTTCAATATTAACCAGTTCACTACCTTGGAAAACAAATAAATAAATATCAGTCATATAATTGGAAATGAGTCTGGTTATACTCAAGTGAAAGTGGAATATTAAGTTTTTGATTAATACTTATTCCAAAAATATCTCTAACAAGGACCAAGGCACACTTTTTCAAGTAGTAAATATAATCATTGTAAATTTTTTTATTATGACAACATGAAGTTAAGTTATGAATCACCAGTGTTTTGATTACAGTTAAAGGAATGTTATTAATGCAGCAGCATATACTTTCATCGGATAGTTTACACTGCATGAACCTGTAGATGCCTGAGAGTTTATGAGCATGAATATACCATTAAAAGACAAAATGAGGGAATTGTTTTTATGGACAGCCAGGATGTAATAGTGTAAACAACTTCTGTTTTACATTTTAGAGTAAGTCATTCTAGATACCAGAGGAGAATATTTGCAGAATAAGTTTGATCATTAAGAACATGAATGTCAGGCCTTGTACAATTATAGCATTAAACGAGTATGTAAGTTTTATATTGATTCCAAAGGTAAGACCTTCAAAACATTAATAAAAATAGACATTGTCATGCTAGTTACAGTTAATTCATGTTAATTACTTTTTTGATATTGACTGGTTGTGTTGGTCTTTTTACCTGAATTTTCAATTGTTATTGGTCTGATGAATTCTCTGAATCAAAACATAAAACCACTTACATTTTTATTTTTATTTTTGTAAAGTTATTAGCTTTGTTATACCTGACATTCATTGTATTTTTACTGTTTTTGTATATTTTATCAGCTAGCTATTGTTGACATTTATTTTTACTCTACCTGTAAGTATGCATTCTAATTCACGCAGAACAGTGCTGCTCCCAAGATGCATATTTGAGTCACTCTTTGAATGTGACAATTGTCTTTGGTATAATTTTCTTTATAAAATGTTTGGATAAGAACATTTTCAATCAGAACCATAGAGGTGTTCTGAATGGTAAATAATTTATGCTTAGCTGTTGGTAGTGCAGGGATTATTCATGACTCTTGTGCTCTCATCATGACGGCAAAGCTGAATGATTCATTGAAGGCATCCATAAGTAAACCTGCATCATGCTACCCATATATGAGTTATTGTTATTCTGCAATGCCACTATTAAAAGAAGAGATGACTTACCTTTTAAAAACATTGGAACTGTATTTTAGAGCTTTCTTGCCTTTCAACTGTTCTTACTGGCTTGAAGAGCAGGAGATTGTGTACTGATGTACTTCGCATGCATAGGTCATATATATGCTGTAACAAAAGGTGATACTGCCAACCCAGCTATCTGGAATTTTGTAAATAATTATATGTCAATTAAATATTAGTATGATTTGTATGGAAGTGTGACAGAAGAAGATACTACCAGCGCAGCTATATGGAATTTTTTAAGTGGTTGTGTGTCATTTGTGAATATCAGCATGATGCAATTGCTTGTGTTACACAAGAACTGTGTGTCGTATTATACAGACATGTGCAGGAGAGATATTTTGTAAAATACTGAGCAGAAATCTATATACCCTATTGTAACTGTTTAGATGTATATGTATTTTTAACAATGGGGACTGAAACACAAGAAGTTAACTTCAGAAGAATAGCTGAAAACTTAAATTACTTTATAAACAAGTAAAAAAAGAGATGTTGTCTTTCAGTTTCAGTGCAACAGGAAACATAATGTCTAGAACTAGAAGTTTTTTGCATTGTCTTTAAATGTGGAGGAATATAAATTATTGTATGACTTCCACCATTTGCCAAAAGATCTAAGGTCTATATGTTTTCACAGGTAGATGCTAAAATCAGTGGTTGGGAGCCTGGGAACTGATAGTCAGACGACAAGAAGTGATGTCATGCTGCCAGCTTCCCCAGCAGTAATATATGAAATATTAATTTAAGAACTGTCTGAGAGAGTGACAGTGCATTCTGTATTTTGTTATTCACCTGACAATAACATCCCCTCACCACATCTTCCCGCTTGCCTTGTTCTGTAAGTAAATTAACCAGGGTACAGCAACATCTCTTAGATTCAGACAGGAATATAGCAAAGTATAGCTTAAATATTTTTTCTTGATTTATTTGAGACTGTCCTGTAATGTTGTTTTAAGTATTTCCTGTGATTCTGAACTCTGATATAACTGTGATTACTTACTGATTATTTTCTTATTCTTTTATTATTTATTATTAAATATATTTAAACATATCATTGTGGCTGAGATTTGTGGGGCATATTTAAGTTCTGGGAGTACTTGAATATTTATCTGGTGACACTGTGGGCCACTCCTAACAGCCTTGCTCGTGGTCAAACTATCATTTGGATTAATAGCAACATTACATAGTAAGATTGGACACCCTTTGTTAAGGGCCTTAAAGTAGTTGATAAAGAGTTGAAGAGTTGGCTGGTGGCAGTGATAACTACCTCATAATCTAGGCAAAAAGGGGCACAGCTAGTAAACCTGTGCCAGCCTTTCCCAGGTATGTGTGTGTGTGTGTGTGTGTGTGTGTGTGTGTGTGTGTGTGTGTGTGTGTGTGTGTGTGTGTGTGTGTGTGTGTGTGTGTGTCAGCTACTTGGTTGAGAAGAGAGGGTGCTGGATATCTTGGCTTGGCCACTCAGCTGATATCTCAACTCTATAGCTGTACCAGTGGGGAGTCTTATTGGGGATCTGGAGAAAGAGGGAGAAATCAGCCCCAGACTGACTGTGGTCTCTGTGTGCTCTTAAGGGAAATTGCACTTGATGCAGAGAGTTGCATCTGGAAATACTGTGTATGTGTAACTTGTCATCCTCCCAGTGTGTACATCCCCCACTGCTGCCAGTGGTGAGAATTGACGGTCCTTGATCATTGGGCCAGTGTTGGGGCGTCACATATTAATTGGCTGGCAGTGGTGGGATATCCACATATTATGATTCATTGGTGTGGATATTGAATTCCTGTAGCCTTTAAACAGTGGTTACTAAGGAAAGTGTTTGTACTCTCAATCATCCACACAGCAAACATTCAGATTTTCATATCGCAATAGTTTTATTATTTTATTTTTTGTTAGCTTAGTTAGTCAGGAAGAGCATGCAAGGATGTCAGCAGAAGAGTATGGCAAGCTGACAAGGAGCCAGTTGGCTGAGATGTGCCAGGCCAAAGTACTAGGGCATGCCAATCTGACTAAAGCAGAGATGATTGCAACCTTAGTCACAGCTGCATCACAGACCAGCAGCCAGGAGGGCAATCAGACTGGTCTTGGGGAGGTACAACTCTCAAAAAATGGACAGTTCAACATTTCCATGGAAGACTTAAAAATCCATCTGGAGTTACACTTGTTAGACTTGAACTGGAGGCCAAATGTTTTGAAATAGAAGCAGCACAGAGACTGAGATACCTAGAAGCTGTGGAGAATGAGAAGCAGAGGCAACATGAAAAGGAGATGCTGACTCTTCGCTAGAGTCATGGAGGTAATGGGGAAGGGAGTAACCGAACCCCAGAAGCAACAAAGGTCAGTAACTTTCTTCCACAATTTACAGAGGCAGATAATTTTTATAGTTTCATTTATATGTTTGAAAGGGTATGTGAACAGTATAATGTTGACCAAGGTTTCTAGGTATGGTTCCTGACACCCTTACTCCATGGTAAGGCTGTAACTGCTATTTCTAAATTGTCTGATACTGATTGCTTAAATTATAATGCTATTAAAATTGTCTGTTAGAGAGTTTTAAGTTAACACCTGAATCTTATAGGAAAAAGCTTTCTGAGCATAGTTGTAAGGCAGATGAAAGTGTGTGTGAATATATTGCGGAGTTAAGCACTAATATTCATAGGTGGATGAGTGGGTGTCAGGTGACCTCTTTTTAAGGGCTGGCAGACCTTTTGGTGAGGGAACAAGCCCTTAGCACTTTGCTAAGGACATGAGAATCTGGTTGGCAGACAAGAAATGCAGGACCACAGATGAGATGGGGAAAAAGGGAGACCTATACCTAACAAACAGAGCATCACTGCACAGGAAAGGGATACCCAGTACTGCTCATGGGTCTAAGGGAAAACATGGTGGGCAACATAAACTGCCCCATCAGAGTCCACCAGTAGCAGGAGAAGCCACTAGTCCAGGTCATGACCAGGAACAAGGGTTAAATGTTTTAAATGCAACCAGTGGGGCCATGCAGCATATAGATTTTCACAGAGGCAAGGTGGGGAACAAAAGGTGGGAGAGCCAGTAAGGTGAAATCACAGAATGCCAGTAGTGAGTTGTCTGGAGACAACAAGGGTACCAAATTACCACAAGATGTTATATCCTATCTTAGTAAATGGGGAACATGCCACAGCTAAGAAAGACACAGCCACTGACCTAACCATTGTGAAGCCTGCAATGGCAAAAGAGGAGCACTACTTGCTTGGGCAGTCTACTCCAATCACAGCTTTAGAAGGGATGCCATTCCAAATACCTTCGACTAGGGTTTACCTTGACTGGGAGGGTGGAAAAGGAAGTCATCAAGTAGGTGTATTTGAGGAAATCCCTGCAAATGTTCTGATAGGGAATGTTTTTGATAATGCAGTACCTTGTCTGCATGCAGTGCCATGCTGTGAGTCTTGGAGACAAGCATGTGGGTCTGGCCACCTGGGGGGACCCATGCAGACTGCACACTTGAAGCTAGGACCGGTGAGGTGGTTACTTCAGGGAGGGAACTATCCTGTAGCAGTGGGACTGAAGGTGAGCCACAACTTGTTGGTACTGATGTTCCCTTGGACAGAGTGTCTGCAAGGGCAGAGGTGAGTAGTAGTACCCAGGTTGACAGTGCGGTACCACTTTCAGAGAATACCAGACTTCCTGTGAATGGGGAGCTGGGAAGGGTTACAAAGATGGAGTTGAGGCAGGGTTGTCTCTTAGACCCTATATTACATGGCCTAAGAGAGGTAGATAGTGAGGCAAATGATTCTCAAGGGAAGGGGGAATCTGTATACTGGAACAAAGGATTGCTTTATAGAGAGTGGAGCCCTGAGGGAGGGATAGAGGGTGAGAGAATACAGCAGTTGGTTATGCCCAGAGTGACTATCTGGCACTTCTAGCCGTAGACCATGATATTCCCTTTGCAGGTCATATGAGCATAAAGCATACCAAGAGACATACTATGCAGAACATTTATTGTCCTGGAATTTCCAGGGATGTAACAGGGTACTGCAGGACCTGTGAACACTGCCAAAAAGTAGGTAAGGCAGAAGACAAGGTGAAAACTCCTTTGATGCCTTTGCATCTGATTGAGGAGCCATTTCAGAGGGTAGCTATGGATATTGTGGGGCCTCAGAGTACCCCATGTTCCACAGGGAAAAAGTATATCCTAGTTGTAGTAGATTATGCTACCACATACCCTGAGTCATTGGCTCTGTTTTCCATTGAGGCAGAAAAGGTGGCAAATTCTTTGTTAGAGATTTTCAGGAAATACTGTGTGTGTAACTTGTCATCCTCCCAGTGTGTATGTCCCCCACTCTTGCCAGTGGTGAGGATTGAGGCTTCTCGATTACCGGGCCAGTGGTGGGGTACCACATATGCTCATACCTACACAGTTCATCAGACTGAGTACACTTGGTAGTACTTTTCTTTTTAAGGGAGTCACGGGGTTTCCTTGCGTCCAGCTGCTTTGTTTGGCCACTTGCAGACTTTCTTCTTTTTCATTAGCAGCATATTTAATCAACTGTATTTCATTTTAGGGATGTTGATTCTTCTGGAGTGTCACTGCAGTCAGTGGCAGGGACGGATTTTCTGCTAAAATGCAATACATCTTAATTTTTGTCTGTCTACATAAGAGCATGTGGAACATGAGAATTGTAGCTTTTATTTCCGTTAGGTGAAGTTACAATAATTTGTGAAGTTTTCCTTTTTTTTTGTGCTTATACTTTTCCCTATGTGTAGTGTGTGATTTTTCTAAGCATTTAGAGATGAATAACCAATTGTCATTCATATTTCTGAGTGTAAACAACTTTTCATTGTATAATCCAAGTTTGCTAATTTATGGTTACCACATGGGGGACATATACAAACAGAAGCAGTCCCTGTTTTGTTGCTCTGTATGTTGTTACTAATGCCTTTCAGCCCTAATCAAAAAGACAGTATGAGAAGTTAAAAACATTTTGGAAAAAAAAAGTAAAATCAGTAATGACTTTATATAAATAAAATGAAATTTCCAAGTAAAAATGATATTGTCTGACTGACACTGCAGGCATTAAAGAGAAATAATGGACTACTGAAGGGGTATGTGAATGCTTTTGTCAATGAGTGAAGGCCTCCACCCTTCAAATTTTCTTTGTAATACCCATTTCAAAAAGTTTAATTGTACTTAGACAATTAGTTTTGTATATAAGCCTTGCATATTCTTGTTGCTGTGCACTGTGCAATGGGGTTTAGCAGTTCCCTGTATAGATGTAAACACCTGGGAACATTATTTATCCCTAGACACTTTCCAGTAGAACCCCCCAAGCTTCCCTGCTGAGCAAAGGGCAACTCAGTTGCACTCCAAGCAGCATTCTCACACCTATCATCCATGACCTACTATACTACCTTTGATATTCCAAGTCAAACTAGTCCACTAGTTAAGCCAAAGTCCTAAGTCCAGCTAACTCACTTACTTCTCAAATACCAAATTCCTTCCCAAATCCCACATTCAAAAAAAATCCTGCCACAATGGATGGCCAGTTTCCCATCATTTCTCCTGCCAACATGATTGATATGATCTCTTTGATGTGTAGTTTGTTTTTACATGAGAGAATTTACTTCAGTTCTCAATGTATTTGTATCTCTCACATAGGGTGTTAGTTTGCTTTAGGAGTAAATGGTTGTCAGTATACATGAAGCAATTGTTACATTGCCTCAAGATGCCCATATCAATCAAGCAGGCGGTAATATAAACAGAATATATAACAAGAGGAAGACACTGTTGTCCAAAAGAAAGAGAGATATCACTCTGCAGAGGGACAGTTACCTCCTAAGCCTAAACAAGAAATTCAGAAATCTTGTAACGTCTTCAAAGCAAATTACGAAACTAAAATCACATTCCTAGCCAAGGATAATCATAAGGCATTCTTTAAATACATCTGAAGTCTAAAAGGGAATGCCTGGCTATGTGCCATACTGGTTGTAGATGGGATCACTCATGCTTGACTGGATAAATGCAGCAAGAGTAAATTTGCATTGACTTCAGCTATTTCAGTGTGGTTCAAGTGTTTTTTGTTTATATATATATATATATATATATATATATATATATATACTATGGTTGCTGTAGCAGGGTTCAGAGTGAAGGTAGGATTATAATTCTTGGATGGAGGTATAATCAGAATATTAACAATGGGAGAATCTTTAAACAATAAACAAACTGTATTTATTCAGTGAGTATTGAATTATGGATGCAGTAAACCTATTTTGGTTCATTTGGGAAAGCATTAGGTTCTGAAAGGATGTAACACATTACTCAAGTTTTCTCCAGAAGAGTTTTGAATTATTTTGTAGGTGGTTCATGGATTCTGACAGTAGTTTGGTCTGGGATGACATCAGATGTGAGATTTCATAGTTATCTGAAAGTTTGGAAATTTTGGGTAGTTTTATGTGCAAGCCATGTTTTTCATGCTTTCTTCATTCCCTCATTAACTACCTGTTATTTCTCATTTGCCAGGGAACAGGATTGCATTTAACTCACTTTTTTTCTGATTGGTGATGATTAATTTAGGATGTTAAGAAGGGTGGCATTAAAGCATTTTTGTGGCATTATCTATTAGTGGCGTTTTTTGCAAATCCTGGTTGTAAAGTATTAGGAGGGGCATGAGGGTATATTTATTAAAGGATGTTAGGTTGTGGGAAAACAGCAGTAATGGATTATAGATGTATGTAAAATCCTTCTAAAGGCATACATGGGTAGTTGAAACTAAGGGTATCAAAAAGGGAGCCTGAGTGCATCATATTGTAATGTTCTGAAGTGAGAATAATGTTAAGGCTGGACTATTTCTTGCTGGTTGTCTCACATCTGGTAGACAAGTTTGTAATTTGTGTGAAGACATGCAAGTTTATATTAAGTTAAGTTGGATGAGGGTTTGGCATTACTTGATACGTAGGATTAAAGTTTCATGGGAGATTTGTGTGTACAGTCAGATGTGGTATCTTCAGTAGTTGTGATATTTTTTTAACTGGAGGAATGTACATAATAATAATAATGTAATAGCTTTATAAGAGATGAGCTTTAGAAAAGTGATGAGCACTTCTGGGTTGCTGAATTGAAGGACTTTGTGGGAGTAGAGAAAGTGTGCTCAGGTTAATTTATAATGGGATATTATCTTGAAATGCTTGATAATACTGAATGATGCAGATCTGAATATATAAGTTATTTTATATATATCTATATATATATATATATATATATATATATGTGTGTGTGTGTGTTTGTGTGTGTGTGTGTGTGTCTGTGAATCTGAAAGTGTATGATTCCCTCTGTTTGTGCATATATTTGTGTGTGTGTGTGTGTGTGTGTGTGTGTGTGTGTGTGTGTGTGTGTATGTGTGTGTGCGTGATGTTTTGAGGGTGGTTTCGGAGGGTGTTTTTGAACACATACGTGTGTGTGTGTGTGTGTTTGTGTGTGTGTCTGTGAATCTGAAAGTGTATGATTACCTCTGTTTGTGCATATATTTGTGTGTGTGTGTGTGTGTGTGTGTGTATGTGTGTGTGTGTGTGTGTGTGTGTGTGTGTGTGTGCGTGTGTGTGTGTGTGTTTGTGATGGTTTGAGGATGGTTTGGGAGGGTGTTTTTGAACACGTACGTGTGTGTGACTACAAACCTGTGAGACTGTGTGTATGTGTGCATGTGAGAAATGTGCTTAAGTGCATGCTTGGAGTACTTTGTGTGTGTCTGTGTTTGTCTGTGTGTGTCTGTGTGTTCATAGGTGTGTACTAGGCTAATAGCCCTGGCGCCTTTACAAGCCTAGCCATAGGATTACCCTGGCATCATGTCACCCGACCTTAGTTCCCAGTGCCTCTATCGAGTAGAGCCACTGGAGTTATCCCCAGGGTGAATTTTCTATTTCCCATCCACTCATCAAGATTGCTCTTGAAGAGGGTCAGCTAGGTGCTCTGCTTGAAATGTATGGGAAGTCTATTCCGTAGCATGGGCAGTCTCTGAGTTATGAACCTGTCCCTCCAGTACATTCTGTTGATTGTGGTAATGAGGTTGAGGTGTCTGGAGCATGTGGTGCAGAGGGATTGGGATTTCTTTAGATGTAGCATTTCTAACAGAGCTGGGTCAGACATGGCTTTGTAAGTCAAGCAGAGATCACCTCTAAGTAAGCTATATGAGGCAGAGAATAGTTGGAGTTTTTTGAGTCTGTCCATATAGGACAAGTGTTTAAGGCCTAGGATCCTCCTTGTAAAATACATTTGTGGCCTCTACAGTTGCTGCAGGTGACTAGTGAGGTACATGCCAAATGGGACATTGTACTTCATGACTGGCCTAATGAGGGAAGAGTAGAAGGAGACAATGACCTCTTTTTTCCCTGATGCAAAACCCTTAGTAATGAGATGTGCCACATAGAAAGACTTTCTGACCACAATGACAATGTGGTGATCAAAAGAGAGGTTGCTGTCAACCTCTGTTGCCAGATCTCTTATAACGTCTTCTGTGTTCAGTGGACTACCATCAATGTGGTAATTAATGGGAAGCGGGTTTTTCCCAAAGGGGATAATGACATATTTTTTGGCATTGAGCTTAAGGCCATGGTTATGACATCAGTTGTTGGTCTCAGTAAGGCCATTCTGTAGGATGTCAGCATCACTTGGGGAGTTAATATTAGCTCCCAACTTGCGATCGTCTGCAAATTTTGTCAGCCAGAGTCCCTTCATGATGGCCTGGACTTCATAGAATTAGATACCAAACAGGAGAGGGCCCAGGACTGAACCCTGTGGGACTCCACTCGTGACTAGTCACCAATCTGACTTGGAGTCATCTACTTTCACACTGTGGGTTCTATCTGTGAGCCAGTTTGCAACCCACCTAGTGATATAGGGGTTGATGCCCAGCTTAGTGAGTTTTTGTATGATTCCTGAGTGGAGAATGGTATAAAAGGCCTTGGCCAGATTAAAGTAGGCTATATGAACCACATTGCCTTCATCCACAGCTCTGGTGACTGACTCAAAGAAGTTGGCCAAGTTGAGTAAACATGATCTACCCTTCACAAAACCAAACTGTGTAGGATCCAAAGTTTGGAGATTCCCTATATCCTTGTTTATTAGGTCCATGATGATGCATTTCAATAGCTTTGCATATCAGACTCATCAGGCTAATGGGGCAATAGTTCCCAAGGTCTGTAGATGCCCCTCCTTTGTGCAGAGAGAAGACTGTAGCAGTGCACCATTCGGTAAGGACAAAGCCAGAGGTGAGGCTGTGATTGAACAGGGCACACAGGTGAGGTGCCAATTCACTCTGTAGTTCATGTAGAACACAGCCACAGATATTATTAGGTCCCATAGAAGCTGTATTCTTGGCCTTGGACAGTGCTATTTTAACCTGTGCAGCACTAATACTGGGTGCCGGGCAATCTACTGGTATTGTGATTGGTCCTTTAGGGAGGGAAGGGGTAAAGCTGGCACTGAATCTGTCAGCCAGTATATTGGCAATATCTGCTAGCTCGGTATAGGAGGTACCATTGTGCAGTAGCTCAGACCAAATCTGGGTATTACCATGGAGATTCTTTACATAACTGTTGAAAGCCTTGTGGTTGTCTTTACTGTCTGCTGAAATTCTGTTTTCACAGCTAGCTTTAGAGGATTTGATGAGGGATCTCAACTTTCTGTTGAGGCTGATAAGAGAGTTTTTCCAGTCTTGGGACTTCACCTTACTCTGCATCAGTTTCCTCCTTCTGTTGAAGAGTTTGTTTATGGTAGGGGATCACCAGATTGGCTTCCTTTTTTTGGAAGAGAGCGTCTTGATTCTATTGGGTATGACAAGATCCATGCATTTCCATATGTGTTTAATTCAGCAGTCATGCAACTATTCCCCATTTGTATGGGTGCCATGAAGTTAGCCACCTCTGTTTTTAGGAGCCCAAAGTTATCTTTGGAGAAATTTTCATGGTGGTTACCTTTGTGGGGGTGGGTGGGAGAGATGTGGATTTCCAAGGTGATTAGTTTGTGGTTGGATCTAACCAGGGAGGAGCTGACTACTGGTGTAGAGCAACGGTCACCCATGTTAGTAATGACCAGGTCAAGGATGTTGCTACCTCTAGTGAGGGTAAGAATGAGCTGGTCTAGGGCATTGGAATTGATGAACTCCAGGAAACATTGGGCAAGTGTATTGGTACATGAGTTGTTTTCCCAGTTAATGGAGGGGTATTTGAAGTCGCCCATTATGAGAGTGTTAGTTTGGATCCTAATAATCAACAGGGTGCTTTGGAACATGGAATGTGAGTCTTGCGACATGGTTGGGGACCTATAGCAGGCTACAAGCTGAATCGCTGTCTTACCCAGTGTTAGCTGCACCTGAAGTATCTCTGATACATTATGTTGGGCTACCAGTCTGGAGGTGTGTGCATCCTTTGTCAATATGGAAACACCACTGCTTTTGGAGCTTCGGTCCATGTTCTGGGGCCGAAAGGTGTGGAAAGAGTTATAGCCTGGTAGTGGAGGGGTGCTTTCTGCTGCCTTGAACCAGATCTCTGTTACAGCTCAAATGTCATTGTTCTCTATTTTATGGAGTGCTTTGAATGAGTACATTTTGAGATTTAGACTTCTAAGATTGAGCAGCATGACCCTCAGATTGCATTTGTTTTTAGCTGTTACGGTGGTAATTTGGTCTTTGGAACACCACCTATGAAAGGCACTATAGGGGTGGCAAGAGCCTTGGCCAGTTTCGAGAAGCCCAGGGGGTGACAAATGCAGGCCATCTCTGGCAAAGCATCTAGGTCTGTCAGTCATGTCATCCCAGGCAGACAGATACTGAATCCCCTTTGAGTGACACCAGAAACTTAACCAGTTGTTGAAATCAGTCATTGTCTTCTTGTACTGTGGTATCATTCTGGGTGATGGTAGGATACTGCTCAGGGCTAGGATCATACCCACCTGTACTACATAATCTGAGAGCTCCTCCATGTCTCTTTTCATGTAGTCCAGGGAGGTACGTCTCAGGTCATTCACACCCACAGGTACAATGACTGAGTCATATTTGTACCTGTTGTTGAGGGGACCTGAGTGCATGCATTATGTGGTGGATCCTGGCACCTGACAGGCAGATGACTGTTACTTTCTCCTTATTCAACCTAGTGAGTGGGACATCAGTGTGCCTCACTATTGAGTCACCTATGATTAGTGTGTTGGGTATGCTGTTTTGCCTTAGGGGCTTTGGTTGAGTGGCACACTGTTTAGGACAGTTATGTGTCTCATGATTAGTGTTGTATTATGGTGGTTGATTGCATTTCTGCCTTGGTGGTCTCTGCTGTTTGGGTAGATTTTTATTGAGAGCCTCCACAAAAGTGGGTATGTGGTTTGTTTTTTTATGTGAAGGCAGTGCTGGTGTGCAGTCTGGAGGGCTTTGTGTTCCATGTGGTGTTGTGCAAGTGTTAACCTTCTCCTCTTGACCAGCTGCTCCAGTCTTGGCTGGAGAGTGTGTGGGTTCCAATTTTGATATATAAGGGCATCACTTACAAGTCTGAGTGTTGGGATGTAAGAGTAGAGGGTTGTCGGTGTACATGAGGCAGGTGCTACATTTCCTCAGGATGCTCAAGTTCACCAGGTTAATAGGAGACAGCACAAGGAACTGAACTTTAGACATGCCTGTAGCGGTGAGCATTAATAATAAGTACCGGAGCTGTTTCCTTGTAGAACATTTAGTGTTGATAGCACTTTTGTGTGCTACAATAATTGCTACAAGAAGTCTGGTAAAGTGTTAGACTAATAAGCTAGTAAAAGTGCAGGAAGGGAAAGAAATAGCAGATCTAAGGAAAAATTGAAGAGCAAACTTTGGCACTGCACAGAAGCTTACAAACAGTCCTGGATACAACAAATCTGTATCTGGACTAGTCTAGTTGCAGGAAAGGTGGGAAATGAGCACAAACAAAGGTGTTTAAAATCAGAAAGTTGAAAAGGATGGAAAGACTGCCCAAACGACCAATAAACTACAATTTCTGGGCCATAATCCACTCCTTTCATAGTAGATAGGCTACCTAGTGCTTACCACTCCCACGGATAAGCTAGAAGGCTTCCCTGCAAGACAAAAAGGCTTGGGGGATTCAGAAGCTTACATACAGTCCTGAATACAGCAAATCTGTATCTGGACTAGACTAGTTACAAGAAAGGTGGGAAAAAGCTCAAATGCGGGCTTTTAGACCAGAAAGTTGAAAGAGATAATAAACTGCTCAAACGGCCAATAAACTACAATTTCTGGGCCAGAAACCACTCTTGTGGTAGATAGGCTACCTAGTGCTTACCACTCTCACTGATAAGCTAGGAAGCTTCCCTCCAACACAGAAAGGCTTGGGGGACTCAGAAGCTTACAAACAGTCCTGGGTGCATCACGTCTGTATCTGGATGACACTAGTTACAGGAAAGGTGGGAAACAGGTGAAAACACAGGCTTTTAAATCAGAAAGTTGAAAGAGATGGAAAAACTGCCCAAACGGTCAGTAAACTACAATTTCTGGGCAAGAAACCACTCTTGTGGTACATAGGCTACCTAGTGCTTACCACTCTCACTGATAAGCTAGGAAGCATCCCTCCAACACAGAAAGGATTGTGGGGTTTAGAAGCTTATAAACGGTCCTGGATACAGCAAATCTGGAGGAGGCTGCTAACAAGCAGTGATAAGTGCAAAGTAAGAGCAACTGAACAGACAAGAGCACACAGAACAGCAAACTAAGACAGTTACAGTAAGAACAGCTGAATAAAGATTTTTTTTCAAGGGGGGAACAGAGCAGGATTAAGAGGCTACAGGGGTTGTTCTTCCCAAATTTTCTCTGTATACAGTAGATAAAGCTGAAGAGATGGGACTAGTAGGAGTGTCTGAAATCAAAATATGTTCTCACTGCACTCAGTTGAGTGAGCAAATGAGATGGGCCTAGAAGGAGTGCCCAAACACAAATTTACAAGAGGGGCATGCAATTTCAAAGCCACCAGGAATTACACCACAACAAGAATAGGTAAGGCAGGTGGGGAACCAACCGTACAGACACAGAGAGACCACACTATTCAATTAAATCGATATTCAGTGAAAAAAGCAATAAAATGCAGTACTATATGAAGAAAGTGCAGATAAATGTGAATTTAGCTTAAACATCCAGTTGATTGCAGGTTAATTTTAGCCAGCCAACAGCTTAGATATTCAGCAGAAATAACACAAGATATAACACTTACATGGCAAGACAAACCGCCTAGGCTAGGAGTTAAACACATAATATCAAAGAAGCAAAACTACCCCCACTGTTACCACTGGCTACATTTCTAACAAACTCCCTGTAGAGACACAGGGAGACCACAAGATTCAATTCAATTAATATTCAGTGAAAAAATCAATAAAATGCAGAACTATATGCAGATAAAAGTATACTTAATTTAGCTTATATGTCCAGTTGATGTGCCCGTGCATTTCTATATCCTTATGACTGCACATGCCAATGTGAATGTTTAGCTAGTCTTTAATCTGTGTGTTCATGTGTGTCCATGCATGTGGATGCATATGTGTCATTAAGTACTTATACAATAGAGCTGTGACAGTCTGTTTTGCAATTTTTGGGCCATTTATTTTTACAATGTAGTGGTGTGTTATAATAAGCACCAGTCTAAAATATCAAACTGTGTTTTTTTTTTACTTAAGAGAACTGGTTGTTACTTTTTGTACTGGATATTATAACAACAAAGAACTAGCATGTGGCATTTTAAAATAATTCCATAAAGCAGAATTTGACAATATAGTACCCCTCTTGCTGGTCTGGAGGAGTGGCATCCTGCTTTATGTTTTATAAGACAGAATGCATGTTAACAGTCTAGCCCTGATGTGTTCTAATAGCCAGTATAACATGAATTGTACTTTTTTGACTAGATCTGTGAACTAGGGCAGAGGTTGTGGTAGAATAGTGATATTTTGTTTTACACTTAATAGAAACAGAAAGATTCAGCAAATATAGAACATATTTTATTTGCATCTTGTCCAGCAGTACTGGAACTGCCAGCTAATAGTTTTTTATACCTATCAGCTATTATGGCTTGATAGGTATTTTTACAGCTGTCAATAGACCTGTCAAATTATGGTAGTTTTTATCAGCTGTCAAAAGAGTTGTCAAACTGTGCCATTTGACATTTATTTTGACAGCTGTCAAATATGAGGATGTGATAGCTACTTTAGCAGCTTCCCAGATAACTGTTAAAGAATGGTATTCCATAGTCACTGGCAGGATTATGAAGCTGATATGAAGATTCACAGTAGCATATTTTGATACTGTAAGGATTCTTTATTGACCATTCTCTTTGTATCAACATTTATGCAGAAATAATGGCTAATTATTTCTGAGATTTGAAAAATAATGTTTAGATACTCTGAGATGTTGTTTTCTATAGCAGTTCAGCACATCTATATTAGAATTAGTACAGTAAAATAAAATATTTAATTCTGATATTAAGGAGAAATTATACAAATACTGATGTTCCAGAAGGCTTATAAATATCATGGCTGGCAGTTTTTTATATGTAAATATAATAGCAATGCTGATATTATGACATTTTTCATGCTGCACCACACTTGCTACCAAGCATAACCTTCCCACTTTTGCACTCCCCCCTGTAAATGTAATATAAAAGTCTTGATATCCACCAGAAACATCAGAAGGTTGTGAATTCTTTCTCCACACCAGGTACTTGAATTAATTTTTAAATACTGACAATAGTTGAGTGTTATTCTCCAAATGTGCAATCTTTCAAATGAGACAGTGATCACATCTTTCCAAAAATAAGGAGTTCAAGTGCAAGACAATGATCCCATGTCACATTTATTTATTTATTATTTATTTAACATTTGTTGACCAGGAAAGTCTGACTAGGTTCCACAGATCCTGTTTTCAGCGGAGGCCCGGGGAGAAATGCTACACATAACTGAAAAGGGATTGGTAAGCTTCCTCTGGTTGTGACTCTCTTAAATAAGGGACATAGTCTCAGTCAGTCAGACATAAAGACTTAACAAATGTAAATAAATAAATATTCTCTTAGATATTTTCCCTCCTATTCATATATACTGCTGCTAGGAGATAAAAAGCAGTGAAACCGCTGTAATAAAAACGAACCTGATGGCATCTGGAACTCTTTCTCTACTAATGTTTGTACAGCATGACAACTGACTGCAGCATATGGGATTTCAATGTGATGTGCAGTTTTGAAGTTATGAAATTTTGCCATTACCTTACCTATAAGTAACAGTGTGTGTGTGTGCATGTGTGTGTGCGTGTGTGTGTGTGTGTGTGTGTGTGTGTGTGTGTGTGTGTGTGTGTGTGTGTGTAAAATACAAAATCCATTAATTAATTGTGCAATAGCTCTGTGACACTTACTCTCATATTAATGTATAGTACTTCTGGGAAATGCAAAAAAGAGCTACCAAAGCATAATAAAATGGATCTGAATTGGTTGGGACATTTCCTTCTGCTGATGACTGTTAATATGGCAAATTATATTATGGGAAGTAATATTATGTTATTCACAGCTGTCCATCTATTAAGTGTCACTTTTATCACAGAAATAAAACAAACAAACACAAATGTGTATATGTGTGTGTGTGTGTGTGTGTGTTTGTGTGTGCTTGTGTGGGTGTGTGTGTGGGGGGGGTGACTCAATACTATTTTGTCCTCTTGTTTTCTAATTTTAACTCATTTATTTCATTGCTTATATCTCCTAGCCATGTTTTACATATTTCATAGAGGGAGAATTTTCAAAGTGGAATAAGAAACCCCAAGGTCTGGATTATTGTCTTGTAAGAGCACCTTGTTGCCTTACTATGCACCAATAAAATGGTTTTATCAGACAGTTAACCATACCTAATTTTCTGTTATTTGTTCTTTTTAAGTTTCTTATGTCTTCTGTTAGCAACTAAGTCTTTGCTTTGTTAGCAGCTGCTGCTGCTTATAACCAACACTGCAGGGAAAGACATATGAGATTTTGTATTGCGAGTACCATTAATTCCATTTCCATCTAGATGTTTATAACTAGATGATAATTTTATTCTGATATAATAGTTCATGTGCATAATCATGCAGACAGATCAGCCATTCTGGAATGCTCACTTGCAAATATAATTTGTATGACCTACTTAACCGATAACTCTATATTTGAAAACTGATCGCATATACATATGGTCTGGAAAACATGGAATACCTCTCAGCTATCCAGATTATTGCAGAATGATGAGATTTTGTCTCACATTTTTGTTCTGTTCCTCATAAAGTTTCCTTTTTTCTGACAATTCATTGAAGAACGAAGTCACTAAATGTTAACAGACATTTAAACTTCAGATTTCATATCCTTCAGAAAAATACATGTCAATGCAAGACTTATTATTATATCAACTTTCTAAGATTATAAGAGCAATATTGAAAGTGTGTATGTGATTTTGTGCCTTTTCCCCATTATTTTGACATTATCCAGAATTGTAATGCTAAGAGGTTGAGTGGTACACCTGAAGACATAACAGTTTATATCTGTGACCTATGACACAGACATACCTACCTTGCCTTCCTTCAGGCTCAGTAACATGACATCTGGAAGTGTTCACAAGTATCTGAAGTTAATAGTGCTTGTTATAAAAGGTGAACAGTTTGCATAATAGCTGTTGTTTCATTTTTAATGCATTCTTAACCAGGTGATGACTAATTAAATCCTACTGATCATTCCCTCCATGTAATAACACTTTTAAATGCATGAACAACCTCACCTGCTTAGAAATTAATCCATAACCACTAATGTCTGGCAGTGACACCTCATTCATGATGATAATAGTTCTACAGCAGTGGATAATAGTTTTCTGGATGCTTGAGAAGCAGCGATTCTACTGCCATCTAAAAATCCCTCATAAGCATATTAGTACTGATGATATGTGGTGTGGGAGAGCTAAGACTTCCCTTGTTTTGGTCACAATGTATTGAAAAATACATTTGACAGGGTATCAGTTTAATTCCTAGCTATGATGCATTTCTTTCTTTCTTTCTTTCTTTCTTTCTTTCTTTCTTTCTTTCTTTCTTTCTTTCTATCTTTCTTTCAGTCTTTCTTTCAATCTTTCTGTCTACCTCACTGCATTGTGATATTCATAATATTCCTCAATGAAAGCTTACTCAAATGTTCTTTATCAAGATGAGCACTCATCAAAAAGCAAGCACATGCAGCTGTGTTTGAAAATGCAATGATAAATGCACTGTTAGTTGTGCAGTCCATTTTTTATAGTTGACACTTAGGTCTCTTTTAATAATGCACAAAACAGTCCCAACAGCAACCAGGTACCTCAGTAGATGATAAAAAATCAGTTCAGCTGCAGAAATAAAGCAGAGGTAAGGCTCCATGCTTCTTCAAGCAGTTTTATTGTTGAATTACACAAGCGCTTTCACCATTAGACTTCTTCAGGTGTGTCAAATAGCACAATTACACCTGCATTTATACTAACAGTCACATGATCACATACTAAAACTCTTAAAGACATATAGAAATATAATTTTTTTTAAAACATAATACATATACATAAATAACTTTATATATAACTGTCTATATAGACAATTAGCAAATACATATAAAAACATTATACATAGTTGTATTATCTGCGCAGTGGTCTGTTTTTTAAAATAGGTCTTAGCGGTATATGGTCATTCAGACCATGCCCATCATTTGCTCTCAGCCTCACTATCCAATTAGTTTCTAATTTTTCGGTTCTTACCCTGATATCACTGCCCCTTAGATTTTCAAAGCATCTACCTATCACTCTGAATGTAAATGTATGCTGTACGCTGGTCTCTTTAATGTGTTTAGCTAAGGCATTAAACATACTCTCCTTTTTTATGTGATATATATGCTCTCTAAGTCTATCCCTAAATAACCTAACAGTTTTCCCTACATAAAATTTGCTACAAACTTACAGGTCTCTTTTAATTGTTAGATTTATCTTTTATTTTTTGCACTTTGAAAGCCAGATTACAAAACAAAAGAAATTATCAACAGTTTATTAAAATGATAGTTATTTTTTAACTTTGAAATGTATTGATTGTCTGTATATATTTGGTTTCATTTAAAATAACAGATTAATATTTCTGATGTTATTGACATATCTCTAAATGCAGTCTTCGCATGATTAATTTGAAATATAGATATAAAAATCAAATGACTGTTTCTTGCCATATCTGGTTTCCCTGGCTAACATATCAGTGTGGCCAGACATGAGATGTAATCAGTATTATGAAATATGCAGCATCTGACCATTATGGTACTCCAACAGGAAGCAGCTGCTACAACCTAATCAACTAAATCTGTTAGCAAAAGAAAAGACACTGTACTAGATGTAGTCGGATTCTAGCTTACCCTACTCTTTTTTGTTATACTGATTATAATTGAAAACCTCAGAGAATTACTAGATTTCTGTCAGCAGATATCAGATTAAAAGAAAAAAACAGCATTAATTGTATTCAGGAAATACAAAGAGGCAGATAAAAAGGCACAGGCTGGGTTTCATGCAAATGTGATTCAGGGTAGACGAAAGCTTGCACTGTATAGTATCAAAACACTTATTTACAAAATAGACATGCATAACTAAGCAAAGACACATTACACAGGCAGGCAGATAGCTATGCTTCAGGGAGGTGTATGAGGTATGATGGAAATGCTGTAATCAAAGCATAATGACAGAGCAGATACAGTACAAAAGATAAGGCAATGCAGTGCACATGTGTTCATGAGCCATGTAAGAATATGCATGGGAAGCACTGTGGGGGGCACAAATAAGCACCAACAATGGCAAATTGCCACTATATGCATAACAGCAATGACAGCAGGCAGGAAAGACCACACAGCTGGTGGGCAGTCAGCTGGACATCTTATTAGTCCTATCAAACATGTGGACAGCAGACTACAGGAAAGTAGGGAAACCAGAATAGCAATACGTCTCCCATTCTAAACAATCTACAGGCAAATCTAATATCAAAACTAGAACTATGTTATAATAAGCTATCTAGGTTTGCAGCAAATACACCAAACAGTTCCCATAGCTGCATCACACCTTAATCCCTAAACTATCTCAAGCTATGTTTCTATCTCAGATATACCCAGCTTCTCAAGGCACACATGAATGATACAAAGCCCATTAACTTATCTTGCTATTAGCTGTACTTTTAACTACTACCTACCTAACTACTACTTTCTATCCTCTGAAAAACAACTTCTTACAATTTACACACCCAAAAAAGTTCCTTGTAAGCTTTCTAACTCAAATGCAGTGGCCAAAACGTGGAACACTATTTGAATGACTGATATCTATCTCTCACTTGTTTAATCACTAAAACATGTTCTCACCTATTCCTGGCTCTATTTCTCCTCCTCCGCGTCTCATCTTACTCTTCCTGTATTAATTCTTATCTTCCTATTGTTATTCTCATCTTCTATACTTTACTTTCCCCTCTGTCTCTTTTTTATAATGATGATAGACTCATTTTCAAATCTTAATCCGAGTTCTCTTTTGTAAATAAATAAGCCCTTAAATTGTAAAAGTTATTGAAACACAATAAAGTTAACAAGCAAAAAAAAATTGTAAATACTTATAAATGTAGATATTGTGCTGTTGTTTCCTTTTCTGACATCTTACTTATATTACAAATTATGTATCACTGTACATATATTAAATGTCCTGTTATTGGAGCTTTTCTCCTTGGACTTCCTCTGAAAATGAGAACTCGCTCAATTGGAGTTTCTTGGTAAACAAAATATAAAAAATGAACACAAAGTAGGAACATATAAGGAGAAAACAGTTTATGGTGGAAGTGGAGCACATGTTTTCTTTGCAAGGAGAAATCTCATTTTATAAATATAGAAAGAGTAGGTAAGAGGGGTGGGACAAAAGTCATAAAAGGGAAGTAATGTAGGAAGAGGGTAGGCTATGTGGACAGATAAACTGTTGTTGAGTGTTCACACTAAATGGGTAAGACATGGTATACAAAAACAAATATCTTTGCGGTGCCGCAGTGGTGCAGTGGTTAACATTGTCACCTCACAGCAAGAGGTTCTCCTTTTTGATTCTCAGCTGCAGTGCCTTCTGTGCGGAGTTTGCATGTTTTCCCTGCATTTGCATAGATTTCCTCTGGGTACTCCGGTTTCCTCTCATATTCTAAAGACATACATCTGGAGCGTTTCTCCCCAGGCCTCGTCTGAAACTAGGTTCTGCCCTAGTCAACTATATATATATATATATATATATATATATATATATATACATATATATATATATATATATATATATATATATATATATCTGTATATATCTATATGTATATCTATATATCTATATATATATATATATATATATATGTGTGTGTGTGTGTGTGTGCATGTATATGTATATATATATATATATATATATATATATATATATATATATATATAGTTAAAGAAAACATTATTGTTTTGTTGACTGTTTAAGGTTCTGCTGTATATAAAGGGCAGAATCATTAACTGCTACACTATGTGCAGCTATCATGTATGACACAGCACTCTGTGCACCTAATAGTTCACTATTTCACATTCATTAAATGGCTCTACACTTTCCCTGGGATCCATTAACAATCATGCATGCTTTGCTCTAAGCCTACACAAGTTGAGCATGTAAGTATGATGAGCAGCAGTGCTTATCAAACATGTGTGCTGCTCATTGCACCTTCACATGTTTAGCAATAGTGTTGGCAGCCATGGAAAGGTGCTTGCAAGCATGTGCACAGAATGTAAACAAAACACCACGTGACTAGGGAAACTGAATATAAGAGTATGCAATGTAGCTCAGAAATATTAACGGCAAGTACAGAGAAAGAATTCTGAAGGAGGGAAATCGAAATGAGAGAATAGTGCATAAATAATACTGGTGTTGCTGCATAAGTAACTAAGATGGAAGGGGAAATGGGTAAAGTGTACTCATACTGCAGGCAAATGTGTTGGTCAAAGAAAGGTTTCTAACATAAATCCTGCAATACTGAAGTAATGCTAATTAATGTCAATGACAATACCTGATTTATGCACATAAATAAAAATGGACATGCTAAAAAAGGATGTGATAGGGATATAAAGCTGCAGTGTAAACAAGGGGAGTTAAAATGTGATATACATATTAATAAAATGCTGAGTTGAGATAACAGTAAGGACAGAAGATGCATTACGGTATGAATATATAGACTGCAATCACTACATATGAGATGTATCTACAGAGAATTTATGTATGCAAGCCAACACCACTGCTGTATTCTCCATTTCACCATCTCTAAACAAGAACAAATAAATATTAACAGCAGCCATCTGATGCATATCAGAAATGGGCATGTTTTTGCAAATAAATGTTATTGGCGTTCACAGAAAATGGGGTTACCACTTACAAACATGTAATAGACAAGCAAGTGCTGTATGGTCATGTAAATGATAAATGGTAATACTGTAACTCTCAACATACATAAGTGACAGATGACAACACAGATCTGATGACATTTCATGATAATTTGCAAACGTCTCGAACATCGTTCTAGCCTTTGAGCAATGAATGACATAATAAACTTTTGCATCATATCATTTTGAACACATGCCAAGATAGATATCAGAGAGATACATATCAATCATAGATGACACAGCAATAACACTTATTGGTTGTGTCCTGAAGAAAACCCTAGAAGGGCTTACAGCACTTTCCTGTTCTAAGGGGTATGGATGAGTTACCTTGTAGGACAGTAGCCTGTAAAAGTCGGACCTCTGATTGTACCATAACTAATGTCTGTATAAGCTACTGCTGTCCAACAAGCAGATGTTATCAAATTCAAAGCATTGCCTGTACTTCTAGGCTCTCTACAGACTTCTGTGCTTACTGCATGTGCTACCAGAGATGACAGTGGAGGCTGACACAAATAAATGAAATCAATGTTTGCAGTAAGAAAGGAGTTACAAATATAATACAAACACTTGAATTTAATCAAAATGCTATAAAAGAAGCTACATATTTTGTTGTTCACACAACAGTGACCAGTACAATATCAATACTTTTTTGCCAAGGCAGCTGTTTCCATCATGCAGTACACATATTTTCTCAGAAATGAATCACAGTCTATCTGTGTAGATATGCTATACAAGCCAGTACTCAATGCACATGCCAATGGAGCACTCACAGCATAATATGCCCTGATTCACCATCCCACTGCCATTTGGTCACAACCTATGATGGTATATCATTGTCTAACATAAAAATGGATATGAATAACTAGACACAACGGTGACAATTTAGCATCAGTACATAGGTTCATAGGTTCATAGGTGTGTACTAGGCTAATGGCTCTGGAGCCTTTACAAGCCTAGCCCATAGGATTACCCTGACATTGTGCCACCTGACCTTCATATATACACATTTATATGCCCTTTTCAGGAACTGAACAGCAAGCTATGTGACTCTACCAGCTAATGAAAAGTGAATGAACTACATGCTCCACAGTGGAAGTCTTAACACACAAGTAACACTCCATTTATGCTACCTTACTACATCATATGTATGTGTTAGAAATAATCTTTTTTAGATATAAGGGATGGCAGAGGCCTCTTCCACTGTAAATGTACTCATTATAACTGTTGTGGATGCCAGTTATGCATAACAGTATAAGGCCACACAATGCTAACAGGTACTGAATGTGGATGTTGGACACCTGAGAATTTGACGACTGAAAATACATGATAGTGTAGAGAATGACTGAGTCACAGTGGAAGTGTCACTGCTATTATGAGATATGTCAGTATGTTAAGGCATTACATCATGTTATTGTTGTAAGTGGTATGTATACTTGTAATTGCTGTACTGAGGCAATAGCATACCCAAAGTCATCTCATTCCTTCATGCCAGAAGATAGTACTTACTACATACATTACATAAGGAAATGTAATCACATGTCATCATTACTCTGAATAAAAGCACTGCTATGTGAGAAATTATCATAGACTGTTGTAACAAGACTCAACATCTATATGTGTACACTGCAGATGTGTTTGACAACAATGTTAGTGACGTGCTGCCACAATAAGACTGAGAATGTAGTATGAGCAGTAATGGCCTAGTGAACTAACTACATAAAATCACAAGCTACACTTAGTACAAGACTTGCAAGCACCACAGAACATGTTGGGGTGCAACTCTGACAGTGCAGAATTGAATGGATGACATCATCACTGTTTATCAACTGAATGTTTATGCTAAAATGTGGTCAGTGTGTACAATACCACTGCACAGATACACATCATATATGCATTTGAAGAGTATTATACACAGTATGAGGGTGAAAGACACACTCACAGCTGGTCTCAAACATCTTACCTACGTAGTTACACAGTGTCTAAAGCACAGTATCAATATCACACACCGCAGTAGAAGTCACACTCTAAATGTGAGATGCTGCAGTTGTGGTAGCATTATGTAATCAATGTGTTACAAAAAGTTACTTTCCCTGGGGTTGTTAGGATTTTTTAGGGTAACAGTGTGCCACTGCAAATACATCTCATAAGTGGAAGTGTACATAAAGGTTGCTGTGAGGTAGCCAACAGTATATGACAGTAATCACACTATTTAAGCAAGGATGGACTCCAAACACCTTTTGATGTTGCACATTTAAACAACATATTATCAGTAGCCAGCACCATGTGAGAATCCTTAGTGCAACTGAGGCATACAGCATCTATGAAAGAATGACAGTAGTGTATTGCCAAGGAGATGTGTGTGATAAAATGACTTTAACAGACAACTGGGGTTATAAATGTTGCTACTGTAAATGTGTACAAACCAATAGTGAATTCATTTACAGTTACACACATAGCTTTAGAAGTTAGTCACTGCTGTGTTTAAACCTCTGACCTATCTATTTACACATTATGAAGAATAATTTAAAAACTGCAACCATGATAGGAGAAGTCTGACATTTAAAGTGTGAGAGTGCACTTTAGAAATAATTATCTCATCAGTGTGTATCACAGAAGATGTGGTTGTGAAATGTGTGATAAAGGGATAGTGGAGTAATCTAGCAGTTTAAAATGTTTCTAAAGAGTAGAAGTTGATTGAGTACATTTGTGTTGAAGGATATGCGTAGCTGACTCTATACCCCCCCCCACACACACACACAATGTCATAATGAGCAACAAACCTCCTATCTATCTTGTTATACAATCTATAGAACACAGTATTAGTTGTAATTGCCACAGGAAAAGTTTGACTCTTAAGGGGATATAGTGCACTTTTGTCAGGAGGAACTCAGCAGTGTGTTGCAAAGACGAAGTTTCTGTAAAAGTAGAGTAAGGGGTCTGTATGTGAAATTAATTCCCCTAAGGGGAAGTGGATACAGCAAAAAGTGTTACACTCACACACAAGTTCTTACACTGAGCATCAAACCCCCTACGTGTCTAGTTACACAATTTAGACAGCATAGTATTAGTTGCAAGCACCACAGCAGAAGTCTGAAGCTTAAGGTGGAGAGCCCACTTTTATCAGGATAACCTCATCAGTGTGTTGCAGAGATGATGTTTCTGTAAAAAGTGGGATAAGGGAGTTGTGAGTAGAGTGAAATGAACTCCCCTCAGGGAAAGTGGATACACCAAGTATTATACACACACAAATGCAAGTTCTCACATTAGACATTGATCCTCTTACATACTGATTATCTAGTTACACAATCTACAGAGCACAGTATTAGTTGCAACAGCCACAGTAGAAGTCTGATTCTGAAAGGGAGAGAGTGCACTTCTGTCTGGACTGCCTAGTCAGTGTATTGTAGTCAGGATGTTTCTGTAAAAAATTGGATAAGCTAGCTTTGTGTAAAATGAATTGAATTCTCATCAGGAGACCTAGATACAGAACAAAGCATTACACACACATACAGGTTCCACACACTAAATCTCCTACCTATTTATTTGCACAGTCTAGAGAGAACAGTATTAATTGCATGTGCCAAAGGAGAAGTCTGGATCTTAAGGGAAGAGAGCACACATTTGGCAAGATGACCTCATCAGTGTCTTGCAGAGAGTATGCTTTTGTTAAAAATGAGATAAGGGAGCTTTATGCAAATTTAAATATATTCTCCTCATGGGATGTGAATATAATACCAGTCATTACACAGAAACACACAGACGCACACACACACACACACACACACACACACACACACACACACACACACACACACACACACACACACACATTTTCCACGTGGAACATCAAATCTCCTACCTACTTATTTACACAATCTAGCACCACAGTATTAGTTGAAAGCACTACAGGAGAAGTTTGACTTTTAAGAGGAGAGAGTGTACTTATGACAGGAAGACCTCATCAGTGTGTTGAAAAGAGGATGTTTCTTTAAAAAGTGGGATAAGGAAGTAGTGTGCAAAGTTAAATGTATTCTCCTCACAGCAAGTGGATACATCACAAAGTTACACACATAGACAAGTTTCCTATGTAGACCATCAAACCTCCTAGCAGCTGCAATATGCAATCTAGAGAGAACAATATTAGTCACAAGGGCCACAGAATGAGTTTAACTCTTAAGGGAAGAGAGTGCACTTTTGAGAGGATAACTTTATCAGTGTGTTGCAGAGAGGATGTTTCTGTTAAAAGTGGGATAAGGGAGCTGTATGCAAATTTAAATGTATTCCCCTCACAGGAAGTGGATACATCACCAAATGCCAAACACACACACACACACAGAAATTTTCCTGTGTAGAGCATCAATCCCCCTACATATTGGGTTACACGATCTAAAGAACACAGTATTAGTGGCAAGCACCACAGGAAAAGTCTGATTCTTAAGGTGATAGAGTGTTGTTTTGACAGGGTAAACTTACTGTGTTGCCGATAGGATGTTTCTGTTAAAAGGGAGATAAGGGAACTGTGTACAAATTTAACTGCATTTTCCTCACAAGAAGTGAATACAGCACCAAGTAATACAGCAACACACATGCACGCACACATACACACACACACACACACACACACACACACACATGCACACACACCCACACGTGCACACGCGCGCACACACAAACACACACACACGCACATATGCACACACACACACACACACACACACACACACACACATACATAAACACACATTGAACATTGGATCTTCTACCTATCTAGTTACACAAACTAGAGAGCATATCAGTCACAAGTACCACAGGAAAACTCTAAATTTATGGATGTAAAAAAGATAATCTGTACTTAATGAAAATCCTGTGTGGAACAGATAGTATTGTGTATCATACATTTTGGAATAAATGCATATGCGTGTACAGGACAATGTAACAGCATTGTAACTGTCCCATGTAATTACACATTTGTTTGCTAAGATTTAGATACTCTCCTTCATGTACATAGCATTACTGTGAGGAAAATGTATCTGTTTCACAGTGTGGGATGCCAGAGAAACTTCACAGTTGTAAACCTCTGGATTATCAATCAAACTTTCCTGTCACTTCATTCTCGATGCTTGCACACTTGTCTTATCTCATACTTGTACCATGTGCATTGACAAGACAAACAGACAACTAACTCTTACATAGGACAGTGCACTGCAGACAAATAGTGATGAAGTATGTAAGAACTGGTTATACAAAATTGTAACACACTTGCAAGTGTATCCATTGGAGAGCAGGCATACATTAACTGACTGAATTAACCAAGTCAACATCACTACAAAATCAAGATAACCTGTTGACAAAATTAATACAGACATACAAATGTTGTGCAACCTAAAAAATGTTTTAGTAGGAAAACCAGATACAAATAAAATGTGTAAAAGTATATTAAATTAAAAACAATGTATAAAACTGACTGATAACTTTAATTAGTAAACATAATAAAAATAATAATGGAAAGCAGTTTCGTAGACAACTCTGCTTCATCAGACCATATTTCACTTCATTCATAAAACAGTAATTTATATTAACCTCCAATTTCAACTACCAATATAAATTCAGAAACAAATCATATGATCACACATCATTATCTAATATATATATATATATATATATATATATATATATATATATATATATATATATATATATAAGGTCTTCTTCTATTTAATCTCGGTCTTAAATAGACTTTATCATTCAGACCACCTTCTTTGTCTGTCTGTAAATTCAAACGTTTTGAAATTCTGTACTGCAGAAAGAGCTATCATTCATACCCAGCTTACTCCTCTGATTTAGGGGAGACAGTAACAGACATTAGACAGTTTGCTCATAATGTAATGTTACAGTTGATGCAACTAGAAGAAAATACTTTGAGTATTTTCAAAAAAACAAGTGTGTATAGCCCTAATTTGAACTCTGTACTAGAAGTTTTCTGTAAGGTATGTGAAAAAGAACTGGAATCAATGTTTAATGATAATAATTATAAATATAGAAATGAGGTACCATAATTTGATACACAATGAATACCAAGCATTACATAGGTTACATAGAGACATGAATATTTGTATTAAGCCTGCTGACAAGGGAGGAGCTACAGTTGTTATGGATGCTGAATTTTGTGAGAAATATGTGTTAAATGTATTACAGGACAAGGAGACATATGAAGAGATAACACTACAGGGGTTAATGATGTCATTAAATATATTCACAATGTTTTGAATGACTGTTTACTCAATAATTATATAACAAATTAAATTTTTAGATTCTGATTAGTAGAGTTTCCTGTAATACCTACTTTCCAGGCATTACCAAAAATGCATAAGGATGACAAAAGACCATCATTAAGGCCTATTGTTTCAGGACAGGGTGGAGCAACATAAACAATTTCTACGTTTGTTGAGAAACACTTAAAATTAGTGTTGAATCAATATAACATTTTTTGAATAACACTAGTAGTTTATAGAATATCTGCATGGGACTACCTCTTTTTTGAAGTTTTCTGTTAAGTTCTCAGACACCAGTATTGATTATCAGGATATATAGTTGGAGTAGAATGATTTACATTGTATTATAACAACTAGGTATAGGAAAGAATGTTATAAGAACCACATTCTGCATTGTAATAGTTTACACCCACCACATGTATATAAGAACATAATTAAATGGGGGTTGGGAGGGTGGCCTAATGGTTAAGGTGTTTGCCTTACAAACACAATGTGCAGAGTCTCTCACAACAAGGGATAATTGACTAATAAAATAGCTAGGCAGTTAGGGCAGTTAGCCTAGTACTAATCTAATCTATAATCTAATCTAATCTACAAAGGGCAGGCTATGAGGATCTCTAGGTTGAATAATATGGAGAGTATGTTTCAAAGAGAGGTTGGGGTTGTACGAAAGGAATTATTACAGAGGGGTTACAAATATAATGAGATAAAATAGCAAATAAGAGATGTTGAGTGCTTGAGAGAAGGATTAGTGGCTCCATATTATCCATCTGTACATAAGACCAGGAAGATAGATGAAAACAGGAAGGCACCTAATATTTGTCTATCATACTCAAATAATATAGCAAAAGTGTGTGAGGTCATTAAAAGAAATTGGTATATTTTAACACTGGACTATCATATTAATGGTATTATAGGCTCATGTCCATCTTTTAGTTTTAGGAATAGAAGCTCACTAAAGAGGATGTTATGTTATAACAAGAAAGATGAACATTTAGGTGCTAAGATGGGCAACTTCCCCCTGTAGAAGTTGTAACTTTTGTGATTTAATTGAAACTGTTAATATTTTTATACATCCTAGAATGGGCAGGGAATATAAATTTATGGTGGAAGCAACCTGTAGATCTAGGACCTTGGTATACTTAGCACAATGTTCTGTATGTGCAAAATGTTATATTGGAAAATCAAACCGTATGTTAATGGAAAGGATGAGGGAACATGCTAGGGATATAAAACAGTGTAATATAATTAATTCCCTAGCCAAACATGTAATAGAAGCATCAGAAGAACATAAGTTCAAGTTCCAAGTAGTAGAGAAAATATTAGATGATGGTAGAATGGGTGACATTACTAATAAAACAGAGGACAAGGACCTGTTTTGGATTTTGAATTTACAGGCAGACGAAGAAGGTGGTCTGAATGACAAGGTCTCTTTAAGACCGAGATTAAAGAGAAGAAGACCTTATATATTAGCTTATGATGTGTGATCATGTGATTTGTTTCTGAATTTTTTATTGACAGTTGAAACTGGAGGTTAATATAAAACAACTGTTTTATGAATTAAGTGAAATATGATCTGATGAAGTAGATTTGTCTACAAAAATGCTTACCATTATTGTTATTTTTATTAATTTTACTAATAAAAGTTCTCTGCCAGTTTTATATGTTGTTTTTACTTAAAAAATATATATTTTTTTTTATTCTCTGCCAAAAGTGCAGGACTGGCAAGCTTACTTCCTGTGCTGATGGCAAATTATTAGGGCACGTGTAATGATATCTTGAAGAGATGAATGGGAATTAGCAGTACTCTTAGTTGCTCTGTGGTGACATTTGAGCAAAAATAAGTACAAGACAGGCTTCACAATAGGGAGCAGGCACACTAATATAGCAGCAGAATAATGATGGATTAAAGAAAGGTATAGCCAACATTTACAGCCATAGGAGTCAGAAAAACATTCTAAAATACTTTTTCATCCATATGGATTCAAACCTTTACAGATCTCCAAGAAAATAAATCCATTTATACCTGAGTACTATCTTGGCACATCATTTAGGAAGTCATATTTATAGTAGTTCACATCTGACAGTAGATTTCAGCAAAGGTGAATGTATGTATTCATCTTCATTGCTCTACTGACTATAATAATCTCTACATCCAGCTCTTAAACTTGTTGAAAAGTACATTAAACTGAATAAACACAGCTAAGCACAGTGCTGCAAAGTGCTACAGGTCAGTGTGGCCAAAGCCAATAAAAACAGAAGATATTGCCATAAGCTGTGTACTTCCATTCACCCTTGGTTGTGTTTATTGCCCAGCACCGGATATTGCACAAATTCAGAGGTGGGAGATTAATGATACAAAAGAAAGAAGATACATTTGCAGGGTGACATGGTGGCAGGGACAAAGTAACTTATGACAGAAGAAGGATAATGCTGGCTCTTAACAATATGTTGCCAACAGGTACACATAGATTAGTCTACCAAAAACAGTCAATAAGAGTTACCTAATAGATGGATTAGAACCCTTAAAAGTAGTAAAAAAAATCTATATATAGCAGCATTATTTCATTACTCTACAGAGGAATTGCTACTTCACAGTATTTAAATAGCATAATGGAAGCACAGTGACAACTAACTGAAACATAAGTGGTAAAGAGAGATGTTTTGCATCTAGATATATTAATGATGGACCTTATGCAGAAATAGTGACGTATAGCACAAGTTTGCAATGTCCAGGAAGATGTAACTGCAAAACTAGAAATGTGGTATACATTGCAATGTGTATTTCATGTCCAGCATTCTACGTAGGAAAAACCATGAGAAGCCTACATGAAAGAATTTTAGAGCATACTAGGGACATTAGAAAATGCAAAATAAGTAATACCCTTTAAATGCACAGTAGAGAATGCACCATCTTTAATAAGTTTATATTTTTTATAATTGATAAAGTGGTAAAAAACCATAGAGGGGCTGATAGTTCATAGGTTCATAGGTTCATAGATTCATACTAGGCTATCTTCCCTAGGGCATTTAAAAGCCTAGTCAGAGTGTGTGTGGCTTTCACCACCCCTTAGGATGAGAATACTATACCCATTAGTTTGCTGTGCCTCTGTCCAGCAGTGACACAGAGATGATTCCCGGGGTTAACCTACGATCTCCCATCCACTCGTCAAGATTTCTCTTGAACAGAGTCAGTGAGGGGCTCTGCCTCACATGGACTGGGATTCTGTTCCATAGTGTAGGGAGTCTCTGGGTGATGAATCTGTCCCTCCAGCATGTCCTATTTATATCCGTGTTGAGGTTTAAGTCTCTTGCTCTCGTGGCTCTGGTGGATTTGGATTTTTAGAGGTGGAGCATGTCCATTAATTCCGGGTTGGACATGGCCTTGTATGTCAGGCACAGATCACCTCTGAGCAGACGGCATGCGACTGAATAGAGCTGGAGTTTCTTCAGTCAGGCAGCGTATGACATATGTTTGAGCCCCTTTATCCTTTTGGTGAGGAACTTTTGGGGTTTTTCCAACTGCTGCAGGTGTCGGGTAAGGTACATTCCGAATGGGGCATTGTACTCAATCATTGGTTTGATAAGTGAAGAGTACAGGGGTACAATGACCTCTCCCGATCTGGATGTGAATCCCTTCATGATCAGGTGGGCAATGTAGAAGGTCTTCCTAACCACTTTGGCAATGTGAGTGTCAAAAGAGAGGTTACTGTCAACTTGGGTCCCCAGGTCCCTGATAACTTCTTCCGTGTTTAATGGATTACCACCTATGTGGTAATTAGGGGTTACCTTGTTTTTCCCAAAGGGTATGACTATACATTTTTTGCATTTAGCTTAAGGCCATGGCTCTGGCACCAGTTATCCATTTCTATGAGACCTCTCTGGAGGATGTCTGTGTCTGATGGAGTGTCAATTATGGAGCCCAGTTTGCAGTCATCTGCAAATTTTGTCAGCCACAATCCCCCTATGTTTGCCTGCACTTCAGAAAAATAAATGCCGAACAAGAGGGGGCCCAGGACTGAGCCCTGTGGGACACCACTCGTGACCAGCTTAGAGTCTGACATGGCACCAGAAACTCTAACCCTGTGGGTTCTGTCCTTGAGCCAGTTTGCAAGCCATCTTGTGACATATGGGTTTACATCTAAGCTGGTGAGCTTTTCTATGATGCCCAAGTGGGGTATTGTGTCGAATGCTTTTGCTAGGTCAAGGTAGGCTGTGTGAACTGCCTTACCCTCATCAATGGCCTTAGTGACTGTTTCAAAAAAGTCGACCAAGTTCAAGAGGCAGGATCTGCCCTTGACAAAGCCAAATTGGGTAGGATCCAGTGTCTGTAGGTCCCCAATGTCTTTATTTATGAGTTCCATTATGATCCTCTCCATAGCTTTGCAGACAAGGCTCGTCAAGCTTATGGGGCGGTAATTTCCAGGGTCCGTAGAAGCACTGCCTTTGTGGAGTGGGACCACAGTTGCCGTACGCCATTCTTTGGGTACGTATCCTGTAGTAAGGCTAAGATTAAACAGCAGCCTTATGTGTGGGTTTAGTTCCTCATTGAGTTCATGTAGCACACAGCCGGGGACACCGTTCGGTCCCATTGATGCTGTGTTTTTTTGCTCTCACCTGGGCATCTGAGATGTTTGGGAGGCTAGACTCTGGTGGGATAGATATTTCTCCTTTTGGGAGAAATTTTCACTGAACCTGTCTGCCAGTATGTTGGCAATGTCTGTGGGTTCAGTGATTTTTGTATCATTTTGGACTAATTCGGAGCATATCTGGGAGTTTCCACTCAGGTTTCTAACATAGCTAAAGAAGGCCTTATGATTGTCTTTTGTGTCTTTAGCGATTTTTCTCTCAAAGTTGGCCTTGGATTATTTTATGAGTGATCGTAGTTTTTTGCTAGTATTGATCAGAGATGCCTTCCCTTTTAAGGATTTTGCTCTGTCATGTAGTAGCTTTCTCCTCTTGTTGTAGAGTTTGTTTATGGCTGGGGTCCACCAGACCGGGCGCCTGCCTTTGGTGGAAAGGGTCTTGATTTTATTAGGGATTGCTTGATCCATGCATTCCTGGAGGTGCTCGTAGAAGGCATTTGTAAGGGTTTCAGCAGCGTGGGTTGTGGTTTCCACTGGCTCGGGGTCCTTGAAGGATACCACTCCAGTCTTAAGAAGTGTGAAGTTTGCTTTTGAGAAGTTCTTCACTTTGGTCTTTTTTGCTGGGATTGGGGGCGGGATGTGGATCTCCATTGAGATTAATTTATGGTCTGATCTCACCAATGAGGGATATACTTCCAGTGTGGAGCATTTTGTCCCCATGTTTATGATGATCAGGTCTAGTATATTTCTCCTCTTGTGGGAATGGTGACTAGTTGTTCCATAGCATTTGAGTTTATGAACTCCAGGAACCTTTGGGCTAGGGTGTTGGGGCTTGAGTAATGTTCCCAGTCTATGTTTGGGTAGTTGAAGTCACCCAATATGATGGTGTTTGGAGAGACATTCATACTCTCCAGTGTCTTCAGGAAGGCTGTGTGGGTTTCCTGAGTTTGAAAGGGTGGTCTGTAGCATGCTACAAACTGTAGGGCAGTTTTACCTATGGTTAATTGCACCTGGATGGTCTCCGATGCTTCGTGCGTTGCCACTAACCTGGAGGTGTGGGTATCCTTTATGAATATGGATACTCCCCTCCTTTTGTGGTTCGGTCTGGATTTTGGGGCTGGAACGCATGATATGAGGTATAACCTGATAGTGCTGGGGTGCTCTCAGGAGCCTTGAACCAGGTTTCAGTCACAGCACAGACATCGATGTTCTCCATACTGAAGAAGGCTTGAGGCGTGCATCTTGAGGTTTAGACTTCTGGCATTGAGCAGTATTACCCTTAGTTTTTTCCATTTTTGTTTTCTAGGGCAGTAGGTTTATCATTTGAGCCTTGCCTAAAAAGGCACTATGGGGTGGCAAGAGCCTTTGCCAATATCCGGAAGCCCAGGGTGACAGGTGCAAGCCGTCCCTTGGCAGCGTGGCTTGTCAAGCATGTCTTCCCAGGCAGACAGACATTGGATCCTTAGAATGACACCAGTAATTAAGCCAATTATTAAAGCTGATCATTTTGTCTCTGTATTGTGGCATCTTTCTTGGTGAGGGTAGGATACTGCTCAGGGTCAGGGTCATACCGGCTTGGGCTACATAATCTGAGAGCTCCTCTATGTCTCTTTTCATGTAGTCCAGGGAGGTACGTCTCAGGTCGTTCACACCGGCATGGACAATGACTGAGTCATACTTGTACTTGCTGTGGAGTGACCTGAGTGCTTGTGTTATGTGGTGGATTCTAGCGCCCGACAGGCAGCTTACTGTGATCTTTTCCTTGTTCAGTCTGGTGAGTGGGACGTCAGTGTGTCTGACTATGGAGTCACCTATAACAAGTGTGTCTGGCATTGTGTTTGGCCTTAAGGGCTGTGACTGTTTAGCACACTGACTTTGAGAGCTATGTGTTGCATGTCTTATGTCTTGAGGTGTCAGCTGCTTGGGTGTCTGCTTTGGAGGCCTCTGTAGTTTTGGTAGATTTTTGATCAGTGCCTCCGAGTATGTCTTTGTGTGTTTATGTGTTTATTTTGCAGTTCTGATAGTTCTATGTGAAACTGGGTTTGTGGTGTGCGTGGTTTCCTTCTCCTCCTGTCTGGTCTTGCCAGTCCTGAGTTGAGAGAGCTCAGCCTCCAGTTTGGCTATATAGTTGCATCTCTCACATGTATTTGTGTTTTGTGGGAGAAGGAGTGGGTTGTCTGTGTACATGAGGCAATTGTAACATTGCCTCAAGATGCCAAGATTCACCAGCTGAACAGGAGAGGACGCTAGCAACTGACCCTTCAACATGCTAGAAAAAGTGAAAAAGTTTGCTGTGTAACTGAGTCAGAAGGGACCTATAGGGAAATGGGTACTCAAGGGGATTCTAGGCTAATGTAGTACTTTGTTTAGTATATAAGTACTTTACCTATATAAAAATGCTTAGGAGCAAGTGCTGAGCTTTTGAGATAGAGAATAGACTGTTTAGATTGCAAGTAGAGAAGTTCTAAGGGAAAAATTGAAGAGCAGACTTTACGGAGCCAGAAATAGTTTAACCTTGTTTAACCGGCGCTGCCCGATGGTGCTCTATGGGCAACTCTGCGCTAAATCACGCAAAAGCGCGCTAAAGTGGGCTTTATAGCAGGGGGTTGAAAAGAGCTAGGAATTGTCCCAAAATGGCCAATAGACCACAATTTTCTGCCTGGAACCACTTCTCCAGGCTGCTCAGTGCTCCCCACTCCCACCGGCGAACAAAGAAGCCTCTCTTTATCCAAATAAGGATACGGAATAGCACAGGAACCAAGCCAAAGCCCAGAGATCAGCAAACTCTGAAGACTGGACTATTCTAGTTCAGTAAGGCGGGAAAACAAAATATTTTTTTGCAGAAAACAGAGGAAAAACAGACAGTAAATGCTATAAATGCTTTTAAACGACTAGCGCACTTGAGTGTGTTAGCCTACAGGTAAAATTAAGCAACAAATAACTTTTTTAAAGGTGCAAAACAGTTAATCAACACAAAAACAGTTTAAATAGAATGCAGACCTGTATAAACAGGTGAAAATGCAGTCGCTAAGCAGTAAATAATCAAAAAAGCAGAAAAAAATACTTAAATCAGTTATAGCAAATACAGTTATAACAAACGCTCTGAAATATGGAGGATGGCCTAATGGTTAAGGTGTTTGCCTTACAAACACGGGGTACAAGGTTTGAATCTCACAGGGGGATAATTGGCTAGGCTTAAAATGGCTCGCAAGAGCAGTTAGCCTAGTACTAATCTATGAACCTATGAACCTATATAATGTATGTTTCCAAAATGTTTGAGAAGGACAGTCAGAACACAAGACAGTTCAGGCGAAAGAGAAAAAAAAAGTTTTGTTTTACTTTTTGAAAGGGAATAAGGAGGAACAGAAGGCCTTATCAAATGTTCTCTCTGTATTAGGCAGAATGAGCTAATGACACTAGACTGGGAGGTGTGTCACAGTAGGGGCGGGCAACTGCAAAGCCACCAAGTATAAGAGCAAGACACCAACAGGGAGGGAGGGTGGGACAAAATAGCCTACAGACAGCAAGCACTAGAGAGACAAATGAAAGTTTTTAAACAGATAAGGATTTGTGAATATACTGAGTAGACAAAGTGTTTTATATATATTAAATTTTAAAAACAGTAATCTGTAAAAATAATCAAAAAAAAATCAAGATACTTATATTATGAGCTCATTTGCGGTCAACAACTTCTCCAGTCTGCACTGTGTGTAAAAGACAGAAACCCTATCAAAGTTAGGGCTTAAAAACCAGAACAGCTTCTTTTTTTTTTTTTTTTTTTACAAGAACACAAAAGAACCAGCCCCCACTAGCCAAAAGATAATTACACAGAGGAAATGTTTCAGTTTACACAATAGCCTACAGACAGCAAGCACTAGAGAGACAAATGAAAGTTTTTAAACAGATAAGGATTTGTGAATATACTGAGTAGACAAAGTGTTTTATATATATTAAATTTTAAAAACAGTAATCTGTAAAAATAATCAAAAAAATCAAGATACTTATAGTTTGTGCTCAGTTTTGCGGTCAACAACTTCTCCAGTCTGCACTGTGTGTGTAAAGACAGAAACCCTATCAAAGTTAGGGCTTTTTACAAGAACACAAAAGAACCAGCCCCCACTAGCCAAAAGATAATTACACAGAGGAAATGTTTCAGTTTACACAATAGCCTACAGACAGCAAGCACTAGAGAGACAAATGAAAGTTTTTAAACAGATAAGGATTTGTGAATATACTGAATAGACAAAGTGCTTTATATATATTAAATTTTAAAAACAGTAATCTGTAAAAATAATCAAAAAATCAAGATACTTATATTTTGAGCTCAGTTGCGCCAACAACTTCTCCAGTCTGCACTGTGTGTAAAGACAGAAACCCTATCAAAGTTAGGGCTTAAAAACCAGAACAGCTTCATTTTTTTACAAGAACACAAAAGAACCAGCCCCCACTAGCCAAAAGATAATTACACAGAGGAAATGTTTCAATTTACACAATAGCCTACAGACAGCAAGCACTAGAGAGACAAATGAAAGTTTTTAAACAGATAAGGATTTGTGAATATACTGAATAGACAAAGTGCTTTATATATATTAAATTTTAAAAACAGTAATCTGTAAAAATAATTAAAAAAAAATCAAGATACTCATATTTTGAGCTCAGTTGCGGTCAACAACTTCTCCTGTCTGCACTGTATGTGTAAATGACTTACAGCTTCTGATAAAAGAAACAGAATGGCAGCTGAGATTAAATGCTAAAGAAAAAAAACAGGTATAAATGATAGCCTGTCCATTATTAACATTTTAGAAAGAAGAGCTAACCTGATATAGGCTTTACACAAACAGTTTTACCATGAGAAACAACTTGTGCTATTTATCATACTGTTATATTAGCTAAATTGAATTGTGTATAAACAACAGAACAATATTTTAGGAAATAATTACAGAAGTGCTGAATCTAAATAGTTTCTATGTAGTGTCTGTTTTGTATTTTGTATTTTGTATTTTAAATATGATGTTATGTGAAACGTTTTAACTAATTTTAACTGGAAAACAGAAGGTTAACACTGGCAATCAAGGAAGTAATGTCATAATTATGTTACCACCTACATTTTTATACAGGGTGCCTTGCACTACTACATTTGACTCTGAGGATGCCTTTTTAGCTGTAATGCTAGGTGAAAGCGCTTAGTCAACTGTGTGTCTGTTTGTTTCAACTAAAAGTGTGAATTCAGTGGAAAAAAAGACCATTCTTTCATTTTGAGCTTTGCGTTGCAACAGTGAGATTTTAGTCCTCACCCGCAGAATTGTCATCAGTATCTTCTGTATCAGCTGCCTGGGTCACTGCTGTACATGGCATTGTTTTAGTTATCTGCCACAGGACCTTTTCAACCTCTCCGATTCATGCATTAAGGCCCCTTTCCACCAGCCCTGTCATCTTATCCCAGATAAAAATATATTCCAGTCGAAGGAAACACTTGAAGTGCTAAAATGTCTATCAACACTGAAATATTTTTTGTGTGTTGATAGACATTTTAGTGAGTCAAGTGTTTCCTTTGACTGGAATATATTTTTGTTTGGATTTGTTTGTGGTTGCAGTGAAGGTTTACTGAAGATCTTGTCCTTGTTTTTATCTTCTGCCAGGTGACAAAATTGCCACCTCCATTTCTACTGCTCCCAGAGGGCACTTCTGCATCAGCAGCCATGGGCAGATTTGTCTGATGCAGTTGAAGCAGGTAGGGCAGGGGATGTGGAGGCAACACTGACAGGCTGTGAACCTAAAGTGAAGTGTGCCTGTCTGCCATCTGTGGAGACATGGCAGGCTGAGCTGCAGTTGTTGATCTGCCTGTCTGTGCTGTTGGTCATTTTGTTTTCAGCAGCAAGGTATGCAAATAGAAGAATATAAATTATAACCTCCCCCCAAAAAAAGAGAGATAGGATGAGGGAGGACAAAAAAAAGATAATTAGATTCATAGCATGTCACATTAATTTATTTATTCAATATAATTGTGGGGAATATACATAAACAATTAGGGGTGGAATAGTGGTGTAGCAGATAGTGTTGTCACCTCACAGCAACAGGTTAGCCAGTTTGATTCTCAACTGGGGTTCCTTCTGTGTGCAGTCTGAATGTCTTCCCTCTGTTCATGTGAGTTTCCTCCAGATGCTCTGGTTTCTTCCCACATTCCAAAGACATGCAATATGCAGACTAGACACTCTAAATTGGCCAGAGCTGTGCATGCAAGTGTGTGTTGAACTACTGTGGCAGGCTAGCCACCCTGTGGTGTAAACCTTGGCTCTAGATGATTGTCACTGTTGAAGTGACACCCCATCCCCATGTGCAAAATGGGAACAAGAGGTTGTGGATGGACATAAACAATTATGATAAATTATTATTGTAGACCTTTACCACATCCATATCTGTTAAGGTATGAATGTGCAAGCAAAAGTTCGCTCTGGAGAACCAAATGAGGGTATAGACCTTACACTGATAGTTTTTCAGCCCTTCTCCCTGTGCTTGTTCTTGGTTATTAGTGTTCGCTTTCATCTCTTCATTTGGTTAAGGTATGAATGTGTCATAAAATAGAGAACTCTCACTGCTAGGATATATGTAATAGCATCTTTTATATCCCTATGGCAGATAGGATAAATGTATTCAAATGTAACTATTATAATTTACCATATTTGAATTGTTCCTGACATAGTATTGCTATTAACATTTTAGAAATACTATCCTGTTGTTGTTTGTCTTTTGGCTTTTCCCGGTAAGGGTCGCCGGAGCAAAACTCCGGTCCGCTAATGATTGGCAGTAAATTTTTACGAAACGCCAAGGTGCCAGCTCGACGCTCAACCTTCAACAAAGGCACACCCATTTTCGCACGCATGTCTTTTGAATGCTACCCAACCATGGGGAGAACATGCAGACTCCACACAGAAGCCACTCCCAAGCCCAGCTGAGAATCCAGCGGGAGAACCTCTTGCTGTGAGGTAACAATGCTACCACGGTACCACCGCAGCATTAGAAATACTATCTTGTAATAAAAACTAATTACTGCTTCTGGGTATTGAACCTGCACAAAGTTAATCTAGTGTTCTCATTGCTTAATGCAAGCAGCAAGAGTTATTAGGGAAGGCATGCATGCTTCATATTAAGGTTGAGGAATGCCTGCTCAAGATGCTAGTGACTGAAGGACTGAAAATAATTTTCTGGTTTCAATTTGCACCTGAGTCATGCTTACCCTATGCCTGTCTGAGATGAGTTACTGTCTCCTGGTGCACCTCTTGTTTTGCAGCTATTTCCTCTGCAGCTGTACAATATAAAAACAGGTTAAGTGTCAGTATACTAACACAACTCACTTCAGCCACCAATATGAATGCCATTGGTAAACTGGCATCCATTCATGTCATAACATTGTTCAAGAATCTTCAGGAAAAATTAATCTAGCCAACATGTTACATAAAGATGAAAAACCTGAACTACTACCAAAGGAAGCTACTATATCTAAAAAATGTAAAGCTACTAAGCTATTGCAAAAATAACTCTTAATTAGCAATTTAGCCTAATTTACTATGACACAGCTGGAGAAGGTGCCCTTTCACAAAAATGATCATGATATTTCCCCTGTCATTGTTTCTCTTTATGTTTATTCAATAACTTTTATAAAATTAGTTTTTAGCAATACTTTTAGAGATGTCATGCAACGCTTCTCATAACAAAGACAGAATGCTAGAAAACAAGAACATTCTTCCACTAACAAAGAATTAAATCATTTAGTAAGAAGGACTACTCATTAGATGACTGTATATTTTAATATCTATTTTTATGCATAGTAAATATCTTCTTCTTCTTGTGGCTGCTCCCGTTAGGGGTTGCCACAGCAGATCAACTGTTTCTATTTCCTCCTGTCCTCTGCATCTTGCTCTGTCACACCAACCACCTGCATATTCTCTCTTACCACAACCATAAACCTTATCTTAGGCCTTCCTCTTTTCCTGTTACCTGGCAGCTTCACCTTAGCATCTTTTTCCCAATATACTCTGCATCCCTCCTCAGCACATGTCCAAACCAACGTAATCTTACCTCTCTGGCTTTGTCTCCAAACCTTCCAACCTGGGCTGACCCTCTAATATACTTATTCCTAATCCTGTCCATCCTCTCACACCCACTGCAAATCTTAACATCTTCAACTCTGCCACGTCAAGCTCTGACTCCTGCCTTTTTGTCAATGCCACTGTCTCCAACCTGTATAACATAGCTGGTCTCACTACCCTCTTGTAGACCTTCCCTTTCACTCCTACTGGTACTCGTCTGTTACAAATTACTCCTGACACTCTTCTCCACCCACTCCATCCTGCCTGTACTCTCTTCTTCACCTCAATTCCACACTCACCTTTACTCTGAACTGTTGATTCCTAGTATTTAAACTCATTCACCTTCGCCACCTCTACTCCCTGCATCCTCACCATTCCTCTATCCTCCCTCTCATTCACACACATATATTCTGTCTTAGTCCTGCTGACCTTCATTCCTCTTCTCTCTAGAGCATATCTCCATCTCTCCAGGGTCTCCTCCACCTGTTCCCTACTCTCACTACAGATCACAATGTCATCTGCAAACATCATAGTCCACGGGGACTCCTGTCTGATCTCATCTGTCAACCTGTCCATCACCATTGCAAATAAGAAAGGGCTCAGAGTTGATCCTTGATGTAATCCCACCTCCACCTTAAACACATCCGTCACTCCCAGCGCAGACCTCACCGCTGTCACACTACCCTCGTACATATCTTGTAGCACTCTTACATACTTCTCTGACACTCCCAACTTTCTCATGCAATACCACAATGCCTCTCTAGGCACCCTGTCATATGCTTTCTCTAAATCCACAAAGACACAATGCAACTCCTTCTGACCTTCTCTGTACTTCTCCATCAACACTCTCAGAGCAAACACCGCATCTGTAGTGCTCTTTCCTGGCATGAAACCATACTGCTGCTCACTAATCATCACCTCCATTCTTAACCTGGCTTCCACTACTCTTTCCCATAACTTCATACTGTGACTGATCAGTTTAATCCCTCTGTAGTTACTACAGCTCTGCACATCACCCTTATTCTTAAAAATCAGTACCAAAACACTTTTTCTCCATTGCTCAGGCATCCTCTCACTTTCCAAGATTTCATTAAACAATCTAGTTAAAAACTCCACTGCCATTTCACCTAAACACCTCCATGCTTCCACAAGTATGTCATCTGGACCAATGTCTAGCCAATCAGTACAGGTCCTTCTCATGTGTTTTTTAATGTTGAGGGTGTGTGTGTGTGTGTGTGTGTGTGTGTGTGTGTGTGTGTGTGTGTATGTGTACTTGTGTGTGTGTGTGTGTGTGTGTGTGTGTGTGTGTGTGTGTGTGTGTGTGTGTGTGTGTGTGTGTGTGTGTGTGTGTGCTTGTGTGTGCACATGTCTGAGTGTGGTTCTATATGTAAATTACTTCCATTCAGCAAGCTTCTGAAGACTGTAAAACAACAAAAGAAAAAAATAAATGTTCTCAACACCAGACAGGTTACATGCAGAGAAGCATGACAATCGTATAGCTCATTGTCTAAACAGACATTACCATTCAGAATGATTTTTATTTTATTTATTTGTTTATTTATTTATTTTCCTTTAGCACATGCTACATATAATTCAAAGTCTTTCATTCTTTCCCTTCCAACTATATTTTTGCAGTACAGAAACACACCCTTTATGCCAGTCTAGAACAATGACTCTCAGGAGTAAAAACAGAAAGATCACACGTTTCCTGCAATAACTTTTTTTCTGCATCAGGATTGTCTTGGTTGTGCGCTGACTGTAGTGTGGAATCAAGCAGACAGGCAAGGTAAATTTTGCTTTTGTTTTCCGTCTTCTCAAAGTTTGTGTGACTTTAAAGTTGTATATGTAAAAGTCAGGGTAAGGCTTTGCCCATATCAGGCGCTGCAAATACAGCCTAACCTCCTAAAAAAATGTGTGTTGTGCAACCTTGGTAATATTGTTGCTGTGAGACTGTGACTGCCTAAGAATACAGGTGTTTTTGTTTAGATTATCTGCATGTTGACTTAATATACACACTTTGTCACAGTGAATCCTTGCAGTCCATAAGCAATGCAGTCAAACTTTTATACCGAAAGATACTGATATTCAAATTTTGTTTCAGCTGAAATCCGAATTTATACATTCAGAAAAACAAGTTTTTAGAAGTATTTTTTTTTATTCTGAAGAAAGTGAAATTGTTTTCTTGTACTTGAGTAACATGTTCATCATAAAAAGGAAAAAAAAAAGCAAAATGTACAATAGTACTGGTCAACTGTGCTTGAATTGATAATGTCACAGAGTCAAATGCCTTTTTACCCGATATTATTTTACCTGGCTGATTGACTAAAACTGAATTATGCTTTATCAACAATTAAGGAAAAATACATTATCTGCACATTGAATGAATACAAATATTGTTTAGCAGGATTTTACCAGGTTGTCTGGAGAATATGAATGAGTAACAAAATACACAAGTATGAAATCAGAAGTTGTTGCTCATGGGGAAAATCATCACTGCTGCATTTGGGGCTTTGTCCCCTCAAAGACAGTCATGGTTTTGAGTCTGATTCATGAAAGAATTCACAAAACTATCTTTCAGATTCTTGAAACAGACAATGCTGAAACTATAATCCTGTTCATTACAGCTTTTCTGACAATGCAAATGCGAGTGCTGAATTCTGAATTGCACATATCACATGGTGACCTCAGTGTTAATATATTTTATTATAGCAGTGCAGGGGATACCGACCCAGCATCATGTTCTCTGAGTTTTCAACTTTTACTTATTCGCTATATCATTATGCAGTTATTAACACACTATATAAGGCCTTCTGCTTATTTCCTAGTAGGTAAGATATGGGTTTGAATGAGTATCCCAACAGCTTTTATACTTTTGTAGATGTTAAATGCATATGTATCAATCTCATTAAGCACTGCTCTGTACTGATACACATCTCTGTCTCTGTGGAATAACCACTGCAAAGCCCTACTGAAAGGCTTATGATGACAAAAAGCAGTGATCGGTGTGACTGATGCATGCTGACAATCAACAAATATTACTGGAATAGTTCTCTTTCATACTTTAATGCAGCCTTTCTTGGAGTTTCATGCTTGTTTTTTGTGTCATTCTTAAACATACTCTACATTAATATCTGCACTGATGAAAGTAAAATAGCCTGCCAAGAAATGAACAAATACCATGATGAAAACAAATATGCAAGAGAATCTCTGAAGAACCATTGCTAAACTAGTTTAAGATATTTATGTACTCTGGAATACAATTCTATCACTGTGGCCACTCTTAAATCTTCAGTTCTATACATACTTGAAGCACTGCAAGTCTGTTTCTGTCTCTCTGAATTGAAACTATTGCTCCATTTTACCACCTGCAAAGTTCAACCATCCTGGCCAATCTGGTATTATCTGATACATCCAGTTATGATTCTAAGTGACTTTTCTAATCATATTCTGAAGATCACACTGAATCAGGAACCTATGCTGCAGATGTCATTAGTTCTTATGATTTACAAGGGCAATATCTTCATCTCAGCTCAGAAATAGGCTAGCCACAATAAAACGTTGCATCTCCTAGGTTTTTACTAATAAAACAGTAAACAGGAATATATAATATAATATAATATAATACAATATAATATAATAAAATACAATATAATATAATATAATATAATATAACATAATATAATATAATATAATATAATATAATATAATATAATATAATATAATATAATATAATATAATATAATATAATATAATATAATATAATATAATATAACATAATATAATATAATATAATATAATATAATATAATATAATATAATATATAGGGACTGTGACAAGAAATATATTCCAAAAGGGTTCTGCCTTTCTGGATTGTGTAAACTACTTTGAATTTTAAACAACTTATCTAATTTCTTTCAAAGCTGACTTAGAAAGGCAAGAGTTGGATTATGTCTCTTCATATCATCAGGTTATTTGTTTCAATTCTTGTCTAGTGTTTCTTCTGGGTGGAGTCTGCATGCCCTCCCTGTGTTCACTTGGGAGTTGTCCAGGTACTCTGCCTTCCTCCTATATCCCAAAGACATACAGTAGGTAAATTGGCAAATCTAAATTGTCCCTGGGTGTGCATGTAGTGTATGTGCGATACAGAATAAAGGTCTTGCAATCTACTTTTATTCCCTACTGTTACAAAAAATATTATGTCTCATAATTATTCTTTAGAAAATGCATATTAACTTGCAGTTTCTTCACAAATAAGTCAAATAAAATGCTTATAAAATGCTTATGTTAAAACCAAACGGTAAAATAGATGCATGATTGTGCAAAATATAGTTTCACATAAGTTGTAGATTTATATTTCAAGTGCCTTGCAACTGCATTCTCTTTATTAACAAATTATAGTGTAGTGACAGATAATTAAAGGCAAAGTAAATGCTAAAGAAGCTAAGGGTGTTATGATGTTATACTAGGTTGAAGAGTTTGGTTTCAAAATGTTAACAGAGTATGCTCTGGCCTTCTAAGGCTGGAGAATAAATCATTGCAAGTATGTCTGTAAGATAGAATGTGCTGGCACTAAATGTAACAAGTCAAAAAGATAAATTCTTAGACCAAGTAGTCTATGTTTTAAAAAGGCATATTTGTCAAGTGTTCACATAAAGCTCTAAGTGAGGATCACAAGAGCATAAAATATTAAAACATTTTACTATTTGTTAAAAGCTATATAACGCCAGAATTCTGCATGCATAAAAATGATAAAAAAAGTGTAAAATATAAAGTTTTCCTTATACTGAAAGACTAATTTAAAAATCTTGGCAGGCAGTCTCCCAGCACTGTTTATGAAAAAAGTCAGTACTTTGTACATCCGAAAACATTATTCTTGACTCAAGACTAAAAAGGTAAAACTCACTGTTATTTATCTGCAAGCTTTAACATTTGGTGCCATGACTTGGATCGGAACTTTGCTATTGCTGCAGGGCAGTGTGTAATAAATTACAAGATCCCAGCACAAAAAGTTATGTGAATTCCATTGTTTTGTATAGGATAGTCCAAAATTCAGATAACTAACTATTTAGGCTGTGCAAACTGCTGCTAGACTAAATGGGGAATATGGATTTCTGGCACATGTTTTTTCTCTCTTAGATAATTTTAGTTAAAAAAAAGTAGAATGGGTGAATAACTGTTTTGTTGAATGACTGAGTTTGCTTGTTAGATATATGTAAAGTAATAGTGGGAGGACCCCAGAAGAATTTGCTTGTTAGGTGTATGCAAAGTAATAGTGAAAGGACCCCCAGGAAATAAGGAGACATTTATCAATGTGTATGCACATGCAACAAAAGGAAAAAATAACACAAGAGGCACCTTGTGTGTACCTGCAAGACTGCCAGGTAAGAGGCACAAGAGATGTTTGTGTTATTTAATGCATGATTGAAGAGAGAGAGAGAAAAAAGAAAAAAGTTAGAGTTAAATCAAGTTCATGAGCCTATAACATTTGTTAAATCAAGTTCATGAGCCTATAGCATGTTGGAACATAGGTGTGCGTGTTATTAAATCAATTTATGAGCCCATAGCATGTTCGGACATAGATGTGTGTGTTGTTAAATCAAGTTCATGAGCTTATAGCATGCTGGGACATTGGTGGGTGTGTTGGTAAATCAAGTTCTTGATCCCATAGCATGGTGGGATGTAGGTGTGACTGTGTGAAAGTACCCTCAGAGGGTCCAAAAGAGTGGTCAGTTTTGGACACAGTACCTATCCACTCCATCACAATGCTGGAGCTGTAAATTTTGAGCTCATAATGGGACAAAAACAAGGGGGTCTATATGAAAAGACTGATCAAAACCTTTCCTTTGTCATTGCACAAAGACAGAATCCCTACCCTTTCCTCCCTGGTGTGTAAATTGATGTAGTCATTTTTTTTTTAATTTTTCTTCTAAGTTACCAGGATCCAGTGAAATGGGAACAAAGTTAAGCAAGCAGAATCAAATCCCTGTAAAGGGAACACCTGCATATTTTATGTGTCCCAATTACAGAAAAAAAAGTTATAAGTATTTGAATGAGTGGTTTCAGTTTACTAAAATTGCCCTGGTGAAGTATTCCCATTAAATGGGACTTATGTATACTTCTCAACTCTACAGATTTTTGCAGAATGTCCAGATTTTTTGCCTCATATTTTTGGTCCATTTTTTTCATAAAATTGTGCTTTTCTGGCAAATCATTAGCAAGTCAATTAAATATTTAAGTCAAAAAATAATGACAGATGTTTGAGTTTCAGACTTCATAGCCTTCAGAAAATTCATGATAACACAAAGCCTGTCATTCTATCAATTTTCTTTTTTTGTAAGAAAAATATTAAAAAATGTCCCTATTTTGGGCTTTTGTCCCCCCCCCCATTATTTATGCCTTTGTCGAAATTTCTTGCTCTAAGTTGTTGAGAGGTATGAACTTATGATACAGATAAATTAGTGAAATTGAAGGGTATTTTGGAAGAAAAGAAAAACAAAGTAAGTGGGGAACAAGTGGCAGTATTTTACTCTTGGTATACTGAAACTCTTAAAAGGGAAAAGGAATTAACATTAAGGGGATACAGAATGCAAATATAAAGCTGCTACAACAGGTAAAAGAGGTCAAGAAGCTAGTACAGACCAATAAAAAGGGAACCCTTTATCCTGTCCTGGCAGGTTTGGAAAAAAAGTGAGAACGGCCAAAAAGCAGAGACTTCTGAAGAGAATGATAATCCTCCAGTAGCTACTGCACCCCCCCCCCCCATATGAACTGGTACTGATGGCTCCTGTACAATATTCTGCTTCTCAGACCCTTGTATTTCAGAGAACTGTCCACTGGACACCAGGTCAGCATGGTACTGTTACATCTCAACCTAGTTCCCCTGTTCAACCTTCATCTTAAGAACAGGCATCCACAGTCAAGGAGGTTTCTTCTTCTTCCTATCATTTTCAACAAGCTTCTTCCTCTCCAAAAAAGAGCACGCCTGTGTCTCATCACAACCACTCACATGATAGGGTAGGACAAGAGGCTATTGCCTCTAGAGAAGATCTGTTGTCACTTCTTAGAGAAATTTGGGGGGTTAATAATAGAGAGCTTGTTCATCATCCTTGGACCCCCTGCTGATATGCATACTATTTCTAAAAGTGTTCCAAATATTAGAGAAGATCCATTAAGGTTTAAGGAGAAATTAAAAACGTTAATAGAATGTTACAATCCTACTTTGACAGATTTAAACCAGATGCTTTAGGTAGTTACTTCAGATGAAATAAGAAAACAGTTAACTGAGAAGGCTGAAATAACAGATTTTGTTCTCCCAGGAAATGCACTAATAGACAAAAGGACAGCATTGTTAAATAAAATTACAAAAGTGTGTTGAGTTATGACAAATTGGACTAAAATACAGGCATATAAGAAAAGTAAAGGGGAAGCCCCTGCAGATTATTTGAGTCATCTTAAAATAGTGTTTGCTAAACATTCAAAAATACCAGACCAAAAAAACAAGCTAAGCCAGCTATTGCAGCTGCTTTTGTCCAGGGTTTGCAAGTCCCTTTACAAAATCAAATAAAGCAAGTGATTATAGACTGGCAGGAAAAGGACTTAATGTTCTTATTAAGTACTACAAATCACTGTACTGAGTATCAAGAAAAATGGAAAAAGGATACTAAAGATAAGCTGCAAATAGGGCAGCTGGAAGCCCAAGGGGACAGAGGCAGGTAAAGGGGAGAGGAATTGCTAGGAGATTTAGTAACAGTGCTGATTGAGGGATACAAGGTGCAGCAACAACAAGCTGGCAATGCCTCGCCTGCCTCATCTAATGGATCCTGCTTCAATTTTGGTGAAGCAGGACATTGGAGAGGAAAATGCCCATAGGAGAGAATGCCATGAGTTCAAGATACCTGGACTGAATGGCAGCCAAATTATAATAATGCTGCATTCCCTTCACCACCTCCTCAAATTAAAAGGAGCCAGGCATCACCTTACTGACTATGTCAGAGGAATAAAACAGAAATTTATCTCGATCCTTTGCTACTAATAGATCAAAAGGGACACTATGTTAAGGTCAAAATAAATTCAAAGAAAATTATTTTCCTGATGGTCACTGGAGCCACTAGGTCTGTATTAAAATTTACCTCAGATAGATACAAATATCAAAACAAAAAGTAAAGGCAGCTGGAGGAACAAATGTTACTGTTACATATCCTGTTTGAGAACCTATACCCATTTCTTCAGGATGATTAAAGAAAGGCATTCTTTCCTTTTGGCTAATACTGCACAGGTAAATTTGCTAGGGAGAGACCTGCTATGGACTATGTGTTGTACTATTTACTGTACAACAAAAGGGGTGTATTTGGACGTTCCAACAGAATCAGAGTGGAAAGTATTAGCAGTCTTAGCAGAAGTTGAGAAACAGCCTTATTAAGACATACAGACAACTAAAAAACTGCTGCAACAGGCCTTTGCTAACTTATGGGCTAAACATGTTAATGAAGTAGATATACTAAAATCTGCAAACCAATACAAATAAAATTAAATCCATGAAAACCTCTCCCTAGAGTTCTGCACCATCCACTGAAACCAAATGCAAAGCAGGGAATCAAACCTGTAATTCAGTCCTTGATACAACAAAACATAATAGTGACAGCTAAAAGCCCTTGTAATATTCCTATTCTCCCTGTGAAAAAGCCAGGAAAGGATGCTTATAGGTTTGTGCAAGACTTGAAGACTGTAAACAATGCAGTATTACCAACTTTTCCTGTGGTTCCAAATCCAGCAACAATACTGAGTTGCATACACCTGCAGCAAATTATTTTTCAGTGATAGATCTGTGGTCAGTATTCTTTTCTACACCTATTCACCCTGAAGTCAGTTTCTGTTTATTTTTACTTATAAGGGACATAAGTATACCTGGACATGGTTGCCACAAGGATACACTGAATCTCCTTCATAGTTTTCAGAAATTTTAAAAAACAGATTTAAAAGATGTGACATTTCCAGGTGGGTCAATGTTAGTGCAATATATAGAGGATTTACTAATAGTATCTGATTCTTTTCAGCAGTATCAGCAGGATACCCTACATCTTTTAACTATTCTTACAAAAACAGGACACAGGGTGTCAAGAAAAAAATTACAGCTATGGTCATCTCAGGTACATTATCTTGGTTATCTGATAACTCAGGGTAACAGGCAAATGTTGTGATGCCTGTGCACTGGCCCAGTAATCAAGGAGCCTCCATCCTCAATTTCCCTTAAGAGCACACAGAGATCACAGTCAGTCTGAGGCTGGTTTCTCCATCTTTCTCCAGATCTCCAATAAGACTCCCCACTGGCACAGGTATAGTGTTAAGACCTCAGCCGGGTGGCCAAGCTAAAACTTCCAGCACCCTCTCTGTCCAACCAGTGCTTCGTGTCCTTGCCCAAGTAGCTGGCACACACACACACTTTGAGATTTGATAGATATACAAACACATACACACACATCTGGGAAAGGCTGGCTCAAGTTTACTACCTATGCCCCCTTCTGCTCATACTATAAGGTTGTACCAGCTGCCACCTGCCACCCTTACTTATCAGCTACTATAAGACCCTTACAAAGGGTGTCCAATCCTACTGTGTAATGTTACTATTAATCAAAATGGTAGTTTTGACCAAGCAAGGCTATTGGAGTGGCCTGAACAGTGTCATCAAATACATATGCAAGTACTCTAATAGCTTAAATGCTGCTGTGTCTTTTGGCTTTTCCCAGTTAGGGGTAGCCACTGCGGAACTCTGGTCTGCTAATGATTGGCAGTAGATTTTTACGTGCCGAGTTGCCGGCCCTGATGCACAACCTTCAACGAAGGTACGCCCATTCACGCATGTCTCCACACAGAAGATGATCTAGCTGAGAATCGAACAGGACAACATCTTACTGTGAGGTGACAACGCTACCACAGCACCACCACCGCAGTCACTCTACTAGCTTAAATATGTCTTACAAGTATCAGCCACAAAGATAGGTTTAAATGTATTTAATAATAAATAATAAAATAACAAGACAATACTCAGAAAACAAACACAGTTACTTCAGAGTTCAAAATCACAGGAAATATTTTAAAACAACATTACAGGACAGTCTCAAATAAATACAGAAAACATATAAACAAATCTTTACTATATTCCTATCTATACCTAAGTCTTACTTACAGACAACATGCAGGCAGAAATGCTGATTGGATGTTTCTAGGACCAAGACAAGATACAAAATGTATAGTCTCTCTCTGAGAAAGTTCTTAAATTAATATCAGACATTACTGCAGGGTTAGCCTGGATGCCATCACTATTTGTCACCTGACTTCAGTTCTCAGGCTAAAACAGACATTAATAGAATTTTAACATCTCTGTGTGGGAAGTACATATCTCTCAAAAGTTTGCAGAACTTGGAAGTTGTAAAACAATAAAATGCTTTTATATTTGAAACCTAGTAATTATTTCTGTTTCAAGACAATACAAAAACTTCTAACTCTAGACATTATGTCTGCTATTGAACTGAAACTGAGAGATACAATCGTAACACACTTTAATTTCAACTTGTTTTTCTTGAGATTTTGCAAGTTAACTCTGTATGTTCCAGCTTCTACTATTAAAACATACATTTGCACAGGTATATAGTTTATATACATTTCTGTTTTTTTCCAGTAGGGTTCACTGTCGACACATCCTTGAAGCTCAGCACTGTACAAACCCTGTTCAACATACACTTTTGGACCAGTAGTTTAATATACACATAACATATAGGTTCATAGGTGTGTACGCATAACATATACTTCTCTTACATTTGAAAGACAAGCATATTAATCCTGTTGATATTCACAAATGACATATGACTATTTACAAAATTCCAGATAACTGGGCTGGCAGTGTTACAAATGAATTGAGGCCCCATGTCCAACAACTCAGTGTCAGCTTAGATCCTTCTTAGATATGACAGAATATTGCAGACAGTGGGATTTCTAACTATGCAGAAATTGCTAAACCTTTGACAAATCTTTTAAAACAAGATATACCAGAGCCCCTCCATTGGGATAGTGAAGAGGCAAATTCATTTCAGAATTTAAAGCAAGCTTTAGGTACTACTTCAGCTTTAGGATTACCAAATTATGGAAAGACTTTAATTTTATTTTGTCATAAAATAAATGGATTTGTTCAGAGAGTGCTTGCACAGAAACATAGTGACAACTATCATCCATTAGCTTATTATAGTACAGCACTTGATTCGGTTGCAGAGGGATTTCCACCATGTTTAAGGGTAGTGGCTACTGCTACCATTCTAGTCAATCTTGCATAATCACTGGTGCTTGGGCATGATCTTACAGTAGCTGCCCCTCATTCTGTATCATCTCTCTTACTTAAAATAAAAATTTAGCCCCTCTTGACTGCATGTCTAACTAAATATGAACTTACACTTCTTTCTGATCCAACTATTTCTCTCATACGCTGTCCTGTTCTAAATCCTGCATCTTTGTTACATACTGCTGAGGATGGTGAAGAGCATGATTGTATGTGTGTGACTAATTATCTGTTTTCTCCTATGAATGACTTAAATGACACTCCTGTACCCAATGCTGAACTGGACCTATTTGTAGATGGTTCTTGTTTGAAAGGTAAAAATAAAAATCTTGCCGTAAGAATATCTGTCTGCACCAATAATGATGTTTTGCTTCAAAAAAGACTAGAAGCTGTACATTCTGCACAGATAGCTAAGTTAGTGGCTCTACAAAGGGCTTGTGAGTTAGCCAGAGACAAAGTTGCCAATATCTACACCGATAGTCGTTATGCTTTTCATGTAGTACATTATTTTGATCAACTTCGGAAGCAGAGAGGATACTTAACTTAATCAGAAACTCAGGTTATTATTTTTTTTTTTTTGCAAATGCTTTACTAGAGTCTCTTTTGTTACCTAAAAAAATAGCAGTAGTTAAATGTAATGTCCATTAGAAGTGTACAGATACTGTTTCAAGGGGAAATAATTTAGCAAATCGAGTTGTAAAGGACTTTGTCAAATTTTCATGTGATGTTAGTACAAGACTCTAACAGTAATGATGTTTTTGACTTTAAGAGAGTACCGGTTTTCCAAGCTGAAGCATCACACGGAAAAGTTCAAAGATGGCTTAAAGATGGATGAGTTAAATCCACAGATGGGTTATGGTGACATCTGGATGGCCAAAAGGTGGGGCCTACCTCCATACAACCTTACATAGTAAAGGCATAGCATTTACCAGCCCATGCAAGTAAGACAGCTTTATTTAATCAAATTACCTGAAGTTGGTACTTCCCTCATGTCTCCTCTTTGATACTTCAGTATGTTAATAACTGTACAGTTATCTGACATACCACGTCAGCAATAACTCAGATGTTAAGGCTGCATGCTTACCATCACCTCAGGGACCATTCATTGATATGCAGCTGGACTTAGTCCAGATGCCAAAGGTTGATAATTTACAATTTATATTAAGGGGTGGTTTGCATGTTTTCTGCATGGGTGGAAGCCTACCAATGTCACAAAAACATTCTGTAACAGTTGTTAAAAAATTGTATTTAAATTTATACCTAGACTTGGTGTGGCTTGTACTATCAGTAGTGACCAGGGACCAGCGAATGGGTGAAATGTACCGCAAGGTTTGCATGTTTGCAAATATCCAATTTTTTTTTTTTTGTACAACGTAGAAATGATTAAGGAATTTAACAATGTTTTTGATCATTTTGGTTTTGAGCTTATGGCTTGAATGATTAAATACACCAAGAAAAAAGTTGAACATTTACTTATTGAGGCTGAGGCCTTAAACAAAATGATTAAAACTGATTTATTGTTTGATTATCATAGGGACAATTACAAGCATGCATTTGCCAGAACGGACAGAACATGTGAATACATTATTAAGAGAAAACAGAACAAAATTATTAGAGACACCAAACAATATGAGGAAATAAGGCTTATTTATTTAAGGGGAGGGTATTTAAGGGGCATTTTAAGCATACTAGTTTAGTCATATATAATGATGGTTGAAACAGACCAACAAATGACAGCATTAATGAAACCTTGACATCCAGTTTGGAGGCTATAGGTTTGAATTACCCAGACCCTTTAAATCCAAAAAACAGGATTAGATTTTATAGAAATATCACAAGGAGGAGGGGAAGAGGCGGAGGTTTGTGATAACAATGACTTGGATTTTAAACGTCCAAGGGGAAGGTGAAATGTCAGTCCAAGGAAAAAAGAAAAACAAAGACATAGATATTGTTTTAGAAAAATATGGAGTGACTAACACTTTTAAAGGCTTTCACATTTTTAACTTAAGTAAAATTGTTGGCACAACAGAACATTTTTCAATATTTGAGAAAGTTTGTGCCTGAAAGCGGATTCAACATCAGTGACACTTTGAGTTTAAGCTTTTTATTAGAAAATTGAATTTGGCACTGTTATTAGATGAAACCAAATGGTTCTAAGGACTGTAATGAAGATTTCACTCATAAAAGGAGTCTGTACAACCCAACACTGCACCCAGCTTTACAAGTTTTTGAAGCAGTGTGTATGTCAGACCTGTATGATTTTTTTAAGTTATAATCAAGTTTCTAAAACATACAATAGAAAATACAACCTTACTCAAAATGAATGTAAAGTTTTAGATGATCTGGTTCACAATACTGAATTACATAATATGAAACTGGATAAAGGTGGGGGCATGATATTGGTGGATGAAACTAATTACTCTTCACATATGTTGCAGATGTTACAAGACATTCAAACCTACCTCCCAGGTTCAAGGAATGAGATAAACATTGCACATCGAAGGATAGATTTTTTTTTTTATCAGAGGACCTTTTATTGGAAAATACAATCACACCTAGAACTTATGACTTCTGAAAGGTTAACAAACCAAGAATACAATTTTTCTGGAATCCCCAAAGTTCATAAAAGTACCACTAACCCTCATATAGACCAATTGTAGCAGGTTGGGGCTCAGAAACACACCCAATAGGAGTTTGTTTTGATTGGTCCCTAAAATTTGTGACAAATAAGTATCCACATCTAGTTAAGGATTCATGGGACTTTTTAAGTAGTTTAACTCAAGATCTGGTTACAGATAAGATATGGTTTCTTACAATAGATGTTATTGATTTGTTTTCATACATCCCCATGGAGGGAGGTTTAGACTTTTTTCTTGATAGTTTAAATATGGTTGAGTCTATTAAGGGAAAAGACAAACTTATTTGTGGAACTTATGCGAGTTGTGTTAGAAAATAATTTTATTTATTTTGAGGGGGGAACCATTAAGAAAATGAAGGAAGTTGCAATGGGCGAGGCCTTTGCCCCTTTATATGCAAATTTGGTTCTACTGAGTTGGGACACAAAATATGTTTTTGGATCTTGTTTTTGGAAATATGTTAAATTATACACAAGATTTTTGGACAACATTTTTGTTATCTGGGAAGGGCCTGAAAGCTCCATTGGTATGTTTGTCGAATACTTAAAAAATACCACTGATTTTTTTAAATTTATGTACACCTACAAAAGAGATGGGATTGATTACTTGAATGTTAGAATTGATATTTTTGAAAGGAAGTTTAAGTCTAAGATATACAGAAAACCAACCTTCAGTGATTCCTACTTACTATTTGCCAGTGCCCACCCTTTTAAGCAGAATAAAAGTGTTGTGAAAGAACAAATGGTTAGAGTGGTCGGGATGACCTCTAACTTTAAAGATTTTTTAGATGAATTAAAATGTATAGCTAGGTTATTTACAGAAAAGAATCAAAAAACTTGATCTCAAAGGTGTCACAGGAAATTATATCAGGGTTGGGGTCAAAATTTACACCAATTTTCAGCTCTAAATGCATGGAGAACTCCAACACACAGATAAAGTCAAAAGTCAACATTAACAGAGCTGTGGTAGTGGAATATAATTATGCTATTAGTTTCGTAAAGAGTGTGGTATTAAGCAGTTTGTTTTGAAAATGGGGAAAAATGTAAAACATATTTTTGATAGGGGCTGTAGGGCTAAAAGAATTAAATATACTGGTGGTACTAAGAGATGTGGTAGGTGCTCCTATTGCAAGTACATTTGTGAGGAAGAATATGTTACCTTAGGAAACAAACTTCAGAATAAGGTTCATTTTAAATGAGATAACTCTTCTATCAAAGGGATTATTTACCTAGCTGTGTGTAAAGGTTGTACAAGTTTTTATGTAGGGAAGACCGAAAGACCACTGAGTAAGTGTATATATGAATATTTGTATAGTATTAAGACAAAGAATCCCAATAACTCATTGTTTAAGCACACCTTAGTGCAACCAACATATACCAAGTTCTAAAAAGAAACGATGGCAGAATAGCACAAAAATGCTTTGTTTTGAAGCATGCTGCTTTGCTCATCGCTATATACCAAGTTCTATTTTGCTATTTTAGAACAGGTTAACATGGATCCCAGAAGGGGGGATTGGGAGAAATGGTTGTGTTACAGGAAGACATGTTGGCAGTTTAAACTGAATGCTTTTATTGTTCCGGGATTGAATGATTATGTCTCAGTCAAATCCATCTTAAAATGTAGAGCATCAAAACTTTGAAAGTATTTTTTTATTTCATATTATGATTTTTATAAGGCCGGATATTGTTAATGATGTTATTGAAGTGTTTTATATTTTTATGTGCAGTTATAAACATACATTAGGTTCATTTATATTTATAAAAAAACTTTTTAAACTTTATTATGGTTCATTCTTGAATGCCCTATGATAATTTATACAGAGTTTGTTGAACAAGAGACATTCATTAGGTCATTTGTTCATTTATGGGAGTTTATGGATGCTTATAAATGTTTTTAGAAATGTTTTGCTAATGGTTGCTAGGAGATGAATTTGTTCTCATATTTGGAGGAAAATTAATCGTTTAAACCTTTTTGGCACCATTTGTTTTATATGAGTGCATTTAAATGCTGCTTTTGTGTAATTAATTCATTCTGAAGAAGTCCTGATCACAACAGGATGAAAGTGCTTAATTAATTTGGAATAAACTTTTTTTTTTTATCCTGCTGGTGTTGTGGCTGTCGTCCAGGACTCTGTGTCTTAAACTACTTTCATTTGGTTATTAGCTTGTTTGTTGGTTCTCTTTTTACTGGTTTTTGGATTAGTGTGTTGTACAATTTACACTTAAAATAAAACTATGACTGGGAGTGTGGCATGAACAGGATAGAGAATCTTTACTACATTTGACATGATCATGCCTACTCCAGTTGCCTACAAACTGGTCTGGATGTTGTTTTGTGGGCTATATTACTCCCACTATTCAACATTTTGAAAACACTGTATCAGGCAGACTAAGAAATAAATGGGCAAGTCACTGGACAGAGCAAGTATTTACAGTCTTTACTCCTGGGTATAGAGTGCAAAGGACAATGTTCACAATCACCATGCTTGCTCAAATTCTTCAGGTGTTAGCAAATCACACTTCACATCACATCAGGATGGCAAATCAAAAAAATTACTAAAATTCAAATTGTGGTATTACAAAAGCAGCTAGCACTAGACATAATGCTAGCTGCCAAAGTGTGTGTGTGTGGGGGGGGGTCATGTGTCCTCATAGGCAGTCATTGTTGTTCTTATATTAGTGACTGTCATGATGAACAAGAAAAGTTGGCCAATTTCATGGAGCAGTGGGCCAAGGACCTGGACAGCACATCTAAGCAGTGGACACTTTTTGAATGGCTAGGCAGTGAGTTTGGTAACCTGAGAGCTAGTATATTACAAGGTATAATTACAAAGATTAGTATTATTCTTTTAGTTGTATTAATATTTTCTGTTCTAAAGGCCATAATTACAAAATGCTTAACCTCACCTGCATGTGCAATGCCACTTAAATTATCTGATAATGAACTTAAGGTAAATGAAAATTCAGTCACCACAGATGATGAATACTATAATGCTAAAGCATATGTTATCAAGTTAAGAAGAATTAAAATATAATTTTGTCTTGCGTGACACTAATAGTGTCAAATGGGGAGAACTGTAATGAAAAATATTATGGTTCATGATTATTCTTCACAAAATGCATACTAACTTGCAGTTTCTTCAAAAATGATTCAAATAAAATGTTTATAATAGGTTTATCTTAAAATCAAAAGGTAAAATAGATGCACAATTATGAAAAATATAGTTTCACATAAATTGTAGACTTATATTTCAAGTGCCTTACAACTGCATTCTCTTTATTAGCAAATTATACTGTACTGACAGATAATTAAAGGCAAAGTGCTAAAGATGTTAAGGGATGTTATGATGTTATACTATGTTAAACAGTTTGGTTTCAAAATGTTAAAAGAATATGCTCTGGCCTCCACAGGCTGTGGAATAAATCATTGCAAGGATGTCGGTAAGACAGTATATATTCGTTTTTAAAATCTAACAAGCTCAAAAGATAAATTCTTAAACCAGTTAGTCTATGTTTTAAAAAGGCATATCTGTCAAGTGATTGCCTAAAGCTCTAAGTGAGAATCATGAGAGCACAAAATATTTAAGAACGCTGACAACATCGAACATTCAGAACAGCAAATGTTTTCCTAGGGAAAAAATGTGCTGTTCCAAAACACATACACACAATACAAGCACACCAAACAAACAGCAATCCACACACATACACCCTAAATCTTGCAGCTAACCCTACACTAAACTGTACAAACACCACTAACTATCCACTTACTTTAACCCAAACCCTAACTCTAAGGTCCGTCACTATTGCACACTCACCGTACCTGCGCCCTAACCCTAACTCACCTAACTCGCCCTAACCCTCACGTCCACACAATCGCACACATACCTCCCTCATGCCCTCACCCAATCGCACATTTACCTGAACCAGACCCATACCTTTCCACCACAGGGCTGAAAATGGAGAAATGACAGAAACGGACAACCGAATTATTTCCCTGCGGAAAAAATTGGTTATCTGTCATTTCACTATTTTCAGCGTTCGCTGAATAGGGTTTGATGTTAGAACATTCAAAATAATGAAATTTTGATGTTCTAATATAGACCCATCTCCTGGCACTGTTTATGAAATAAACCAGTACTTTGCACATCCTAAAATGTTATTCTTGACTCAAGACTAAAAGGTAAAACTTTCTGTTATTTATTTGTAAATTTTAACACTACTTGCCTAGTAAACTCCTGAATAGCAGCAGCTATTCACAGAGTCACTGCAGGAATCAGATACGACTTGTAAGCTTTGATGGATGGGATTTGCTCATGCAGAAAACATTGTACACCCATTAGTGGATCATTGTTGGAAGTCAGAAGATTAAGCCAGTTTTTTAGCACATTTGTGACCTACAGTCAATGCTGGTAGTATCTATGTTCGATAGCTTGAAAAAAGCTGATATCAGGTAAATGACAGATGTCAGTACAGATTCTTTCTCCTCTAAAAATTGCACAAAAATGTAATCAACTTCTATGTACCACTCATCTTCAGTGTTCAGATGTCCTCTTCATGCGTGAATATAGATTAATACATTATCTTGGGAATTCAATAAACTCCGCATAGGCTCAGGGCAAAGCCTACACTGAGTTTACATGTTTCCACTGTGTGAAACAGCACTGATTACATATGCATGCCGTGCACTGTGCTTAAACATAAACAAGTGCAGTCCTGCCAGTCAAGAAACCATGTAGAGCAACACAGACAGCAGCAGACAAGTAAACCCGTTTACTTATGGGTAAACTAGATCTGTGTGTTTTTGCGGAATGCCACAATGATTACCAGTGTTATTAATATAGCAATGTATATAGTTCCAACACATGATATGAAATTGTACACAGTGCAGAGTATTGTGCAAAACTGTTTCAGGCATATTGAACAAAAGCTGTGTAAATGATCAGTAAGGGTACATAGACTGCATTATAAATAAACAGTCAGGAGAAAGGTGTGTATTGAATAGGAATACTCAGATGAATTGTAGGAATGAACACAGGGAAAGAGGACAGGTAAAACATGATAATGTACAGCAGATGAGGGCATGTCAATGAAGAGAGTTGCATGAATACAAAAACATATCAATATGATACAGTATGGACTGCATAGTGAATGTATATTGTGTGACTGTCACACAAGGTGGCATAACAATGGAGAACATTCTTTCTAATATAAGCACCCTGACATGTACTATGGAGAGGACATATATCAGGGATGGTATATATAATAGGGGTTAGGTGCATATTGTAAAGCTGTGCAAAACGAGTTGCCTGAATATGACTGTAATGACAGCAGTCGTCTCAACCAGGTGGGACACATAGTAACAGGCTAATGGACAACAGTAGACAGAAGCACACAATCATGGACAATATCAGAATAATACCACCATTAATCCCATGTCTCTGTGGTAACATATGTAATTGTGAGTGATCATAGATGGTTCTGCAAGGACACACATATACAACTATTCTGAGTTGTCAGCAATCTATGAAGGAAGTCAAGCATGCCATCCTGAAACTTTAACATTGCTGGCAGTGTTAGAACGAACAAGGCTATATCTGTATATGAGATTATGATCGATCCAGGCTAGTTGACAGGTGTGCTTGGCATATATATGGCACAATACATGCTGTCTCAAATGTAACCCATGCCATCAATGTTGTCAATCAGCTATGTATGTACTATGTGCATCACAGGAACATGTATCATACACGTATCTGATGTAACACCTCAACGGAGGTTCCACACCATCAGACACTAATGTTTATGCAGTAAATAGAATACTTAGGTATGGCTGATAAGATGTGTGAGAGCTCACTATAGCAAATGTGGTACACTTGAGTAACACATCCCTGGAAGCTGTGTAGGGAGGTATATACACAAGGATGCACTGTACTCAGGTACTGTGTAATGAAGGCTGTGAACTATGGAAATACAATGGCCTTTGATGTAGATTGTGAACTATGGAAGTACAATCTCCCTTGATGTGGATGTTCTGCACATACTCAGGAATTGTGTTACATATAAGGGAGTAATCACCACTTTGGGCACATGCTGATGTACGTTCTGCATACCATCTACCTCAATGCACAGGTCACATACCACTTGGCCTGCTCATAGGAGAGTGCTGTCTACATTATCATTAGGTTGTGCATTTGCTTGTATAACATAATTCCTCCCATGATTTTTGTGCATCTAACGTGTCTTCATAGCTGTGCAGCACCTCTTTGTGTGTGTTGATACTGTCTGTATTATACTAATATCACACTTGGATTCAGTAATTGTTCATGATGTGCAGTCTTCCAGAAAGCTGCTTAGACAAAGGAAATGTATGTCATTCCTGATGTCTGTGACTTAAATAATGAACTGGAAAGGGCCTAACACACACCTCTGAGGGATGGCCCTGATCACTGCACTTTAGATGTAGGTCACTTCACACAATTCAGCATATTTATATATCACATATGTGATCCAATTGTCTAATCACTTGGTGACATAGATGCTTATGACCACTTGTGGCAGTATCAAAGTAATACCTCAGTGTGGATTTGTGTCAAATGGCTTGGCCAGGTCAAGTTCTGCAAGATGATAGTGTTGTCATCATGCATGCCCTTGTTGACCTTCTTGAGAACATCTAACAGATGTAACAGACATGGATGCATCCTGAACAAATCACACATGTATTTTGTACACAGGCAGGATATTATCAGTATCCATTTAAAAAAGGTCCATGGTGACATGTTGGTGTATGTCACAGATAAGGAGAGTCACGATGTGCCTATACATGCATGCATCAGGTGATGCACCCCCCCAATCAGGTGAATGCATGTTGATATACCCCATTCTATGGGAACATATTCCATTTGGAGACTGTGTTGGACTATGGGTAGATCTATGTTTTGAGTCATGCTATAGGCAATCTGTGATGTTGTCGCTGCCCATTAACTCTGTGTTATTAGTCATACAGAGTGCACAGATGTGCTTCCCTCCTTAGAACAGAAACTGAGTAATGTTTGCAAGTATGCTTTGACTGGACAGTGACAACAGGGGGATGACATGTGAGACAAACTGTCAGCTAGCATATTGTCTGTTTCCCACTGTTGGGTATATCTTGTGGCATCCACAAGCACATCTGTGCTTAGTTGTGTATTCCACTTAATATTTCAAATGCATTGGAATACATGATTTGTGAAAAGACATACAAATACAACTGTGGTTATTCATCACATTCCACAGACTGGTACTATGCACACAGTCATACTTCTGTACAAATGTCACGTAATTACATCAGTCACACAAGATATGCCTATATGTGTTTCATGGGAAAGCTGTGTTTGCATGCCATATCAGAACACATTATAGACCAGTTGTGTGTGGCTCATGTAGAACATTTCCTGACACAAATGCTAATAGTCACACAATGGTGCTGCTGACCCCCCCCCAATAATCCTTGGGTACAGCAACGCAACTGCACATACAATGAATTCCAGAAGGTTGCAATTGTATCAAAACATATGCTACACTGTTGTGTATCTTACAGCATAACAGCATGTAAATGAGACAAGACTTATGTGACCAAGTAATTAATTAATATGAATTTATATTGATGTGTATCACAGAGCATTCAATGATGGTATGTAGACACCTGCACAGCTATGCCATACTGAGATTGTCACTGTGATGGCAGAATTTGAACTGTGCTGATGATCACTCTGCTCCAGTACAACAACACATGTCCTAATACTCCAACAACATTCATACAAGTGTATCATACCATGTCACACACCTCACTCACAAGTGTATCATACCATGTCGTACACCTTGCTCAACAACAAGTACCGTCATGTCTCTATCAGAGTTCATGTTGATGTGAATTCATTGAGTCATACATATCTGGACTATATAAAGAGACACATGACTGAACTCTCAGATTATGTGTCCCAGGCAGGTATGGCCCTATCCCTAAGCAGCATTTTACCTTCACCCTTGAAGATACCACAAGATAAACAAAAAATGATTGACTTCAACAATTTGCTTAGCTTCTGGTGACAGTCCAGGGGGATCCAGTTTCTCTCATCCTGGGATGACGTGGTCAACAAGCCATATTGCTTTGCCAGAGATGGTCTAAACCTGTGTCCTCTTGGCTGTTGGATACAAGCAAAGGCAATTGCCTCCCCATAGTGCCTTTTTTAGGCAATGGCAAAGCAACAAAAGTTTTGATGTAACAAAATCCACTGGAGTCAAAATCAACATTCTGCTGCTTAATGCTAGGAGACTAAACATGAAGCTGCACCAGAGGAAATTGACAACCTGATAACGGATAGATTTGGTACACACTTCACCCCCTGGCCCTACCAGTTGGTATATCTGGTCATGTTACAGATATTCTTGCTTAATGATATCTATTGGGTAGTTGTGCTAAGCACCTGACACTTACACCAAGTTATTGGTAAACCTGTCATGTTTCGAAACTTAACCAGATGTTCACAAATGAGATTTCAAAACACTGAATGTAAATGAACCTCATTAGTTATGTATGGTGCAAATGGTACTTAAAAATGCGTGTGCATAGCTAAAGTCACTTTAAAGTGCAATTGTTTACAGCTATCTGGAAGAGCTAAGGTGTCACCTGCTGGTTTTGTTACGGTGGAACAGATTGCTATTACTTATATTACCATTATTCTGAATAAATCAAATGACACATATTTTCATGCATTTTTATTTTTTTTTTAAATTGTCAGCACTGCGATCTGTCTGTAACATAAAGGATGGGGGTATAAAATTAAGCAATATGCATACAGATGGGTAAATGAACAGTGGCAAGGAGTTGTTCCCATATGCAGTTGTATGGATAAAAAGGGAACATCCCTGATGAACTATAGACACAGATGGAATTAAATGTATCCTTATTTATTTATGACAAACCTGTAATATCTGACAACTTACTGGGCTTTCTGTAAGTCTTATGTTCGGTGACTGATTTCCAGATAGTCTCATGCTTAGTAATATTGTAGTACTTGTGAGTACATTCAATCTGATATAGGTACTATGAGGATGGATTTGAATGTTTTCTGTTTCTTGTGTTACTACGTAACCATGAATTCATAACAGTACATTTTAATATGCTTACTTATTTCTTTACTGCTTCTGTATGTGTGTTGTTTACCATACAATGACAGTAACATTTTATTATGATGTGTGCCATTGACTGTGGTAGTACATGAGATGCATCCTACATTCCTGAGGGACACATGGAGCTGGATTCCGTAAAGCCTGAGGAAGTTATTTACAGACACTGCAGTACACTGAAGGCTGACTTCAGTGCACCTGCTATGGGCACGATTTCAGAAGACATGCTGAAGGTAGCCCAAGTACTTAGTTATTCACCACAGGGTCATTTGGGATTCCACACATGCTGATCTGATTCCAAAACACATTGTGCACACACAGTGTAATTTAAATGTGACAAACCACCATGCTGACTCTGTTTCTAAAATGGATACCAAGGAAATAAAGCTAATACTGCTGATTTTCCCAAAATCCATAGCAAAAGAACAAAATATATAAAAATGCAACCTGCTGTTAATGAGCTGCAACAGGCTGCAGTGATACAAAGAAATAAAGCATAACGAATGCCCTTTAAACATTATGTAATAGTTTTGAAATTTAAAAAGTTAATTTCCCATCCAGCGAGCACTGTCCCAGCCTGCAGGCCCTAGGCAACTGCCTTGGTCATCTAGTGCTAGATACGGTTCTGAGTATAGCAGCACAGCTAGAATGCAAGCCAAGGATACCATTCACAGCAATATCCATCCTGACCAAATATGTTTTCATTCTCCACAACAGGTGACTGCAGTTATTGATTTGAGCTGTAGCTAAGGACTCTGTACAGAGACTACCCAGCCCCACACAGGAGGCCTACAATAGAGCTCAAGTAACAACCAGAAACGCCATAGAACATAAGTTGGGTGTACTGAAATCTAGATTCAGATCATACTTCTCAACTGTCCAAATTTCTGCAGAATGCTCACATTTCTGCTTTATATTTTTGGTCTTTTCCTCATAACGTTTGTGGCTTTTTTGGCAAACCAGTGAAGATTTAATTCACTAAATAATGACAGACGTGAATTTTAGACTTCATATCCTTCAGAAAAATTAATGGCAACACACAACCTTTTATTCTAGTAACTTTCTAAGTTCATAAGAGCAATATTTAAAATTTGTCCCTATTTTTGGACCTTTGTCCCCCATTATTTTTGGCTTTGTCCAGATTTCTTGTGCTAGGAAGTTGAGAGGTATGGTTCAGATATCTGGACACATACAGGATGCACTGCAATACACACCTGAGAAGGTAGAACAGGTAATAATGGCGTGTGCCGTGCTGCACAACAAGCTAATTAGAGCACATGCCAGTCTCCCAGGTTGCAGGTGTGGTTGAACCACCCCAAGAACCCCAGATGTCTGAAGAGGACATCCCACAGATATAGAGGAGGAGCAGGAGGAAGCAGAGGACAAAAGACGCAGACATAGGGAATTTAGAGCATGACCACAAATGCAGGCCCAGAAAACATGTCAGCATCTGACCCACATTTTTAAGAAGCCACATGTACCTGAGTACACAGATTAAATATTAATTTCCAAGTGTTGCCCCACATCAGCAGCATGGATTGCATCTAATGACAATTCCCTTGGAGAATACAGTTTGGTTGCAAGGTCAGCATACATGACATATGGGAGGAATACAAAATAAAATCACACACGACTGACAATCACTCATGGAGGGATGAACTTCAACTATTGTAAGGAAAAAAACAGCATTAGTGATAACATCATTGCCAACATTAAACTGAGTGAACACAGTTAATACATACAGAAGTTTTGACATGCACATACCACTCGTATGTGCACTCGATGACATTGATACAGATTGACCTATGAATAAGAAGAAGGGTACTGTATTAGTGGAGGACAATAACAGATTTAACAACAATGACAGGTATGAAACATAGGTAATAGCATACAACTGACATACTCATGATGTGAAGAGGCTGTGGGTTGTACTGTGGAGCCTGCATTGGGAAAGCAAAGAGAAAGACAACACAGTCAAGTATTTGGTAAAACCAATACTGACAACAACACATACACAGCACAGCAACAGGTGCTGCAGATACTCATGTGATGGACATTGCAACTGTACACCAAATGGACCTTTGTTGAAAAATATTGACATGAATGCCATGTATCACATGTTGTGCTACACACTGATGCAAGCTATGACAGTTTTGCTGTAGCATACTTGGTCTGTCCAAACGTGGGCCTGCACAGCTTTTGCTCTCACTGGATATACCTGTAATGTACAATGTTAGGGAAATAACAATATAGCAGTAAACAGCAGTGCCATGAAATGAGGCTGAGGCAATAATGGGCAGTGGTCACTGTAACTGTATGGAGCCACTCATCTGTCAGTCTCTGGTTTAGTCCTAAAGTAGCTGGACCTGTGAACATTTACGCAAACAGCATTGCACATGTTGTTTGGACTGCTCTGTCTGTACTTCAGTTCTATGAATGCATGTAATTAGAGTTACGTCCATCATACTCACCCTCTGTGGATGTGTGTGCATAATGCAACTCTGCTTCTGTAAATCAAACTTAACAATACATGAATATACATGCTACAGCAATATGCAGTGATTGTCTCTATACACAGCCATGTTATGGAAAGAAAGACTTATATGTTTGGCCTGGAACTCCAGCTTCAGTCCTACCCTAGGTATGTAACACTCTACTCTTGTTGTATGCAGTGAGGCCAGAAATATTGTGATGTCATGGGGAGGGCTAATGGTGGTCCACCACTTGTGGCATCCCTCAAGATCTTGTAATATATTAATCTGCTGGCTGCATGAAGGATCAAGCCTGAGCAGCATTGTCTGCAGGCATCATGGGATTGGTTATGACCTCCAACTACATTTATCATGTTGGTGAGTTTGGTACAGATTTCATGTCACCAAACTATATCGCCAGTATGGCAAAGGAGTCTCCGTCCATGTTGCCAGAAAGAATCAATCATGATTTCATTTTCCTGGGGGAGAAGTTGTCACCCCTAGGATCGATGGCCATCATAAAGACAGTGATATGCATATGATTATACTCCTGTGTGACTATGCAGTTGAGTCTGTGGACAGCGCATGTTAACATAAACAGTATGCATTCTTTTGAAGTGTAAAGGTCTATATAACATTGACTGTGACGAATTCTAAAGTGACATATAAAAAGTAACAATTCCTTCATACATAACATTTGTAAAATCAACATAACTTGCAATATATTTAAAGTTCTTCAGTGGGATTAGAACCCCTCATACTACATTTATGCTAAATAGAGGTCCAAAGAAAACATCATCATGCCGAGGAGTCTGCATACATTCTCCATGAAAATACTACAGAAAGTAACAATCGAGCAACTTAGGAAAGCATTAGAAACCTCAGGATATATAGGCAGACCACAGACTGTATGGATCATTTGCATATTGAGCCAGAAGTAATAACATTTTTGCTGGAAAACATCACTGAAGAATTATCCATAACAGCAACAGCACACGTTTTAACAGTTTTGCTAGGAAACATTAATAAAGAAATATCTGTGATATCAGTATAACATAGTACATACAGATAATGTCAGAATTCATAGGTTTCTGCAGTTACACTACAGGAATTAATTACCAGTAAGAACTGCAGATAATCCGGAAATCTGCCTTTATATATTGTTCACATCTGGAATGTAAATCTGTCTATACAACTGCATATGGTACTGAAATCAATTATTAAAAATAGAAACACCTGTATATATAAATTTCAATAAAGCATAATTTCAGTAACTTATAACAACAACTTTGTTAAGGGTCACATTTTGAGAAAAAAATATTTATACAAGTACCTTTGGAAATAACTGACTTGAACAGATATAATAAACACCAAAACATACATGCTACCAGTTGACAATGTATATCTTATTCTAAATCACAGAATCAAAGTGCATACAATGTGCACCCACCTCTATGTACAATTTGTGCAATACATAATTAATGAGGTTCATTAAAACTCAAGTTTTTGGAAAACCATTTGTGAACCTTTACATAAATTAGCTACATACAGCTTAACAGCCAGGTGTGCATAAACACCCAATAGGTATTGATAAACAGTACGTTGTGTGGCATGTGCCCATTGTCTGTCAATGATCTGATAACATGACATCAGCGCCACTTTCAAATATTGATTTTCATATATTTGTAGATCCCACTATTGCTAACTGTGAACTGAGTGGTACCTCAGTAAGCATTTCTCTGTTTTTGTATTTTTCAGACTTTTTCCATTTGTGAATCATGACCCAAATGGACCAATGAGGAGATGAGCCACATGCTGACTGCATATGCCAGATTGGAGCAGTGAATCAGAGTCAGTCCCGGGAACTTTGCCATGACAGACATATGGAATGAGATCGCAAGGTAGCACTGAAGATGGACAATACTATATTGCACTGGAGTGCAGGTTTGCCACCACCATGATGACCTGCATTGAATGGATGCAGAGGAACTTTGAAGGAGGGTCACCAAGGTGCAGAAGCATTCCATACATCTCTACGGTAAATGTGGCTATCTTACGTATACCTGAACATTCTTATGGAATTTACATAAATATTCACATCTATATATCTATCTACATCTGTCTCTCGATATATATATATATATATATATATATATATATATATATATATATATATATATATATCTACATCTATCGATCTATATATATATATATCTACATCTATCTATCGATCTATATATATATCTATATATCTATCTACATCTATCTATCGATCTATATATATATCTATATATCTATCTACATCTATCTATCGCTCTATATATATATATATATATATAGATACAGATATATATATATATATATATATATATATATATATATATATATATATATATATGGTTTATTATCAAAATCTCACACCTGCATTGTGTGCATGCACATATTTCCGAACCGAGATGTTGGAAATAAAATCAATGAACAGAAACAAGATGAAATGAGGTATTTCAGAAAGGTTGACATCTCAGAAATGTCGATTTTACCGAAAATACCACACTTCCGGTCAAAAGCAAAGAACACTTTTTCAGGGGGAAAGCCCCCCCTGCACCCCCTGCTACTTATATATACAAATTCTGAGATCGCACTACAGGGAGGGAAAGGGTGCATTTCTCAGTCCCCACCATAGTGCAATCTGCATTCAAAATATCGAATTCACAACAGCGAATACTAGTGTGCATTCGCTGTTGTGAGTTCAACATTTTTTTTCTTTATTTGCAAATATCGAATTAGGGCATTTGGTCTTTCCAATTTGGATGGAGTCTGATCATCCTTTTCATAGTAAACCTATATATATATATATATATATATATATATATATATAGAGAGAGAGAGAGAGATATACACACACACACACACACACACACACACACACACACACACACACACACACACACACACACACACACACACACATATCAAATAATCCAGCACTTCAATTCTTTGCCCTCATTTGAAACTTTTATTGTTGTTTCAACCATGAATTCAGATGAAAAGTCCATAAATAAGCAAAAAAAAAAAAAAAAAAACAATGAAAAAGACAACAAAAAGCAATGCTGCCATCTTAGTAGGCCATATCCTCAGCAATCACCGACAGTGACCTGGAAAAAACAGACCGGTTTCGCCCACTGGCGTCCTCGGTGTACACAGGAAGCTGACACTCTCAACAATATATATATATAGAGAAAGAAGTCAAATACAAAAAATAAAATGCACCTATTTAAAGTGGCCAATTCCCTAAACAGTTTTGACATACAAAAAACATGTAGTCCATCCATATATATGTGTAATGAACATATATACAAGTATACACATTTCATTTAATAAACCCAAACAATTATTCAAAACTTTCATTTAAACCTGGTTTAAACAAAGCCCCTAAATTAATAATCCACATTCTTTCCTTTTTGTCTAACATGTAGTGTTTTTTAACATCATAGGTTCATAGGTATATAAGTGCTAATGGTCCTGGAGCCTTTATAAGCCTAGCCTATAGGATTACCCTGGCATCATGCCACCCGACCTTAGTTATCATTGCCTCTGTCGAGTAGAGCCACTGGAGTGATCCCCAGGGTGAATTTTCTATTTCCCATCTACTCATCAAGATTTCTCTTGAAGAGGGCCAGTAAGGTGTTCTGTTTGTCATGTATAGGATGTCTATTCCATATCATGGGCAGTCTCTGTGTTATGAACCTGTCCCTCCAGCACGTTCTGTTGATTGTGGTAATGATACTGAGGTCTCTGGAGCATGTGGTGTGGAGAGATTGAGATTTCTTTAGATGTAGCATTTCTAACAGAGCTGGGTCAGACATGGCTTTGTAAATCAAGCAGCGATCATGTCTAAGTAGGCAGTATGAGACAGAGAACAGTTGGAGTTTTTTGAGTCTGTCCATATAGGACTAGTGTTTGAGGTCTATGATCCTCTTTGTGAGGTACTTTTGCAGCCTCTCCAGTTGTTGCAGGTGTCTAGTGAAGTACATGCCAAATGGGGCATTTTACTCGATAATTCGCCTAATGAGGGAAGACTAGAGGGAGACAATTACCTCTTTCTTCCTAGATGCAAAGCCCTTAATAATGAGAGGTGCCACATAGAAGGACTGTCTGACCACAGTGGCAATGTGGTGGTCAAAAGAGAGGTTGCTGTCAACCTCTGTTCCCAGATCTCTTATAATGCCTTCTGTGTTCAGTGGACTACCATTGATGTAGTAATTCATGGGAATTTGTTTTTTCCTAAAGGGGATGATGACACATTTTTTGGCATTGAGCATTCGGCCATGGTTCTGAGACCAGTCGTTGGTTTCAGAGAGGCTTTTCTGTAGGATGTCAACATCACTCTGGGAGTTAATAATGACCCCCAACTTGCAATCACCTGTGAACTTTGTCAACCAGAGTCCCTTCATGTTGGCCTGGACTTCTGAGAAGTAAATACCAAACAAGAGAGGACCCAGGACCGATCCCTGCGAGACTCCACTCATGACTGGTCAGCAGTCTGACTTGGAGTCAGCTACTTTCACACTGTAGGTTCTATTTGTGAGACAGTTTGCAACCCACCTAGTGATATAGGGGTTGATGCCTAGGTTAGTGAGTTTTTCTGATTCCAGAGTGGGGAATGGTATCAAAGGCCTTGGCCAGATAAAGGTAGGCTGTATGAACCACCTTGCCTTCATCCACAGCTCTGGTGACTGACTCAAAGAAGTCGACCAAGTTGAGCAGGCATGATCTACCCTTCACAAAAACAAACTATGTGGGATCCAGAGTTTGGAGATTCCCTATATTCTTGTTTATTAGGTCCATGATGATGCATTCCATAGCTTTTCATATCAGACTTGTCAGGCTAATGGAGCAATAGGTCCCAGGGTCTGTAGTTGCTCCTCCTTTGTGGAGAGGGATGACTGTAGCAGTGTGCCATTCTGTAGGGGAAAAGCCTGAGGTGAGGCTGTGATTAAACAGGGCACACAGGTGTGTTGCCAGTTCATGATGTAGTTCATGTAGAACACAGCCAGGGATATTGTCAGGTCCCATGGAGGCTGTATTCTTGGCCTTGGACAGTGCTGTTTTAACCTGTGCAGCAATAATACTGGGTGCCTGGAAATCTACTGGTATTACGATTGGTCCTTTGGGGAGGTAAAGTTGGCACTGAATCTGTTGGCCAGTATATTGGCAATATCTGTTGGCTCAGTATATAGGAGATACCATTATGCAGTAGCTCAGAGCAAATCTGGGTATTGCCATGGAGATTCTTTACTGCAGGAGTGGTGCTTCGGTAGCATTGTTGCCTCACAGTAAGATGTTGTGCTGTTCGATTCTCAGCTAGAGTGTCTTCTGTGTGGAGACATGCGTGAATGGGCGAACCTTCGTTGAAGGTTGTGCATCAGGGCTGGCAATTCAGCATGTAAAAATCTACTGCCAATCATTAGCGGACCGGAGTTCCGCTGTGGCGACCCCTAACCGGGAAAAGCCGAAAGACACAACAACAACATTCTTTACATAACTATAGAAGGTCTTGTGGTTGTCTTTACTATCTGCTGCAATTCTGTTTTCATAGCTAGCTTTAGAGGATTTGATCTCAATGTTTTGTTGAGGGTGATAATGGAGTTTTTCCAGTCTTGGGACATCCCCTTATTCAGCATCAGTTTCTTCCTTCTGTTGTAGAGTTTGTTTATGGCAGGGGCAGTTGGCACTGAATCTGTTGGCCAGTATATTGGCAATATCTGTTTGCTCAGTATATAGGAGATACCATTATGCAGTAGCTCAGAGCAAATCTGGGTATTGCCATGGAGATTCTTTACTGCGGGAGTGGTGCTGCGGTAGCGTTGTTGCTTCACAGTAAGACGTTGTCCTGTTCGATTCTCAGCTAGAGCGTCTTCTGTGTGGAGACATGCGTAAATGGGCGTACCTCCATTGAAGGTTGTGAATCAAGGCTGGCAACTAAGCACGCAAAAATCTACCGCCAATCATTAGCGGACCGGAGTTCCGCTGTGACAACCCCTAACTGGGAAAAGCCAAAAGACACAACAGCAACATTCTTTACATAACTATAGAAGGTCTTGTGTTTGTCTTTACTATCTGCTGCAATTCTGTTTTCATAGCTAGCTTTAGAGGATTTGATCTCAATGTTTTGTTGAGGGTGATAAGGGAGTTTTTCCAGTCTTGGGACATCACCTTATTCAGCATCAGTTTCCTCCCTCTGTTGTAGAGTTTGTTTATGGCAGGGGACCTCCAGAATGGTTCCCTTTTTTTGGAGGAGAGCATCTTGGTATACATTTGTGTACATGTTCATACAGTGCATTGGTGTATGAACCAGCAGTCATGCAACTATTCTCCATTTGCATGGGTGCCGTGAAGTTAGCCACCTCTGTTTTTAGGAGCCCAAAATTAGCTTTGGAGAAGTTTTCATGGTGGTTATCTTTGCGTTTGGGGGCTGGGGGTGGGAGGGATGTGGATTTCCAAGGTGATTAGTTTGTGGTCAGCTCTAACTAGGGAGGAGTTGACTACTGGTGTAGAGCAACGGTCGCCCATGTTAGTAATGACCAGATCAAGGATGTTGCTACCTCTTGTGGGGGTAAGAACGAGCTGCTCCAGGGCATTGGAATTAATGAATTCCAGGAAACGTTGGGCAAGTGTATTGATACATCAGTAGTTTTCCCAGTTAATGAAGGGGTAGTTGAAGTCACCCAGTATGTCAGTGTTAGGTTGGACCCAAATATTCTCCAGGGTGCTTAAGAACATGGATTGTGAGTCTTGGGACATAGTTGGGGACCTATAACAGATTATGACCTGAATCTCTGTTTTACCCAATGTTAGCTGCACCTGAAGTATCTCTGATGCGTTATGTTGGGTTACTAGTCCAGAGGTGTGCCCATCCTTTATGAATGTGGAAACACCACCATCTTTGGAGCTTCAGTCCAAGTTCTGGGGCCTAAAGGTGTGGAATGAGTTATAGCCTGGTAGTGCAGGGGTGCTTTCTGCTGCCTTGAACCAGGTCTCTTTTACAGCACAAATGTCGTTATTCTCCATTTGAAGGAGTGCTTTGAGTGAGTGCATTTTGAGATTTAGACTTCTAGCATTGAGCAGCATGACCATCAGATTGCATTTGTTTGTAGCTGTTACGGTGGTAATTTGGTCTTTGGAACACCACCTAAAAAACGCACTATAGGGGTGGCAAGAGCCTTGGCCAGTATCCGGAAGCTGAGGGGTGACAGATGCAGGCCATCTCTGGCAAAGCATTGAGGTCTATCAATCATGTCATCCCAGGCAGACAGATACTGGATCCCCTTAGAATGACACCAGAAACTTAGCCAGTTGTTGAAATCAATCATTTTCTGCTTGTACTATGGTATCATTCTGGGTGATGGTAGGATGCTGCTCAGGGCTACAGTCATACCCACCTGGGCTACATAATCTGAGAGCTCCTCCATATCTCTTTTCATGTAGTCCTGGGAGCCATGTCTCAGGTCATTCACACCCACATGTACAGTGACAGAGTCATATTTGTACATGTAGTTGATGGACCTGAGTGCATGCGTTATGTGGTGGATCCTGGCACCTAACAGGCAGCTGACTGTTACTTTCTCCTTATTAAACCTAGTGAATGGGACATCAGATAAATTATCCCCTCTAATATTATCAATACCAACATAAATAAAATGAGCCCCCCCCCTATGTTCCATCATATGCTTATAAAGGGCACTCCTAGTACGTCTACAGTTTAAATCACTAATATGTAGTGCAATTCTATGTTTGAAAAGTTGGGACATCTGTCCTATATAGAACGCACCACACAGACATACTGCTATATAAATTACCCATTCTGTATGGCATGTAATTAAGGATCGAATATCAAAAACTTTCTTGGTACTGATAGAAGTAAATGATCTGGCATTAGATACTATGTTACAATACGTACAATTCCCACAAAACATGGATCCTCTAGATTCTATTTTCCCTGATCCAACACTTCCAATCTTAATTTTTTGAACCCAGATAAAAATTCACCAATATTTTTACCTTTCCTATATCCAAAAGTACATTGTTCTCTCAATATTTGATCAAAATATGGGTCTGATTTCAAAATATCCCAATATTTAATTATTACCTCTTTAATCTTAAAAGTGCTGGTACCATAAGTAGTTATGATTGTGGGACACAGATCAGATGTAGTTTCGCCCACCTTACTATCATCAGATCTCAATAGATCATTTCTATTACAACATAAAGCAGCACTGTAGGCTTGATTTACTGTTCTTACATCATAAACTTCTTCAAGAATCTATGTTTCATCTTAAGGGCTTCGTTTTCAAAATCATGTTCTGAACTACATATCCTTCAAAGTCTCAAAAACTGAGCTTGTGGTATATTTCTAATAATATGTCCAGGATGGCAACTAGAGGCTAACAGGACAGAATTTTTTTAAATGCTTTTTGATATAAACTGGTAGCCATAGTACCATCAATAAGTTTAGAAATATTCATATCCAAAAAGTCAATGTTGAACATTTGTATCTTACCTACAAAACAATACCAAAATCATTAATATTAAGATATTTCATAAACTCATGCCAAACATCTACTGGTCCATTCCAAATACACCAGCAGTCATCAAGGTAGAACCGTCACATATATAAATATCTAGGAAAAGGGTTTTTAATATATATTAATTGATATTCCAAAAACCCCATAAATAAATCAGCATATATAGGTAAAAAAGTAGCACCTATGGCAGTGCCCTTATCTGCAAATACCAATCCCCCTTGTAGATGAAGGCATTATGTTCTAATACTAACCTCAAAAGAGTCAGCAGAAATTCCATTTCAGCCTCAGAAAATTTCTTAGATTCCATTAACCAAAATTTCACAGTCCTTATACCACCCTCTTGCAGAATACTTGTGTACAAAGATTGTACATCAAATGTACTTAAATAAGCATTGGTGGTGCTTGTACATCATTCATTTGTGTCAAAACTGATTCATATCTTTTATACATGCTCTCACAAACATTAATAAAGGTTTTAATTTATTCTCCAAATAAACTGAAACAGATTCAGGAGCAGACCTTATTCCCAAAACAATATTCCTAGATTTATAAATTTTAGGTAGTAAATAAAAATAAGGTGACTGGGCATCATCTATCCTCAGCTGTTGACCTAAATAGTCATCAATCAAACCTTTATTCTTAGCTACCTTCAAAGAATTGTCAATATGCAGTTTAAATGAAGAGACAGGATTAAATGATATTTTACTGTAAGCATTTTTATCATTCAGTTGTCTACTCACTTCATTGTCATACTCAGCATTTTCCCACACCACAATCGCACCCCCTTTATCAGCCTTAGTAACAACCAGACTTTCATTGTTTTTTAGATTGTGTAACACATCTCGTTGTTTAATACTAAGGTTACTACTAAAATTTCTAAAAATAGAATCTTGACTTACATGCAGTTCCCGAAGAACTCTCTGTTCAAACATTCTCACCAATGGATGATAAGGGGGTTGAAATATGGATTTCTTAAACCTAAAGCACATTTCATGACCATCATTTGCTTCCTGTCTCAGATTATGAAAAGGCTTTAAATTCAATGCACGACAATTTTTTATATCAGATGCCACCACATGATGAGAGACAAAGAAAGTATGTACAAACCCCAAGCCTTTATTCAAAACTTCCAGCTCATTTTTAAAAAGATTTACGGATGTTAAATTCACTACCAAATTATTTTCACATTGTTCTTTAATGTCCACATTTTGTCAAACATCCACTATTTGCCCACCATCTGTCTGAATATAATTTCCATAGTTCTTTCCTTTATGCTTCCTTCCTGCTCTTCTAAAGGGCCTTTAGAACCTCAGTCTCATTGTCTGTGTAATAAGATGAAAGTTCTGAAGCACTAGAGGCTGATTCATTCCTTTCTGCTGTCTTCTTTAAAATAGACTAGGCCCTTTTCCATTTACTTTTATTTTGTTTGTGTCCACAAATTTCACTGAACACTTTTTATGTTTCCAAGTGTAAGCCGTATTGTTTTGGTGGTCATACAAATCTCTGTTATACTTTTTAAGCTTACGTGCCTGTAACTCAGCATCAGACTCTTTCATTTCACTAAGAAAGACATTATTTCTGCTTTCAAACCCCTCATTTGTGTTAAAATGTTGAATGGCCTCAAATGACTGTTGTAACTCATCCGTTATTCAAGCCAGTTGACTATCATAATATTCAATCAAACACTCCAAAAATATATTGGAAGCAGCTTTTTGTATATTATGCCATTTATTAATGAAGCTATCATCTTGTGTGCCAATTCCTGGCTCAACATACACTCTCAGGAGCATTCTCAGCTTGCACATAAGCTCTTAGCAGTTTTGTATGGCATATGTTTATTCTGACCTTTATAGAACACTCAGTCAATTTTTTAAAACCCCGCTCTATGTCCAAACTGCATTCATCTTGACTTCTAATAATGTCAGCATGTCCCATAGCAAACACAGATACATCGTGCCTGTCACCAGCCTAATTCTGCAAATACAATTGCAGATGGTTTCCCTCGGCCATAATTTCACTGTTAATATGATAAAGGCAATAATAATGTACAGTACCTGGTCAGCACTCACTAAAACTGTAAACACAAACAATTATGGTGAATGAATAAAAAGGTTACACCCCACAAGACAAATACTCCATTGCCAAATAAAATGAACAAGAATAATCCAAAACAGTGTATGATAAAGCAACCATGCAGTAAACTGAGTATAAAATCTTTATTACCATTAATACTGGTAAGCACTTTCACTAAAACGCTTCATCAGACCATCAAGACATAGATAAAAACACATTACTTAAATATACATAGCAGCCAATCAGATTACATCACATTAACCAATCACGCCAGCTATAAATCAAGATTAAAATGGGCAACACCACAACATATGTATATTTAACATAGAATATCATTACATCCCTAGCTAAAATTAAAAACAACAAAAACTATGTCAATATACACATCTATATACATAATATACATAACATTATAATGAACAGTTACTTAAAAACTGCCTACCAAGTGTATATTTATTTAAGCTAGTGAAGTTATTGTAATTATTTATTATGACCACTAGATGGTAGCATATTTATGAGGAGATAGATTATAGTAATGCTTAAAGATTTAGGTTCATAGGTTCATAGGTTTATACTAGGCTATCTGCCCTAAGGCATTTATAAGCCTAGCCCAAATTTTTGTGGCTTACGCCACCCCTTATATGAAAAAATACTGTGCCCATTAGTTTGTTGTGCCTCTGTCCAGCAGTGACACAGAGATGATTCCTGGGGTAAACCTACGATCTCCCATCCACAGGTCTAGATTTCTCTTGAACAGAGTCAGCGAGGTGCTCTGCCTCACATGGACCGGGATTTTATTCCACAGCATAGGGAGTCTCTGAGTGATAAATCTATCCCTCCAGCACGTCCTATTTATATCCGTGCTAAGGTTTAAGTCGCTTGCTCTAGTGGTTTTGGTGGATTTGGATTTTTTGAGGTGGAGCATGTCCATTAATTCCGGGTTGAACATGGCCTTGTATGTCAGGCACATGTCACCTCTGAGCAGACGGTATGTGACTGAATAGAGCTGGAGTTTCTTCAATCTGGCAGCATATGACAGATTTTGGAGTCCCTTTATCCTTTTGGTGAGGAACTTTTGGGGTCTCTCCAATTGCTGCAGATGTCGGGTGAGATACATCCCGAATGGGGCATTGTACTCGATCATTGGTCTGATAAGTGAAGAGTACAGGGAACAATGACCTCACTAGATCTAGATGTGAATCCCTTCATGATCAGGTGGGCAATGTAGAAGGTCTTTCTAACCACTTTAGCAACGTGAGTGTCAAAGAAAGGCCACTGTCAACCTGGGTCCCCAGGTCCCTGATAACCTCTTCTGTGCTTAGTGGATTGCCACCTATATGGTAGCTTGGGGTTACCTTGTTTTTCCGAAGGGTATGACTATACATTTTTGGTGTTTAACTTCAGGCCATGGCTCTGGCACCAGCTATCTGTTTCCGTGAGTCCCTTCTGAAGGATATCCGTGTCCGATGCACTTTCCACTATGGCGCCCAGTTTGCAGTCGTCTGCAAACTTTGTCAGCCAAAGTCCTCCCTTGTTGGCCTGTACTTCTGAGAAGTAGATGCCAAACAATAGGGGCCAAGGACCGAGCCCTGTGGGACACCACTTGTGACCGGCTTGGAGTCTGACACAGCGCCAGCAACTCTAACCCTGTGGGTTCTGTCCTTAAGCCAGTTTGCAACCCATCTTGTGACATATGGGTTTACATTTAAGCTGGTAAGTTTTTCTACAATACCGAGTGGGGTATTGTGTCGAAAGCCTTTGCAAGGTCAAGGTAGGCTGTATGGACTGCCTTTCCTCATCAATGGCCTTGGTGACTGTTTCAAGAAGTCGACCAAGTTCAAAAGGCATGATCTTCCCTTGACAAAGCCAAACTGGGTCGGGTCCAATGTCTGCAAGTCCCCTATATCTTTGTTTATGAGCTCCATTATGATCCTCTCCATAGCTTTGCAGACTAGACTTGTTAAGCTTATGGGGCGGTAATTACCAGGGTCCGTGAGGCGCCCGCCTTTGTGGAGTGGGACCACAGTTGCTGTCGCCACTCCTTGGGCATGTATCCTGTGGTAAGGCTGAGATTAAACAGCTGCCTTATGTGCGGGTTTAATTCCTCATTTAGCTCGTGTAGCACACAGCCGGGGACACCATCCGGTCCCATTGATGCTGTGTTTTTAGCTTTAGAGAGAGCAGCTTTCACCTGCGCATTTGAGATGTCCGGGAGGCTACACTCGGCTGGGATAGTTATCTCTCCTTTAGGGGAGAGGGGTGAAGTTTGCACTGAACCTGTCTGCCAGTATGTTGGCAATGTCTGTGGGTTCAGTGATTTTTGTATCATTTTAGACTAATTCTGAGCATATCTGGGAGTTTCCACCCAGGTTCCTAACATAGCTGAAAAAGGCCTTATGATTGTCCTTTGAATCCATGGCAATTTTTCTCTCAAAATTGGCCTTAGTTGATTTTATGAGTGCTCGTATTTTTTACTAATAATGATCAGGGTGACTTCCCTTTTATGGATTTTGTTCTATCATGTAATAGCTTTCTCCTCTTATTGTAAAGTTTGTTAATGGCTGGGGTCCACCAGACTGGACGTTTGCCCTTTGTGGAAAGAGTCTTGGTTTTATTTGGGATTGCCTGATCCATGCAGTCCTGGAGGTGTTCATAGAAGGCATTTGTAAGGGCTTCGCAGCTTGGGTTGTGGTTTCCTCTGGCTCAGGGGCCTTGAAGGATACCACACCAGTCTTGAGTAGTGTGAAGTTTGCTTTAGAGAAGTTCTTCACTATAGTCTTTTTGTTTGGGGTGGGGGGGGGATGTGGATTTCCAGTGAGATTAGTTTATGATCAGATCTCACCAATGAGGGATATACTTCCAGTGTGGAGCATTTTGTCCCCATGTTTGTGACAATGAGATCTAGTATATTTTCTCCTCTCGTGGGAACAGTGACTAGCTGTTCCATGGCATTTGAATTTATGAACTCCAGGAACCGTTGGGCTAGAAAGTTAGGGCTTGAGTAATGTTCCCAGTCTATATTCGGGTAGTTGAAGTCACCCAATATGATGGTGTTTGGAGATACATTTATACCCTCCAGTGTCTTCAGGAAGGCTGTGTGGGGTTCCTGAGTTTGAGAGGGTGGCCTGTAGCATGCTACAATTTGTAGAGCAGTTTTTCCTATGGTTAGTTGCACCTGGATGGTTTCCGAAGCTTTGTGCGTTGCCACCAACCTGGAGGTGTGGGTATCCTTTATGAATATGGATACACTCCCTCCTTTTGTGGTGTGGTCCGGGTTTTGGGGCCGGAACGCTTGATATGAGGTAAAACCTAATAGTGCTGGGGTGCTCTCAGGAGCCTTGAACCAGGTTTCAGTTACAGCACAGACATCGATGTTCTCCATACTGAGAAGGGCCTCGAGTGCGTGCATTTTGAGATTTAGACTTCTGGCATTGAGCAGCATTACCCTCAGTTTCTTCCCATTTTTGTTTTCTAGGGTGGTAGGTTTAGAATTTGAGCCTTGCCTAAAAAAGGCACTATGGGGGTGGCAAGAGCCTTAGCCAATATCCGGAATCCCAGGGGTGACAGGTGCAAGCCGTCCCTTGCGAAGCAGCGTGGCTTGTTAAGCATGTCATCCCAGGCAGACAGACACTGGATCCCCTTTGAATGAAACCAGACATTAAGCCAATTGTTAAAGCTGATCATCTTGTCTCTATATTGTGGCATCATTCTTGGTGAAGGAAGGATACTGCTCAGGGTTAGGGTCATACCTGCCTGGGCTACATAATCAGAGAGCTCCTCTATGTCTCTTTTCATGTAGTCCAGGGAGGTACGTCTCAGGTCGTTCACACCAGCATGGACAATGACTGTGCCATATTTGTACTTGCCGTGGAGTGACCCGAGTGCTTGTGTTATGTGGCGGATTCTAGCGCCCGATAGGCAGCTTACTGTGGCCCTCTCCTTGTTCAGCCTGGTGAGTGGGACATCAGTGTGTCTGACTATGGAGTCACCTATGACAAGTATGTTTGGTGTTGTATTTGGCCTTAAGGGCTGTGACTGCTTTGCACACTGCTTTTGTGGTTTATGTGTTGCTTGTGGGGTGTCTTGAGGTAGCAGTTGTTTGGGTGTCTGCTTTGGAGGCCTCTGCTGTTTAGGTAAATTTTTACTCAGAGCCTCCGAGTATGTCTTTGTGTGTTTATGTGTTTGATTCAGTGGAGTGGTAGCATTATGTGAGGCTGGTTTTGTGGTGTGTGTAGTTGCCTTCTCCTCCTGTCTGGTCTTGCCAGTCCTGAGTTGAGAGAGCTCAGCCTCCAGTTTGGCTAAATAGCTGCATCTCTCAAGTATTTGTGTTATGTGGGAGGAGGAGAGGGTTGTCTGTGTACATGAGGCAGTTATAACATTGCCTCAAGATTCCCAGATTCACCAGCTGGACTGGAGAGGAGATTGACAACTGACCTTTGGACATGCTAGAATAATATTGGGAAATCCTTAATTGAAAACAAGGGCCAGTGGGGAGTGAGGGTGTAGTGCTTTTAATTTTTAGTGCTGACTTATATAATTGCTTTAGTGAGCAAGTGCCAGGTAACTTGAGTGCAATGTGTTAGAAGTAACTAAATGCAAAACGACAAACAGTAACTTTCTTTCAAGTGAAACAAGGAAATAAGTACAGTAAGCAATGCAGATATCACTAGTGATCCACAGAAGCGCTGAGAAGTTGCGTATTAGGTGGAATTAGCTTCCAGGAAATAACAAGCAAACAAACAACAAGCATATAAACAAAGCTAGATTCAGCAGGCCTGGATCTAGTCTATGCTAGAGCAAACAAGGTGTACCAATTTCAGTAAGATACAGTTAAAATATTCAGGCACTATAAACCTTTAACCAGAAATTCCCAGCTCAGAAGGGCAGAGTCCAGCCTCTTCTCCCACAAGAGTGCAGACCACAAACCTTCTTAATGTAAAATAACTGGCCTGAAGCCCAAGTGCCTAAACCAGAACTAATACACTTGGACACTGGGCTCTCAATCAGCAGTTCCCAACTTAGAAGGATGAAAGCTACCTGTCCTGCCACCACAGTGCTTGCCACAAACCTTCCTAATGTAAAACAACTGGTCTGAAGCCCAAGTGCTTAATCCAAAAGACTTGAATGATAGCTACACTTTAATCAAGTTACAACCAAGCAGTAATAAATACCATTGAATACTTTAGAGAATGTCTGGATTAGTGCTCAAGTTACACAAACAAAGCTAGATCCAGCAGGCCCGAATCCAGTCTATGCCACAGCAAACAAGGCGCACCAACTTCAGTAAGAAACAGTTCAGATAGGCATGCACTATAAGCCTTTAACCAGAAATTCCCAGCTCAGAAGGGCAGAGTCCAGCCTCTCCTCCCACAAGAGTGCAGACCACAAACCCTCTTAATGTAAAATAACTGGCTTGAAAGCCCAAGTGCTTAAACCAGAATTAATACACTTTTAGAATAACAGACACTGAGCCCTCAATCAGCAGTTCTCAACCTAGAAGGATGTAAGCTACCTGTTCCGCCACAACAGTGCAGACCACAAACCCTCTCAGTGCAAAACAACTAACTGGTCCGAAGCCCAAGTGTTTAAACCAAAAGGCTTAGAATGAGTTACACCAAGCAGTAATAAATACAACTGAGTATTTTAAGATGATGCAAAAGTAAAAAAGTAGGTAGAAACACAAGTACAGCAAAAGCAGATGACATTTTTTTTTTTTTTTTTTTTTTCTGAACAAGTGCTGAGATCAAAGAAATAGATTTGAGTGCTGAAACTAGAAAACTGGCTAGTTATAAGAAAAAAAACAAGCTAGAAGGCTTCCCTCAAACACAGAAGGGCTTGGGGGCTCAGAAGCCTACAAATAGTCTGTACCACTTAACAAGAAAGGCAGGAAATAAGCTTAATTTTTTTTTTTTCCATTTCCCAGATGCTCTCTTTGTACACAGTAGGAGTGCCTGAAATCAGAATATGATCTCACTGCACTCAGTTGAGTGAGCAAATGAGATGGGCCCAGAGGCAGGCTGAGGGGCGGGCAGTTTCAATGCCACTAAGATTAACACCAAAACAAAAACAGGGCGGGTGGGTAGGGATAACTGAAGAGCAGAATAACTTCAGTTAAAAATTCCTTCAACACTCCTTCATACACAGTTTAAATCAAATTAAATACTGTATTTTTTAAAAAAAAAGTGCAGATAAAGGTACTTAAATTCTCTTATACGTCCAGTTGAATATAACCAAGTTCTAGCTGGCCAAGCTGAAGTTTTAAAGCAGGAATTATTTCACATGCACCAGTTTAAATATGCAAGGACAGGAAATCAAAGAATGTGGCTGCCCCCACACCTGTAATTACTAGCAAATAACAAAATTCAGCCAACACTAGCTTCAGTTCAAGTTACTGAAGAGCAGAATAACTTCAGTTAAAAATTCCTTCAACACTCCTTCATACACAGTTTAAATCAAATTAAATACTGTATTTTTTTTAAAAAGTGCAGATAAAGGTACTTAAATTCTCTTATACGTCCAGTTGAATATAACCAAGTTCTAGCTGGCCAAGCTGAGGTTTTAAAGCAGGAATTATTTCACATGCACCAGTTTAAATATGCATAGACAGGAAATCAAAGAATGTGGCTACCCCCACACCTGTAATTACTAGCAAATAACAAAATTCAGCCAACACTAGCTTCAGTTCAAGTTACTGAAGAGCAGAATAACTTCAGTTAAAAATTCCTTCAACACTCCTTCATACACAGTTTAAATCAAATTAAATACTGTATTTTTTTTATAAAAAAGTGCAGATAAAGGTACTTAAATTCTCTTATACGTCCAGTTGAATATAACCAAGTTCTAGCTGGCCAAGCTGAGGTTTTAAAGCAGGAATTATTTCACATGCACCAGTTTAAATATGCAAGGACAGGAAATCAAAGAATGTGGATACCCCCACACCTGTAATCACTAGCAAATAACAAAATTCAGCCAACACTAGCTTCAGTTCAAGTTACTGAAGAGCAGAATAACTTCAGTTAAAAATTCCTTCAACACTCCTTCATACACAGTTTAAATCAAATTAAATACTGTATTTTTTTTTTAAAAAGTGCAGATAAAGGTACTTAAATTCTCTTATACGTCCAGTTGAATATAACCAAGTTCTAGCTGGCTGCTGAGGTTTTAAAGCAGGAATTATTTCACATGCACCAGTTTAAATATGCAAGGACAGGAAATCAAAGAATGTGGCTACCCCACACCTGTAATTACTAGCAAATAACAAAATTCAGCCAACACTAGCTTCAGTTCAAGTTACTGAAGAGCAGAATAACTTCAGTTAAAATTCCTTCAACACTCCTTCATACACAGTTTAAATCAAATTAAATACTGTATTTTTTTTAAAAAAGTGCAGATAAAGGTACTTAAATTCTCTTATACGTCCAGTTGAATATAACCAAGTTCTAGCTGGCCAAGCTGAGGTTTTAAAGCAGGAATTATTTCACATGCACCAGTTTAAATATGCAAGGACAGGAAATCAAAGAATGTGGCTACCCCCACACCTGTAATTACTAGCAAATAACAAAATTCAGCCAACACTAGCTTCAGTTCAAGTTACTGAAGAGCAGAATAACTTCAGTTAAAATTCCTTCAACACTCCTTCATACACAGTTTAAATCAAATTAAATACTGTATTTTTTTAAAAAAAAGTGCAGATAAAGGTACTTAAATTCTCTTATACGTCCAGTTGAATATAACCAAGTTCTAGCTGGCCAAGCTGAGGTTTTAAAGCAGGAATTATTTCACATGCACCAGTTTAAATATGCAAGGACAGGAAATCAAAGAATGTGGCTACCCCCACACCTGTAATTACTAGCAAATAACAAAATTCAGCCAACACTAGCTTCAGTTCAAGTTACTGAAGAGCAGAATAACTTCAGTTAAAAATTCCTTCAACACTCCTTCATACACAGTTTAAATCAAATTAAATACTGTATTTTTTTTTAAAAAAAAGTGCAGATAAAGGTACTTAAATTCTCTTATACGTCCAGTTGAATATAACCAAGTTCTAGCTGGCCAAGCTGAGGTTTTAAAGCAGGAATTATTTCACATGCACCAGTTTAAATATGCAAGGACAGGAAATCAAAGAATGTGGCTACCCCCACACCTGTAATTACTAGCAAATAACAAAATTCAGCCAACACTAGCTTCAGTTCAAGTTACTGAAGAGCAGAATAACTTCAGTTAAAAATTCCTTCAACACTCCGTCATACACAGTTTAAATCAAATTAAATACTGTATTTTTTTTTAAAAAGTGCAGATAAAGGTACTTAAATTCTCTTATACGTCCAGTTGAATATAACCAAGTTCTTGCTGGCCAAGCTGAGGTTTTAAAGCAGGAATTATTTCACATGCACCAGTTTAAATATGCAAGGACAGGAAATCAAAGAATGTGGCTACCCCACACCTGTAATTACTAGCAAATAACAAAATTCAGCCAACACTAGCTTCAGTTCAAGTTACTGAAGAGCAGAATAACTTCAGTTAAAAATTCCTTCAACACTCCTTCATACACAGTTTAAATCAAATTAAATACTGTATTTTTTTAAAAAAAAAAGTGCAGATAAAGGTTCTTAAATTCTCTTATACATCCAGTTGAATATAACCAAGTTCTAGCTGGCCAAGCTGAGGTTTTAAAGCAGGAATTATTTCACATGCACCAGTTTAAATATGCAAGGACAGGAAATCAAAGAATGTGGCTACCCCCACAAGTGTAATTACTAGCAAATAACAAAATTCAGCCAACACTAGCTTCAGTTCAAGTTACTGAAGAGCAGAATAACTTCAGTTAAAAATTCCTTCAACACTCCTTCATACACAGTTTAAATCAAATTAAATACTGTATTTTTTTTTAAAAAAAAGTGCAGATAAAGGTACTTAAATTCTCTTATATGTCCAGTTGAATATAACCAAGTTCTAGCTGGCCAAGCTGAGGTTTTAAAGCAGGAATTATTTCACATGCACCAGTTTAAATATGCAAGGACAGGAAATCAAAGAATGTGGCAACCCCACACCTGTAATTACTAGCAAATAACAAAATTCAGCCAACAATAGCTTCAGTTCAAGTTACTGAAGAGCAGAATAACTTCAGATAAAATTCCTTCAACACTCCATCATACACAGTTTAAATCAAATTAAATACTGTATTTTTTTTTTTAAAAGTGCAGATAAAGGTACTTAAATTCTCTTATACGTCCAGTTGAATATAACCAAGTTCTAGCTGGCCAAGCTGAGGTTTTAAAGCAGGAATTATTTCACATGCACCAGTTTAAATATGCAAGGACAGGAAATCAAAGAATGTGGCTAGCCCCACACCTGCAATTACATGCAAATAACAAAATTCAGCCAACACTAGCTTCAGTTCAAGTTACTGAAGAGCAGAATAACTTCAGTTAAAAATTCCTTCAACACTCCTTCATACACAGTTTAAATCAAATTAAATACTGTATTTTTTTTTAAAAAAAGTGCATATAAAGGTACTTAAATTCTCTTATACATCCAGTTGAATATAACCAAGTTCTAGCTGGCCAAAAATGTTATGTTAGTCTTTTAAAACTTTTTAAAATAATGTTTTTAATATAGGAAGTTGTTTACATTGACTGCCATCCCATCAATTCATGTAGTTTTATTAATTTTTATACAGTTTTTATTTAGTTAAGTATTTTTTAGTTAGGGCTGTTTAAGAAAAATGATGATAATTATAAGAATGTGATTTTATTGGTTGATTAGTGATGAAGGTTCTATATAAGCCTTAACTGGTGTTTAATGTATTATTTCGGTCTGAAGAAGTCTTTAGAGGGACGAAAACGTATGTGCAGTGTTGGTGTTAATTTACTTGTGGAAGTGACATTAAATTCTTTCTGTCGAGCCGTGTTTGTGGTTTAGTGACTCCTTGCAACTCTGTGTTTGGTGTTATTGGTCATTACTGAGGGTTGTGCTGTCTTATTTTGCTTGGATTCTTGGTTGCATGTAATCTGATTGGCTGCTGTGAATATCTAAGTAATGTGACCTCCAAAGCAGAAACACAAGCAACCTCCACCCCCCAACACAAACCAAATGACACACAGCCCACCGACTCAGTCTGCCACTCAACCACAGCCCATAAGGCAAAACAAGGTACCCGATACACTAGTCATAGGTGACTCCATAGTCAGGCACACTGATGTCCCTCTCACCAGGCTAAACAAGGAGAAGGTTACTGTCAACTGCCTGTCGGGTGCCAGGATCCACCACATAACCTACGCACTCAGGTCACTCCACAAGTACAAATATGACTCTGTCATTGTCCATGTTGGTGTGAATGACCTGAGATGTACCACCCTGGACTACATGAAAAGAGACATGGAAGAGCTTTCCAGTCTTGTAGCCCAGGCCAGTATGAACCTAGCCCTGAGTAGCATTCTGCCATTGCCCAGAATGATACAGCAGTACAAGGACAAAATGATTGACTTCAATAATTGGCTAAGCTTCTGATGTCATTCTAAGGGCATCCAGTATCTGTCTGCCTGAGACAACATGGTCGACAGACCACGATGCTTTGCTAGAGATGACCTGCACCTGTCACCCATGGGATTCTGGACACTGGCTAAGTCTCTTGCCACCCCTATAGTGCCTTTTTTTAGGCAAGGTTCAAATGACAAATTCACCACCGTAACAGGAACAGGCAAGCAAAAACTGAAGGTAATGCTACTCAATGCTAGAACTCTAAATCTCGAAATGCACTCCCTCGAGGCACTCCTTAAAATGGAGAACATCAATATCTGTGCAGTGACTGAGACCTAGTTCAAGGCTCCAGACAGCACCCCTGCATTATCAGGCTATAATTCATACCAGACTTTTCGGCCACCTAACCTGGACCATAACACCAAAGGCGGAGGTGTGTCCATATTCATTAAGGATATCCACACCTCCAGGCTAGTTGCTCAGCATAATGCATCCAAGGTTATCCACGTGCAACTAACTCTGGGCAAAACTACAATCCAAATTGTAGCTTGCTACAGATCCCCCACCATGCCACAGGATTTCCACACCTCTTTTCTTGATATACTGGAAAATATTAGGGTCCAACCAAACACCCTAATAATGGGCAATGTCAACTATACCACCATTAACTGGGAAAACTACTCATGTACCAACTCCTTTGCTCAACGCTTCCTGGAAATCATAAATTCCAATTCCCTTGATCAAGTTATCCACACCCCCACCAGGGGGCAACAATATCCTAGACCTAGTCATTTCCAACATGAGTGACCAGTGTTCCACATCTTCATAGGTTCATAGGTTCATAGGTTCATAGGTTCATACTAGGCTATCTGCCCTAGGGCATTTATAAGCCTAGCCAGAGTATGTTTGGCTTTCGCCACCCATTTTAAATTAATTTTGCTATGCCCTTTTTCGAGGTTAGTATACTGTGCCTCTGTCTAACAGTGACACAGAAGTGATACCTGGGGTAAACCTATGATCTCCCATCCACTCATCAAGACTCCTCTTGAAGAGAATCAATGAGGGCCTCTGCCTAACCTGGACTGGGAGTTTATTCCAGAGTGAAGGGAGCCTCTGGGTTATGAATCTGTCCCTCCAGCATGTCCTATTTATTTCAGTGCTGAGGTTCAAGTCTCTTGAGCGTGTAGCTTGATGGGATTTCGATTTTTTGAGGTGCAGCATGTCCCTTAATTCCGGGTTGGACATGGCCTTATATGTCAGGCACAGGTCACCTCTGAGCAGGCGGTATGCCACTGAGTAGAGCTGGAGTTTCTTTAACCGGGCAGCATATGGCATCTGTTTGAGCCCTTTGATCCTCTTGGTGAGGTACTTTTGGGGTCTTTCCAGTTGCTGCAGGTGTCTGGTAAGGTACATCCCAAAAGGGGCATTGTACTCAATTATGGGCCTGATGAGGGATGAGTAAAGAGACACAATGACCTCCCCTGATCTAGATGTGAATCCCTTCATGATTAGGTGGGCTATATAAAATGTTTTTCTAACCACTTTGGCCACGTGGTTGTCAAATGAGAGATTGCTATCAACTTTGGTCCCCAGGTCCCTAATTACTTCTTCCATACTTAATGGATAACTACCTATGTGGTAATTTGTGGGCACTTTGTTTTTGCCAAAGGGAATGACTATACACTTTTTGGCATTTAGCTTAAGGCCATGGCTCTGGCACCAGTTGTCTGTTTCTATGAGGCCCTTTTGGAGGATGCTTGTGTCAGCTGGAGAGTCGATTATGGCACCTAGTTTGCAGTCATCTGCGAACTTGGTCAGCCACAGTCCTTCCGTGTTGGCCTGTACCTCCGAGAAATATATACCGAACAAGAGAGGTCCCAAGACTGAGCCTTGTGGGATGCCACTTGTAACTGGTTTGGAGTCTGACATGGCTCCAGCAATTCTAACCATGTGGGTTCTGTCCTTGAGCCAGTTTTCAACCCATCTAGTGACATAGGGGTTTATATTTAAGCTGGTGAACTTATCTATAATGCCCGAGTGGGGTATTGTATCGAAGGCTTTTGCGAGGTCCAGGTAGGCTGTGTGGACCACCTTCCCCTCGTCAATGGCCTTGGTGACTGTTTCAAAGAAATCAACCAGGTTTAAGAGGCAGGATCTGCCCTTAACAAAGCTGAACTGGGTAGGATCCAGTGTCTGTAGGTCCCCAATATCTTTATTTATGAGGTCCATGATGATCCTTTCCACAGCTTTGCAGACCAAGCTAGTCAGGCTTATGGGGCGATAGTTTCCAGGATCCATTAAGGCACCACCTTTGTGGAGAGGGACCACTGTTGCTGTACGCCACTCTTTGGGTACATAACCTGTAGTAAGGCTGAGATTGAACAGTAGTTTTATGTTTGGGTTTAACTCTTCTTGGAGTTCATGTAGGACGCAGCCCAGGACACCATCTGGTCCCACTGATGCTGTGTTTTTTGCTTTGGGGAGGGCGGCTCTTACCCAAGCATCTGAGGTGTCAGGGGGGCAGCACTCTGCTGGGATAGATATTTGTCCTTTTGGTGGGGAGGGGGGGAGAAGTTTGCGCTGAACCTGTCAGCTAGGATGTTGGCAATGTCTGTGGGTTCGGTGTATTTTTTGTCATTTTGGACTAATTCTGAGCATATCTGGGAATTCCCACCCAGGTTCCTAACATAACTAAAGAAAGCCTTGTGATTATCCTTAGTGTCCTGTGCAATTTTTCTCTCGAAGCTGGCCTTAGACTATTTTATGAGTGCCCGTAGTTTTTTGCTAATACTGATCAGAGATGCCTTCCCTTTTTGGGATTTTGCTCTATCATGTAGTAGCTTCCTCCTTCGATTGTATAGTTTGTTTATGGCTGGGGTCCACCAGACAGGACGTCTGCCTTTGGAGGATTGGGTCTTGGTTTTATTTGGGATTGCATGATCCATGCATTCCTTAAAGTGTTCATAGAATGCGTTTATAAAGGATTCTGCAGTCTGGGCCATATTTTCCACAGGCCCGTGGGCTTTGAAGGATTCCACCTCGGTTTTGAGGAGTGTGAAATTTGCTTTAGAGAAGTTTTTCACTGTGGTTTTCTGGGCAGGGGGTGGGGTCGGGATGTGAATATCCAGTGGGATTAGTTTATGGTCTGATCTTACCAGTGAGGGATACACTTCTGGTCTGGAGCATAGAGTCCCCATGTTGGTGATGATCAGGTCCAGTATGTTTTCCCCTCTTGTGGGAGTGGTAACAATTTGTTCCATAGCATTTGAGTTTATAAATTCTAGGAACCTTTGGGCTAGGGTGCTGGAGCTAGAGTAATGCTCCCAGTCTATGTTTGGGTAGTTGAAGTCGCCCAATATAATGGTGTTTGGAGAGACCTTCATATTTTCCAGTGTTTTCAGGAAGGCTGAGTGGGATTCCTGGGTTTGGGAGGGTGGCCTGTAGCAGGCTTTAAACTGGAAGGCAGTTTTACCCATTGTTAGTTGCACATGGATAGTCTCTGATGCTTCATGCTGTGCCACCAACCTGGAGGTGTGGGTATCTTTGACGAATATTGATACTCTCCCTCCTTTTGTGGTTCAGTCCAAGTTTTGGGGCCAAAAAGCATGGTATGAGGTATAACCTGGTAGTGCTGGGGTGCTCTCGGGAGCCTTGAACCAGGTTTCTGTTACTGCACAGATATCGATGTTCTCCATGCTAAGGAGAGTTTTGAGTGCGTGCATCTTGAGGTTTAGACTTCTGGCGTTGAGTAGCACTACTCTTAGTTTCTTATCCCTTGTGATACCTATGGAGGTAGGTTTGTCTTTTGAGCCTTGCCTAAAAAAGGCACTATGGGGGTAGCAAGAGCCTTTGCCAATATCTGAAAGCCCAGGGGTGATAGGTGCAAGCCATACCTAGCGAAGCATCATGGCTTGTCGAGCATGTCATCCCAGGCTGACAGGCATTGGATCCCCTTTGATGACGCCAATACTTAAGCCAATTGTTGAAATTGATCATCTTGTCTTCATTTTGTGGCATCATTCTTGGTGAGGGTAAGATGCTACTCAAGGTCAGGGTCATACCGGCCTGGGCTACATGCTCAGAGAGCTCCTCTATGTCTTTTTTTCATGTAGTCCAGGGAGGTACATCTCAGGTCATTCATACCAGCATGGACAATGACTGAGTCATATTTGTACTTGCCTTGGAGTGACCTGAGTGCTTGTGTTATGTGGCGGATCCTAGCACCTGACAGGCAGCTCACCATGACCTTCTCCTTGTTCAGCCTGGTGAGCGGGACGTCAGTGTGCCTGATGATAGAGTCACCTATTACAAGTGTATCAGGTGTGTTGTTTAGCCTTAAGGGTTGTGTCTGTTCGGCACACTGGCTTCGTGAGCTATGTGTTGCATGTGTTTTGTTTTGGGGTAGAGGTTGCTTGGGTGTCTGCTTTGGAGGTCTCTGCTGCTTAGGCAGATTTTTATTTAGAGCCTCTGAGTATGTTTTTGTGTGTTTATGTGTTTGGTTTGCTGTCGTGGTAGGTCTATGTTAGACTGGAATTGTAGTGAGTGTGGTTTCTTTCTCCTCCTGACTGTTTACACCAGTACTGAGTTGAGAGAGCTTAGCCTCCAGTTTGGCTATATGGCTGCATCTCTCATATGTGTTGGAATTTGTTGGGAGGAGGAGAGGGTTGTCTGTGTACATGAGGCAGTTGTAACATTGCCTCAAGATTCCCAGATTCACCAGCTGGACAGGAGAGGAGATTGACAACTGACCTTTGGACATGCTAGAATAGTATTGGGAATTCCTTTATAATTGAAAAAAGGGTCAATGGGGAACAAGGTACTCAAGGGGAGTTTCTGAGGGTGTAGTGCTTTTAATTTTTTAGTGCTGACTTATATAATTGCTTTAGTGAGCAAGTGCCAGGTAACTTAAATGCAATGTGTTACAGGTAACTTAAATGCAAAAATGACAAACAGTAACTTTATTTCAAGTGAAACAAGGAAATAAGTACAGTAAGCAATGCAGATATCACTAGGGATCCACAGAAGCGCTGAAAAGCCGCATTTAAGTGGAATTAGCATTTCAGGGAAATAACAAGCAAACAAACAACAAGCATACAAACAAAGCTAGATTCAGCAGGCCTGGATCTAGTCTATGCTACAGCAACAATGTACCAAATTTCAGTAAGAAGCAGTTCAGATATGCAGGCACTATAAGCCTTTAACCAGAAATTCCCAGCTCAGAAGGGCAAAGTCCAGCCTCTCCTCCCACAAGAGTGCAGACCATGAACCCTCTTAATGTAAAATAACTGGCCTGAAGCCCAAGTGCTTAAACCAGAATTAATACACTTTTAGAATAACAGACACTGAGCCCTCAATCAGCAGTTTCCAACTTAGAAGGATGTAAGCTACCTGTCCTGCCACCACAGTGCAAGCCACACACCTTCCTAATGTAAAACAACTGGTCTGAAGCCCAAGTGCTTAATCCAAAAGACTTAGAATGATATCTACACTTTAATCAAGTTACTACCAAGCAGTAATAAATACAATTGAATACTTTAAAGAATGTCTCAATTAGTGCTCAAGTTATACAAACAAAGAGATTCAGCAGGCCTGGATCTAGTCTATGCTACAGCAAACAGGTGTACCAATTTCAGTAAGAAGCAGTTCAAATATGCAGGCACTATAAGCTTTTAACCAGAAATTCCCAGCTCAGAAGGGCAGAGTCCAGCCTCTCCTCCCACAAGAGTGCAGACCACGAACCCTCTTAATGTAAAAAAACTGGACTGAAGCCCAAGTGCTTAAACCAGAATTAATACACTTTTAGAATAACAGACACTGAGCCCTCAATCAGCAGTTCCCAACTTAGAAGGATGTAAGCTACCTGTTCTGCCACTACAGTGCAGACCACAAACCTTCTTAATGTACAACAACTGGTCTGAAGCCCAAGTGCTTAAACTAAAAGGCTTAGAATGAGTTACACCAAGCAGTAATAAATACAACTGAGTACTTTTAAGATGACGCAAAAGCAAAATAAAGTAGGAAGAAACACAAATACAGTAAAAGCAGATACATTTTTTTTTTTTTTGAGTGAGCAAATGAGATGGGCCCAGGAGGAGTATCCAAGTGCAAATTTACAAGAGGGGCGGGCAGTTTCAAAGCCACCAAGATTAACACCAAGACAAAAACAGGGAGGGTGGGTGGGGACCTACTGAAAAAACAGAAAAAACAGTCACAACTTCCAGCTAGATATTGCTCAATGCACCACAAACAAATTAGTTTAAATTGTGTATTATTTGATAAAAGTGCAGATAAAAATTTACTTAACTTCACTTATGCGTTCAGTTGATTGTATGCAGGTCTTAGCTGGCCAAAGTTCACAGTTTAAACAGAAAATAATTCACTGTACCACCTGTATGAGACAGAAACTGAATAACAATGAAGTAAACTACCCCCACCCACTTATCACTGGCTATGCAGGTTTTTTAACAAGCCTTAACTGAAAATACCACTTGTATAAGATCTACTGAAAAAACAGTCACAACTTCCAGCTAGATATTGCTCAATGCAACACAAACAAATTACTTTAAATCATGTATTATTTGATAAAAGTGCAGATAAAAATTTACTTAACTCCACTTATGCGTTCAGTTGATTGTATGCAGATCTTAGCTGGCCAAAGCTCATAGTTTAAACAGAAAATAATTCACTGTACCACTTGTATAAGACAGAAACTGAATAATACCTGAAGTCAACTCCTCGTTGGTCAGATCCAACCATAAGCTAATCACCCTAGATATCCACATCCTGCCCCCCCCCCCTTAGGGAAACCATGGTAAAACAATTCTCCAAGGCCAACTTCATGCTTCTTAGGACAGAAGTGGTGAACGTCATGACACCCATGCAGATGGACAATACAGTTATGACTGCTGAATCCTACACAAATGCATTCTATAAGCACTTACATGAGTGCATGGATCGTGCTATCCCAAACAGAACCAAGACGCTATCCTCCAAAAAAAGGAAGCCAATCTGGTGGTCCCCAGCCATAAACAAACTCTACAACAGAAGGAAGAAACGGTTGCAAAAGAGAGTAAAATCCCATGAGTGGAGGAGCTCCCTGGTCAGCTTCAGTAAAAAGATGAGATCCCTTATAAGACCTCCAAAGCTAGCTATGAAAACAAAATTGCCACTGATTCTAGCGACAACCACAAAGCATTCTATAGCTGTGTCAAGAATCTTAATGGCAACACCCAAATCTGCTCTGAGTTACAGCACAACGGCATGAAAATTACAGAACCAACTGATATTGACAATATCCTGACAGATAGGTTCAGGGATAACTTTACCCCCCTCTAACCCCCTAAAGGGCCCATATCTATACAGGAAGAATACAGAGTCCCTGTAATCACAACTATGCAGGTAAAAGCTGCACTTTCTATAGCCAAAAACACAGCATCCATGGGACCGGACAACATCCCAGGCTGCGTTTTACATGAACTTCAGAATGAACTGGCTCACCACCTAAGCACCATGTTCAATCATAGCCTCACGTCAGGCTTAGTGCCTACTGAATGGTGCACAGCAACAGTTATCCCAGTCCACAAAGGGGAAGACACCACTGATCCCGGAAACTATCACCCTATTATCCTGATGAGCCTGGTCTGTAAGGCCATGGAATGTATCATCAAGGAACTCATAAACAAAGACATTGGCAACCTCTAAACTCTGGACCCCACCGAGTTCGGATTTGAGAAAGGCAGATCATGTCTCCAGAACCTGATCAACTTTTCTGAGGCAGTCAACAAAGCTGTAGATGAAGGTAAGGTGGTTCACACAGCCTATCTTGACCTCGCCAAGGCTTTCAACACCATCCCCCATTCTGAAATTATAGCTAAACTCACTAAACTAGGTATAAATCCCTACATCATAGGATGAGTTGCCAACTGGCTCACTGACAGAACCCACACTGTAAAAGTTGCAGACTCCAAATCTGACTTCAAACCAGTGAGAAGTGGAGTACCACAGGGTTCAGTCCTGGGACCTCTCCTGTTTGGTATCTACTTCTCTGAAGTATAGGCTAACACAGAAGGCCTTTGGCTAATGAAGTTCACAGATGATTGCAAACTAGGACCTATAGTCGAGTCTCCAAATGATGTGGACATACTACAGAAGGGCCTCACTGAGACAGATGCCTGGTGTTAGAGCCATGGCCTCAGGCTCAATGCCAAAAGTGCAATGTCATCTTCTTTGGTAAAAACTCTGTACCCACGAACTACCACATAGGCGGCAATCTACTTAACTCAAAATGTGTGATAAGAGACCATGGGACCCAGGTGGACAGTAGTCTCTCCTTTGATAATCACATTGCCACAGTAGTCAGGAAACCCTTCTACGTGGCACACCTCATCACAAAAGGGTTCTCATCCAGGAAAAAAGAGGTCATTATTCCCCTCTACTTGACACTCATTAGACCCATTTGATATATATATATATATATATATATATATATATATATATATATATATATATATATATATATATACCTCACAAGACATCTGCAGCAGCTGGAAAGGCCACAGAAGTACCTCACTAAGAGGATTACTGGCCTCAGATGCCCTACACTGACCATCTCAAAAAACTCCAGCTTTACTCCATAGCATATCGCCTACTCCGAGGTGATCTCTGCTTAACATATAAAACTATGTCAAACTCAGAGCTGTTGGACATGCTACACCTAAAGAAATCCCAATCCCTCCGAGCTACATGCTCTAGGGACCTAAACCTTGTCACCACAATAAACAAAACATGCTGGAGAGATAGATTCCTGTCCCAGAGACTTCCATACTCTGGAACAAGCTACCCATCTATGTCAAGCAAAGTTCTTCATTAGCACTCTTCAAGAAAAATCTTGATGAGTGGATGGGAAATAGAAAATACACCCTGGGGATCACTTCTGTGGCTCTGCTCGACAGTGGCACAAGAAAATAACTTTCTTGGGTGGTGTAAGCCAGGGAACCTTGTTGGTTAGGCTTACTTAGGCCCTTGGGCCAATAACCTAGTACCTACCTATGAACCTATTTATGTCTCGATGGTCTGATGAAGCTCTTTAGCGAAAGCGCTTACCAGTATTAGTGGTAATAAAGATTTTATGCTCAGTTTACTGCATGGCTGCTCCATTTCCATACTCTGTTTTGAACAAACAATTATGGTGCACGCCCCAGAGTATGAGTGCAAATGATCCAAATGAACCCACATCAAATAATCCAGCACTTCAATTCTTTGTCCTCAGTTGCAGCTTTTATTGCAAATATATCCAATCACCATTTTAATCATGAATTCAAATGAAAAGTCCACAAATAAGAAAAGAACAATGAAAAAGACAGCAGAAAGCAATACTGCCATCTTAGTAGGCCATATCCCCAGCAATCACCGGCAGTGATTTGGAAAAAACAGACTGGTTTCACCACCTGGCATCCTCCGTGTACACAGGTAGCTGACACTCTCAACAATATATATATATATATATATATATATATATATATATATATATATATATATATATATATATACACAGAGAGAGAGAGAGAAAAAGAAGTCAAATACAGAAAATAAAACCCACCTATTTAAAGTGGCCAATTCCCTAAACAATTTTAACATACAAAAAACATTTAGTCCATCTATATATGTGTGTAATGAACATATATACAAGTATACACTTCATTTAATAAACCCAAATAAGTATTCAAAAACATGCCTTTATTAATGTTTGTGAGAGCACGTATAAAAGATACAAATCAGTTTTTGACACCAATGAATGATGTACAAGCACCACCGAATGCTTATTTAAGTACATTTGATGTACAATCTTTGTACACAAGTATTCCGCATGACAGTGGTATAAGGGCTGTGAAGTTTTGGTTAATGGAATCTTAGAAATTTTCTGAGGCTGAAATGGAATTTCTGCTGATTCTTTTGAGATTAGTGTTAGAACAAAATGCCTTCACCTACAAGGAGGATTGGTATTTGCAGATCAAGGGCACTGCCATGGGTGCTACTTTTTCACCTATATATACTGGTTTATTTATGGGGTTTTTGGAACATCAGTTAATATATGATGTTAAAAACCCTTTTCTTAGATATTTAAATATGTGGCAGTGCTACCTTGATGATTGCTGGTGTATTTGGAATGGACCAGTAGATGTTTGGCATGAGTTCCTGAAATATCTTAATACTAATAATTTTGGTATTGTTTTTGCAGGTAAGATACAAATGTTCAACATTGACTTTTTGGATATGAATATTTCTAAACTAATTGATGGCACTATTGCCACTAGTTTATATTGAAAACCATTTACAAAAAATGGCTTTAATAAGCAAACACGGAAGACATAACTAGTTATGTCTTTAGTGTTCGCTTTTTAAAGCTATTTATTTGTCTTATTCTGAACATAGTTATTCCATTTTTCAGAAGGTATTTCTTATTATATTTCAATAATTTATATTAATGTATATGTTGTGCATGGTTAAGAATAATTGAGCTAGCTACCGAATTACTACGAATATGCCCATAATCCATAATGCTCTGCTAACATCAGCTTTCTAACAACAAGGTTTGTAGACAGCAGTGTCTGCTTGTGTAATAAAAATATATGCTGGCTGTTAGCTTGGCCCATAAGGAAACAGGCTAGAATGCATACATTTTAGCATGCTGTGGATTCCACTTCAGATAGGGGACACATAGTTGAAACTGTTATCTTGGTTTAATTCACCTTTAGCATTTCTTTAAAGAAGCATATCCCAATAATTCAAATTATTGTATATTTGGAACATGGTTGTGAATAACTCAGTTATTTATTAAATTCCTATGAATATATTCATAATCTGTAATTGTCTGTTAGCATCAGCTTTTTAACAGCAAGCTATAGACTGGTACATGTCTGACCAATGTTTTTATAAATATTGTATACTTTGTAAAAGTTCTATTATGTTCTGTTTTATCATGAAATATTGCATTCAATTCAATAACAGCATCATCCACATCTTTTGAGGAAGTGGGATGGGCAGACTAACAGCTAATATGCAGAACAGGGAAGATGTAGTTATTTGGTTAGTGATGTGCACTTTGCCAAGGCATATCATGGTCCTCACACATACCTTTCAATGTCCCTTCTGTACAGCAACTTGTATGTACATGACACTGTCCACTGACTGAGGAATGAATGAATTCGACTAGTGCCAATGTTTTTGAACACAGTGCTGACATGAATAAAATTTTTCAAATGTTTTTATCTACATGACCAACACATGTTCATACTTTGAAATCCTAATCCCAAATCCATATTAGACCATCCCTCATCCAGGCGATGTCATAAAACCAAATCTTTTCACTGCAGTCAGAAGGTGTATTTTCAGGCGAGATGGATTATCTAGGCAGGTAGCTTTTAAGGTTAGAGTTTGGATGTACAATGTAGTTGCAAATTTGAATCTCATGTCCTCTATTCTGTGTTCAAGGATGTTAAAACCCATATATAACACTGATAAATGTGTGATGATTATCTAACATTCTTCATGAATACATTGTCTAGTAACCAGTGTTCTAAGCAATGCCCATCACTATTATTTGAGGCATACATTATTAATAATTTTTCTTTTCTGTTTTCAGGTGATGAATATCAGACCAGGAACCAAGCTCTGTGCATTGAGCGGATGCACAGGGTTGAGTTACAGCTGAGGGACAGAGTTATGTTAATTACTTTTTCTGTTTTATAAAATGAAATGCATCCAATTGTCTTTATAGGCCTGTGTTTTTCACAATAAAAAGTATATTGATTAGATTGCAGGAATGCCGATAATGCATGAGTAAGGAAGGTAAGTGAGATTAGCACACTATAGCTGCTTTTAAAACTGTGTTTAAATCCAAAAATGTTGAACCATCATGTAGGGTCAAGCCATTGTTTCAGCACAGTTTCTGAATTGTACTCCACAGCCTAAATAACAGTAGGGTTGGTGTATCTGTCATACATTTTCTACTGATTATAATGTGTTTATATATATACCTGTGCTTGTGCTTTCCAGTGACTGATCTTTTTTGTGTAGTCTGCTTATGCACAATCTGAAGGAATATCTGCTATATAAGTGTTTGCACTACCCTTTGCAGATGGTGTGGCATACCCTTCAGTTCAATATTGATATTGTGCTTTCCTACAACAGCTTAGGTGTTTTTGTTAAAACACAGTTATAGCCTAGTATAGATCAAAGCATGTGTATGTACCTTTAAGAAGCATTTACAGATGTAGCACGTGCATATAAATACTGAGCACATGCAGGCAACAGTGCCATTTTGAGAGAACAGTCAGAGTGTTAACATGCGTGAGTGTGGTAGTCAGTCTGTTTATAAGTTTATTTAAGTTTAAGTTACAAAGCCTCATTTCTGATGTGTTTGTATGTAGTAAAGCTTCTTGAACTGAACCCATGAATGTTTGTCTGTTTTATCCTGACCAGACGGGTGACATGGTGTCAGAACCGGGATTAGAAGAACAACTTCTTCGAGCCATGAGGTGCAGAGATGAAGGTGAGGGCAGACTTAGCAGACTGAATGGAACAGAGCTCAGACAAACAAAAAAGGGCCAGAAACAAGTTAAAGGTAAAGAAAAACTGCACAAATAATTTATTTGGCAAAGAAAATGAAACAGCACATTTATAAGGCACAAAATACATTATTAATCAAACGAGTAGCACAAAAACATATTATTAAGCAAACAAAATGCACAAACTGCATTATTAATTAAATGAAATGTTCAAAACCATGATATTTGATAAAACTAGCAGAACTGTTCATATGGGACTCAGAATTACCTTTGGTTTGCATAAAACATGTGTTTAAAGTAAATTGGGCACAAGAAAAGCATAATGAGCACGATAAGAGATTGAAAGGGCATAACAAGTACAATAAAAGGGCAAATTGAGCTTAAGGAGCAAGGCGACTGCATGTTATTTAGTAAAAGACCATGTTTGAGGACAAACTACTATCTTGCATTGACCCAAGCCATTCAAAGCATAACTAGAGTTGTTCAAAGTATCTCAGAGTGTGCAAAGTGTTTGCAGAGTGTGTGCTTTATTATGGTACAATTATTTGAAGAAGTTTGCTGTGTGCAAAGTACAGTTATACTGCAAGTTGAAGTCAAAGTACAGCCATTTTGAAAGTTTCTTGTGCTGTGTGCATTTATTCTCAGAAATACTGCATTTCAGAGTATTTCTTACACTGTGCAGAGTTATTTCACAAAGTATAGCCATTTGAAAGGTTCTTCTGCTGTGTACAGTTGTTTGCAAAGTGCATTCATCTCAAAGTGTTTCTTACTCAGCTTTTTCGCTGTGTACAGTTTTTTCACAAAAGTACAGTCATTTCAAAGAATTTCTTACACTGATAAGGAGTGGTTTCACAAAGTACAGGGATTTCAGAGTATTCTTGCAGAATGGAGACTTGTTTCGCAAAGTGCAGTTATTTCGAAGAGTTTGTTGTACTATTGGGCATAATTACACATACTGGGATAAAGCTCTTGCATATAAATTTATATGTGTATCTTCGTACATGATTTAAAGCATCTTCACTACTGTGTGTTGATATGTCAAAGACATTTTGCAGACCAGGTCCACTTGTGTTTGATCATAATGTCGCAGAGAATTGGAGAGTATTTGAACAGGAATGCAATCTTTTCATACAAGCAGATTTTTCTGACAAAGATGCATGTATGAGGGCATTCATTTTGCTTAACTTAACTAGGCCAGAAGCTACTGAAAAAGAGCATTCATTTGTGTATGCACCAGACATATATGCAAGAGAGGGGGAAAACTCTCATATTGTGGTATCAGCAAATTAAGAGAAATGTGAAACCCCCAGACAAAATGCATTACATTAGAGAGGCACTTATTTCATATAAGAGACTAAAAGCCAGGTGAAACTTTTGCAGCTTTTATCATTGATTTGAGAAACAGGGCTAAAACATGCAGATTTGGTGACTTGAAAGATGAGTTAATAAATGACAGGCTTGTGTGTGGTGTTAATAGTGCTGCAGTGAGAAAGCTTTTGCTTCATGACAGTGATTTAACATTAAGCAAAGCCATAGAGATTTAACAAAACCATGAACTCACAGAAAGACACACAGGTATGCTTACAAGTGATAAGAGCATGGTTTCAACAGCCTCTAAAGCAAACATAGACAGCATGCAACAAGTGGCAAGCAGAAACAGGTCTAAGTACATAGTAGCTGCAACCCCTGCAGGTGTGGCAGGGAGACACTGAAGCTTCCTAGCAAGTTCCAAGACTAGCTCAGTAAAAAAGGCATGCTCAGTGCAGTTAAGAGTCAGTCAGAAAAACCCAAATCAAGTCTTATTCTTAACAGTCATAATTGTGGAACCAATCATGAGTCTAAAAGAGAGAAGTGCTTAGCATTTGGTCAGCAATGCCACAAGTGTAAAAAATGAGACTATTTTCAAAACTTTTGTAAATCAAGCAAGCCTCATCCAGTTATTAAGAAAGGCCACTCAAAAAGCAAGTTGATGATGTAGAGAGCTGCAACCCTACTTTCTATGTAGATGGTGTATCAGTGGTTGGCAAAAGGTTAATGCAGTGGATTTATTGGCAAAAAATGAAGTGCTTAGTACTGTCCTAATCAATGGTTAGTCCATAGAGCTCAAAGTAGACACTGGTTCAAATTGTAATGAAATGTCAGCAGAATCATTTGCTAAACTGAGGGCTGGTGAACAACTTAATTTGGGCAATTGTTCAAAACTTGTTGCTTATGGTGGTGAAGAGATTCAAACCAAAGGCTCAGTAGTGCTTTCATGCTATTTGGCTGGTAACAGCTACAGCTTGCAATTTTATGTAGTCTGACGACATGTGCAGTCATTATTAGGTCTCAGAGACAGTTTGAAAAGAAACTGCTTTCTTTTAACAAAGAAGTACATCATGTAAGCACGTGTCCCAGTTCCAGCTTTACTGACACAATTTTCTCAGAGTATGCTGATGTGTTCGATGACAAGCTAGGCAAGTTTCCAGTTGTGTACTCCATGAAAGTAGACCTAGAGGTCAGTCCAGTGGTCAGAACAGCAAGAAGATTTCCAATAGGCATGTAGGACAAGATCAAGGTCCAGTTAGACAAAATGGTGCAGCAAGGTGTGATTTGTCCAGTTACAGAACCAACTGAATGGGTATCTTCCATGGTGGTTGCTCATAAGAAAAATTCAGATTAAATCAGAATATGCATTGACCCAAGAGACTTGAACAAGGCATCAAAAAGACCTCATCATCCTATGCGTACAGTCAAGGTGACAGCAACCCTAACGCCAAATGCCACTATTTTTTTCTGTCTTAGATGCAAAGAGTTCCTTTTAGCAAGTAATGCTTGATCACAAATCTTCACTACTGACTACATTCAGTACCCCATTTAGTAGATACATATTCCTCAGGATGCCTTTTGGAATAAATTCTGCCAGTGAAGTCCCAGCATGCAATGGAGCAAATTTTTTCAGGCTAACTGTGTGCAATAATAGTTGATGATTTACTGGTAGGAGGTAATGGTGAAGCAGAGCATGACAGAAACCTCAGGAGAGTTCTGGACAGAGCGTGTCAAGTGAATTTAAAGCTCAATCCTCTGAAGTGAAAATTCAGACTACCAGAAGTTACTTATGCAGGTCATTTATTTACCAGTACAGGCTTATGATCAGATCCTTCCAAACAAGCAGCCATTCTTAAGATGCCAGCTCCAGACAATGTCCAGGCCTTGCAGCACTTTCTTGGTATAACTAACTATTGGGGTAAATTTAACCCTGACTTTAGTGAGTTATCAGCACCTTAGAGAGAGCTGATATGCAAAAATGTTGCACGGTCATGGTTAGAACAACACCAGAGAGCATTTGATAACCTCAAACAGCAAATTGCTAACCCAACTACATCAAGATACTATTATGTCCACAAACTAGTAGTTCTTTCCTGTGATGCTTCAAAGTTTGGTCTTGGTGTAGTTATACTTCAAGAAGGCAGACCTGTTGCCTATGCATCTAGAACTCTTACCCAAACTGAGATGCAGTATGCTCAAATTGAGAAGGAACTGTTGGCAATTGTGTTTGCATGTTCGAAGTTCCATGATTATATTTATGGCCAAGCTATCCAGATAGAAACTGCCATCAACCTCTAGTCACTATTTTAAAGAAGCCTATGCATTCCGCTCCAGCAAGACTACAAAGAATGATACTCAAATTGCAACAGTATTATTTGAAAATGGTTTATATGAGAGGTAAACTTCTTTAGCTGGCTGATACTTTATCCAAATCACCCAGAAATACCATGGAACAGCTTGATGCAGAGAATTTTGACTTTGATGTCATGGAAGTGTGTAATTTTTCTACCATGAGTCTTGATGAGCTGAGAAATCATACAAAGACTGATCTAATTTTACAAAAGCTCAGCCACTTCTTCAATGTAGGATGGTCGTCAGAGCAATCCTATGTACTGCCAGAAGTACAACCTTACTTTCCATACAGAGATGAGATGTTGATGGAAGATGGCATCATTTTCAAAATATCAAAAGTTGTTGTTCCTACTTCATACAACATGAATACATTCAGATTTTACATCATGTCCACCCAGGTTCCGATTCTACCAAAAGAAGGGCGATAAGACTAGTATTTTGGCTTTCTCTAGTAAAATACATTGATAAAGTGCTTTCTTCTTGTACAGAGCATAACAGTATTAAGCTGCATTTGCAAAAAGAGCCACTTCAGCTAAGCCAAATTTCTGAACCACCTTTGTCAACAGTAGCAACTGACATATTTGAGTGGAACAGACAACATTACTTAGTGTTAGCAGACTCCTATTTGAACTGGTTTGAAATCGGTTTGCTACCTAACCTAGCATCCAGTGCTGTTATTACAAAGATAAAATATAATTTCTAATTCCATGATAGTCCACAGAAAGTTATTTCTGACAACAATTCTCAGTTTACCAGTCAACTGTTTCAGAGATTTGCTCAAGAGTGGGACTTTATTCAGTTACTAGCAGTCCGGAATATCCACAGTCAAATGGCCTTGCTGAGCATGCAGTACAGAGTGCAATTACTGGAGAGGTCAAAGTGTGACAATACTGATATCTTCTTGAATTTACTTAATCTCAGAAATATACCCCGTGACAATCTACTTGGCTTGCCTGCTCAGAGATTTCTATCTAGGCAAACCAGAACAACCTTGCCTATCAGTTCTAGTTTGGTGGTGCCTAATGCTAAAACAAACATAACAATTAAAGCACAACTTTTCGAAAATGTTCTTCTCAGAAGTCCAGCTATGATAAAATGAGGAGATTTCTTCATCTGTTAAAAGAAGGAGAGACAGTGAGGATGCAAATGGCAAAAGCCTTTGATCGAATTGATCAAGTGAGAGGTACACTATATGTACCAAGCCAAGATCCTATTTAGTGGAATCTAACGGTATAGAGTACAGGAGAAACTGCAGACATCTTTTTCCTGTATCAGAAATGATATCATAGCATTGTACCTGTGATACAGACTCTAGATCTCGGAGCAACCCTAACAATGTTTGTACCGCAGAACATCACAGTATCCATTCCCATTCCAGATGATGTCCCAGATAAGTTGAACATTCCTTGAAGACAGTCCCCATTACTAGATCCAATTCTGACTTTTATGATACATGTTCAGGTTGTATTTCTAGACCTAGTGTAAAACACACAGCAACCTGGACATAATTGTTTTGTGTGTGTCTAATTTTGTATAAATGCATGTCAGAGAATTAGTTCTGTATAACTGCATGCCAAGATATCATTTCTGTAAATTGCATGTCATTGAATACTGTTATTTCATATAAGGACTATTTCTCAAAGAGGGAGGATATAGATCAGAGCGTGTGTATGTACCTTTAAGAAGCATTTCCAGATGCAGCACATGCATATAAATACTGAGCATGTGCACGCAGCAGTGCCTTTTGTGAAAGCAGCCAGAGAGTTAACATGTATGAGTGTGATAGTCTTTTTATAAGTTTATTTCAGTTTAAGTTACAAAGCCTCATTCTTGATGTGTTTGTATGTAATAAAGCTGCTTGAACTGAACTCATGGATATTCGTCTGTTTTATCTTAACCAGACAAGCAACACCTAGGTTTACTGAAACTTATGCAGATAGACATTTCTTTATAGCAGTTTGTTACCAGCACACCTTACACTTAAACATTGGTATCACATCTCCCTACATCTTGTGCGTTTCGGTTAGAACAGTTATAGTCCAGGTTTGCTGTCATTTGTGCAGATAGACATTTCTTTGCAGCAGTTCATAATCAGAAAGCATCATCAGGATGTTTGCATTTTGCAGGCTACTGGTTGGTATTAATTTTAGGCAGATAAAGCATACAGTTGTACACATACCATACTGTTAGTGCAACATATATTACATTCTCATATGTCACAAACTGTGATGATTGAACATATAACAAATTTATTACTATTGTATTCATTATATTGATGTGTATTCAGTCAATTATCTTGTTGTCTGGCTCAGATGTTTGTCATATGGCTTGCCTATTGTCCACAACATTGTTATTACTTGGTGTCCGTTTATATAAATCATTACATGTAGACAGTACAATCTCTAGATTTGAATAGTCATACATTTTTAGAATGCTAATGAACTGGATGTAGGTTTGTAAGCATATACATATTTTCACAATAGAAAGCTGATGTCCTATTTATGAATAGGACATTGAGGGCTAGACATTTATAAGGTACCTCTGCCCATAATGGATGCATCTCTTTTCCTGGGTAAATTTTCATCATTTTCATATTAAGTTCTGCTATGCTGCTTATGGGAATGTTCTGTGTGATACATTTGCTTTTCTTTTGTGTTGTGTTTTGCAATTAATCTTGACAGAACATGGGACCTGTGGAAATTCTTCTCTCAGATGACAATGGCAAGTGCATACTTGGCCATTACCAAAGTCTTGCAATGATGGCGGTGATGATGGTGATGACAATGATGACGATGATGAGGAAGGTGTACCAGCCCCGGCCAGAGCCATCTTGCCTGCAGCCCAGAGGAGATGACGCCATGACTGGAATTGAGACAATTATCAGGAAGAGATCCAGGAGGTTAGAGCAAATGTGTTCTGAAAACAGATGAGGGACATAATGGGGACATTCTTTCAGGATATGGCATGGGCTATGCATGACTTTTTCAGGAAAATACCTCATGAAGTCATCCATGAGTCCCATCCCCATCAGCCTTGTTCCTCCGGTCAGTAAGTATTGTCTGTGAGATCCACTTGTGGTATGCTACCAACATGCTGATTGCCATATAATTGATTGGACTGTATATGCACTTTTGTGCATGCATACTGTGTAGCTGTCATTTTTACGGGTTATTGTTGTGTGCTATTTACTTCCATTCTAATGTTAATGTTAATTAACACATTACACTTTTCTCCCACATTCAACTGTCTATGCATTGTGGCAGTTATCCTGCAACTAGTGTTGCAAGACATAGCCTGTAAACATGTTTTTACTGGGGCAAATGACAAACAACATATGTTGTCCATAATCTATCACTATCACTATGATATGTCTTGGAATTGTGTATTGCCATATCATGTATGTGCAACAGAAGGACATGTCATTCCACATGTGTTTTGGATGACAGTTGTCATGATGTCCCGCTGGTATGATGTGGTGCTTTATCCCATGGATTGGCATTACTGATGCCATGTGGGATCATATACAGGTATCATGTCTATGTGCATTCCTCCTTTTCTGACTGCATAAAACAGTAATGTAGCAATAATCTATGCACAGTGTTACAGATAATTTATTCTTTAACAGTACATTATGCAGTGTTTCCAGTATCTTAAATTTCCATACTTATTACTTACTCATGTAAAGTCACACCTTTCGCAAATGGTTATACATATTAACTGATTGTGCATGTGTGTGCACATACTCGGATCCATATTGACGCATAATTATACCATTGAAATGTGAGTATTCACTGACTTACCGCTGATGTGCTGTAATAATGCTCACAGGAGTGTCGGTGACATAAACCTGCATTTGTTTACTTAACATTTGCATGACAGTATATGTGAATGTTCTTGAAATTCTTAGCTTGCTTACCTGTGTATGTTGATGTTATATGATTGCACATTACTGTGTATGTGTGTTTTTGATATGTCCAGTTCTGTGGACATCAGCAATCAATCTGCCCATGTGACATACATTTCCATTTGTTAATTTTGTGTACTACAGCACTCTGTGTGCTGTACTCACATGCATTTGTAGTGTGTCAACTTACTCTGTCCTGCTTTTCCCTGATGTGAGCCCAGGTTGTCCACCTCCCTTCTACATACATATTTCCCTGTTATATTTTGCAAATATGTGTGCCTTTGTTGCAATTATTGACCATTACGATGTATTAATTTTGACACAGTTAACATGCGCCAAATGTATGTCCATTTTATGAGCCAGGACATCTGCATACAAGTCACTGGTTACTGCTTGCACTACATCCTTGTTGTCATTATACTTGTGTGTTAACCACTGTACTTTGTTGACATCCATGTGCACAACCGGCTATATTTATTAAGTTGTATTGTTATATTTTTGTAAATATTCTTACATGTTGTTGATTTGTGTATGTGTTATTGACCTTGATTTCATGTACTTTCCATTTAGGCCACTGACAGTCATACATACATATCTATACCTGTTTGTTGCCGTTGACATGGCTTATCCGTGCAACATACACACATTCCATTACACATTTGTTTGAATTGTGTACATCTACTTGTGTATGTAGCAGCCATTTTGTTGGTTTTTTTTAATGCAGTACCATTGTTTGACACTGTGCTTGGTTGTTTGTCTTTCACGTGCATCGTGGATTTGGTTCTGTCCTCTGCTACAGTTATCTAGCATTGCTAGACCTGCATTTGTTCATCTGTGATGATGTTTGGCTTACACCTGCACTGCTGATGGACTACTTGAATATATGCTTATTTATCTAACTTGTACTGTGCTCCTAATTTATTACCATCCAACACACATCTACCATTAGTCATACATATCCAGCTATGACAGCTACACAGTTTGCAACATGTTGTGGTATGATAATGCATAGGTATATATGCGTTTCTGCATTTCACCATGGGTGTTATGCCTCCCCACCCTGTTTGACACCTTTCCATTGCCCTTGTGGTGCAGTGTGATGTCTGTGTAACTTACCTGACTTTACTGTTTTTCCAACCTTTGTCTGACTTGTGTTGCAATATTTGTCCTATGGGTGTACCTGCTGTAATCTACTTCTCCTGTTCTTTCCCTAGCTTTACCTTTCCTTCCATTCTTTAAGAAATGGGGCCTATTCCCATAAAAAATAATTTGTCCATGCCCCTTTGACTTTTCCCTCAGATTTACCTATTCCAGCATCCCTCTTGTGTGTCCGCCTTCTTCTCCCATGCTCTACATCTTTTATGTCTTCCACTTTCCTTGGGTGTGTCAGTTACTGGTGTTCCCCACACAAGTCCCAAACCCTTTATTAGCAAATCTTAGTTGTGGTGATGTGGCCATTATTGCCCTTTACATTTAGGTTTTTTTTAAATTAGAAATTATATGGATTCAGTCAGAATCTATAAGTGCGAGTAAACATATTTTATTAGTACATGTGTTATGAAGGGGTCCCTATCAGTTAATTGAGTTTTCAGGAACTTGGACTCCATATGGTGGAGACCATATGATCAAGTTTCTGAAAACTCAACGCTTTTGAATAAAGATTCTGGTACATCAAGGATTGGGAAATTTACCCTTTCCTCACTGTAGTGCGATCTCAGAACTGGTATATATAATTTTCAGGGGGTTTAGAGGGGTGCAGGGGGGCTTGCCTCCTGCAAAATCATAAAAAAGTAGAATTTTGTGTGTTTTCTTTTTTTTTTTTTTTTTGTTGTTTTGATGATCAAGTTTTCAGAAACTTGATCATATTGTCTCTTAGCTATTAAATTTGAGTTTCCAAAATGTTGAACATCTGACAGAATCCTTATGGGGATATCTGTAGTTGTGTCAGAGCTTACTATAAAGATTGTTGTTGATACATGTTACAAATGGCATTGGAACTTTGAAACAAGTGCTTTTTTGTTGGTGAATGAAGTATGAAAATACCCCATGTTGTGTGTAATGTTTCTGGGGCAATTTGTGACAAATGCACAGCGAGCGCCATACAGCTTACATCGGGATAGATGGCATTCTTTTTTTTTTATTGTATTATAATGGCGTCAGTTATATTCCATAGTTGTCCATAACCTTACTGGACAGATTCTGTTTTATGTATGCCTGTATAATGATCAGGATGCATGAATTGTGATCATCTTTCCATAGCTTTGTTAATGTATTACTCACTTTGACAGCCATTTCTCATTACTTACGGAGAACTTGTGGATTTGTTTAACATGCCATTCCTACTGCAATGCTCCATTGTGTGCTGAGATATTCTGAGTTTTCATATTACAACATTATCCATAAGTTTAGTGCTGATATTGGCTAAATGTGCTGGATTCTGAGAGCTTTATGGAATCTGGCCCATGATCTTTCTGTTTAGATGTGCTTGTAACTAATGCAACAGCGGTGCTACAGTACTGTGTTTTTATTGTGTTTATATGACTTTGAGTTTTTGGAAACTCAAAATTCATATGGTTGAGATCATATGATTGAGTTTCTGAAAAGTCAAAATAAGAAAAAAACAAAACTATGTCCATAACTCTTGCAAATTTTGCAGGGGGTGTGGGGACACAGCCCCCCTGCAAAAATGTAGATTTGTTTTTACTATTTCAAGTTTTTGGAAACTCTATCATATGGTCTCAACCATATGAATTTTGAGTTTCCGAAGACTCAATGATCATAGGAGGTTAGTAGGCTACCGACCCAGAGGTCATTTTAAGCCTAGCCATTTCATCCCAATATAATAGCATGGATACTCTAGTCAATACCTAGGATTGTATTTAGTAATGACTGCCCATGTCAAAAAGGGCTGTGAGTGTTATCCCCAGTAAGAATTTACAGTGCCCCATTCACTCGTCCATGTAAAGTGCATGGTATATGCTTTATTTGAACCCATGACTATGCGCATGGCAGTCTTATGGTAACACCTGTTGCCACAATACAGTTTTCATATAAACCTCTTGGTCACACATTAGTTATGTGTCTGTCCCTTGTATGCTGTAAAATGCACTAACATGGGTTCAAATCCCAACACTGCACCTATGATTTTTACAGAATCTTTAAAGGGATTGGTAGATATACTAATGTTGTTAGTCCATGTGTTTTATATGTTCAGACATGTTTTATATTTTCATTCAGACAATCTATATATAACAGTGGTATACATGACACAAATTGTTTTGCGTAGCTATGCAATGTGAATGGGAGGTGAGCAATTCAATTGACATATGCTTTTAACATTATCACATCAACATGTGTGCCCCTATATAAAGTCTATGATGTGCATATCACTCTGTCTTCCAGATGTTGATAAGAAATAGGAGAAACAGTTTCTCACACAGAGAGAATGAAATAATAATTAACACTGTATACCAATATGGCTGCACCCTCCATGGATGGATGGGCAATAATGCCTGGAAGAATTAAGTGTGGCTGGACCTTCCAAATATCATCAATGTTGTGGATGGCCACAATAGATCTAGGCAGGGCTGTCAGTGATTCTGATCTGCTGTAATCCTCTGCACATCCAACAGACTCCCAGCAACAACAAGGCAAAGAATGCCACTGGAGGATGGGCCACACTGGCCTCATGCTTATGGGATAATGATGTTCCTGGCCTCACTCCATACCACCAGCTACCAGGGGAGGTATTAAAACAGGTGTTCCAGGAAGTACAGCTATGGCCTACATTCACAAACACTGCAACATACACCAGTTCTCATTAAAGAACTGTAAGTTCCAATCAGTACCAGATTATTACACTTATGTTTAAGCAGGAGAAGTATATCATGAATATAACAATATATCTGAAGTGGATGCACAGTGTAACTGTTACAACCTATTATCTTTCCAACACAATACATACATAAACCTCTCAGCAACATGTGTGATGCTGTGTTTTTCAGTTGCATTGGTCCATCAACATTTGTACAGCAGCAACATATGTCATGTACGTGTCTCCATATATTCTCAGTGTGATCCATATTTGTTGTGTGTCATTGCCTCCTGTCTTGATAATGGAGTATACTCAAATGTTGATGTTTGTGTGCCATTTTAACATACAGATACATCATTGCAAGACACTGGCCTGGAAGCTAGATGTACAGATAGACCAGGTAAGGTTGTTTATCAGGTTGATATTATGTAGCACTGTTTAGCACATCCGAGATATAGGATATTCATATTGCCTTGCTGCCTACACAGGTACATTTGGCTGGCATGTGCACCATTTGTCACATAGGTGTCTCCATATCCTGCTGGGGTGATCCATAGTTACTGTGTGCCTACCTCTTCTTAGGATTGTGGAATTTATTAACATGTCGATGTTTGTGTGCCTTGTTATACTACAGAATCCCTGTTACAACAGATGATATGCACATCAAACAGGGAGGATGTACCTGGTAAGGCAGTGTATCTGTCTGCTTCATTTCCCTATTGCTAATCACATCTGTGCCCTTTATGACTAATGTGGTCTTGTACACCTGCCTAGGACACCTACAATATATACATCGTACTTGCCCACCCAGTATGCTACATGATGCCTGGTATGTGCTTAGTGATGATGTCTGTATGTCTATCTTCTCAAATGACAGTGGCATTTCAAAAATCACCTCTGGCAGTAAAGTCACAGGAGGACATGCCAGGTAGGTTTTAGTATTTGTATTAACTTCATCTGTCATATGGTAAGTCCATATCGTTATTAACATTGTAGTAATATAGCTGGCCCATATGTCAGTGCTGTGCTGCATCATTTAATTTTTGTGAAGGTATGTGACATGTATCTGCCTCTTTTTGTAGCAAATCCACTGCCTGCCTCCTCCAGTTACCTGTCCACTAATCTTGAGGTGGGGTGTAATGTACCTAACTATGATAGTATGTCCCATAGCATGCAGACCACTGCAATGGGTTCATTGTCCAGCCAGGAAGGGGACAACTATGTGGATCATGTTGTATCCTCCAATGTGCAGGATAATGTGGCCAGACATTCTGATAATGTGGGGACATCAGATGGCGGACATGATGATGACCATGACCCACTGTCCCATGAAGAGTCTGGTAATGATGGTGAGCCTTCCCCACATTGAATGGACACTTCCCATAGAACTACAGATGGCAGTGTAGTTGATGTGCATGAATGCATGTCAAAAAGTGTTCAACTACTATTACAGGCACATGAATGTTCCTATTGATGTCATGACTCTGACCCGTGTGCACTTGCCTGTGCTACCAGTCATGTAGCACACCACCCACATGTATTATATGAAGGTCAGAAGTGCAGATACATGCTCTAACTGTACACTTTCCTCCAGTGGGGAGAGGCAGACCCTCCCTCTCATTAGACCCACACATGGCCCTTGGACATTACTATCTTTGTTGAAATGTGCATGCACATCTGCTGTTGGTCACTCATCTGTGAGCCAAGCAGTCTTGTCCAGACTGTCATTTTGCACTACCATTCTTGCCCACACTGTGTCCCAAAATGCTAGTGTCACCACATCCAGTTCCTAGTTACAGAAGAGTGGACTAAGTTTTTGCGAACATGGATGGAACAACCAGGACTGTGGTGTGAGCTGTCAGTGTCGGTGTCCTAGACTGAGTTTATGTAACACTGACAGTTGATTGAATGTCTGTTCTGTCATTCTGACCATGTGGCAATAATGACCCCCATGCTGATGACTGACTAATTAATCTGTAGGTATTTTTAAAATATCTGATGCCGCAGGGTTTCTCTGATCATTTATCTGTCCTAGGTGACTAGCTCCAAGTTGTGATATAAAATACTTCTTCGTCAATGTTAAATCTTAGTACAGATATTAATGATAGTAATGCTGTATGTGACATCATGCTTTCAGGTTTGCATTAGGTGCTTGTGGACATATAGTACATATTTACATAGTTAATAGAATGTCATCTTTGTTATCCAGTGTTGATTGCTACATTACACATTTCCTTGCAGTGTGCCATTTCTGCATGCACAGGTATGCCTCTGTATAAATACTTGTGTCACTTATGGCATTTTAATATGGTATTGCACATGCTTCGCCCTCAGCACTCACTGCATTTCTGTGTACCTGTTTCCTTTTCAATCCCCACGCTGCCATGTAGTTTGCATGTATTTCACTGACTCCACATACATGCATTTACCTATATTGCTGTATCCCCAGCATTGATGCATGTTTTGTGTATGTTGTGTAGCCACTGTTACTGATGCTCTGCATGTTTGCACATGTCATTACCTGAAATGGAGTCATGTTGCAGCAGTAACCTGTGCATGGCAGAGTTGTCATCCATGTGACATTCCAAATCAGGCATGGGATGCAATGCTTGATTGTGTTTATTTTTTAGGTTTTTTATTTGGCCAGTCCTTGGAACTTTTGTAATTGCTCATGCTGCTGAGAGACTTTTACTGTATATTAACACCCATAAAGGTTATTTTCTGTCAGGATTAGATGCTTTCTGCAAATATTTAAGTGTTCTAGTAAGGATTTAGGAAGCAATAGCATACTGCTGCAGTGAAGAATTAGCAGTTTTACTTGACTGCTTACTTTTTCCTGTGCCTATGAATTGTATAATGGCTCATGTGATGGGAACCTTTCAGTATATTACCACTGGTTCAATAAAAATGGTATTTTGTTTGTGAGACTCTCACATGTGTAAAACAGGCAACAACATATTTCTGGATGAAATAGGATTACATAACAATGTAATGTCCTTTCCTAAAATTTCTTATTATTTTGGATGATATAATCACACAAAAGAATAAAAAAAGTGTATATCATCATACTGCACGTCTTGATACCAGTGCAGCAGTGTTTGGAAGTAGAAGACAAAGCATTTTTTTAAGTTGAAATGTATTGACAGATGAAGTACAAACAGACTGGAGCACTTCAAGATTTATAGTTATGTATAATTTTTCATTCAGCTACACAGGTGACATTCCAGGAACCGCAGTAAAGGAAGTTCAGATATACTGTTGCCAAAGATAGAACTGCCAAAATTATATTTGTTCTGACCTTAAAAAAAAAAAAAAAAAAAAAGAAAATCTACATGAATTTCCTTTGTGGTGGTGAGTCTTTCTTGCAAGTCACTTATTTGCAAAACATTTAAGCTAGATAAGATCATACTAATTAAAATAACATTGTTGTACAACTTCAATAGATACAAGAAATCATTGCAGTCACAACAACCAGCTATAATAGCTGTCCAGGTCATATGCCTGCTCTTGTCAACGACTCTGTAAATAAAGACAGCAGCCAACATGTAACAAGATCATTTATTTAGGTCCCTTCAACTTATCCCGCATGAACTTTTGTACCAACTTAGTATTCAATGCAGTAAAATAGTTATGTAATTATCGAATGTTCCTTTAATCGAAAGGTCATATCATGGTTATGATTTTCATCGAACGATGATAGTTTGCCAACATAAAAGAAGCACAACAAAGTACTTGTTTACCAATAATGTAACTATAAGGAAACCTGCCAGATAGACCCATGATCATCAAATTATTCCATAACCTGAGAGAAGAGAGTCATGGGATTTATTGCCTTTGGATGAAAATAAGCATGCCATACCTCCCAACTGTCCTGAATTACTCGGTTTTTACCGAGTTTTGGGGGTCCAAATAATGGGGTGCCACAATTCCCAAGTGGCACCACTTCATTTCTGATTTATTTTCCTTTATTTTTTTATTTTTCACGTCTTTATTTTTTCATTTTTTTTGTGCTTTAGCTGACGTCATCGCGTGTGCGATGACATCAGCTCATTAGGGCTACCAGCCTATCGGAATTGAGCTTGCGGCGCATGCATTTCCAGCTGGTTCAAATGCTTTGTGAGTGGAAAAGAACCAGCCAGAAAGGCAAGGAGTTATTTAGAAGGCAAATCTCTGTTATTTAGAAGGTTCGGTGAATTTTATTTAGAAGGCGAATCGCTGGAAGGATTTATTTAGAAGGCTCAGCTGGATTTATTGCTGGAAGGAAGGGTTTATTTAGAAGGCTCACACTGGATGGATTTATTGTATTTAGACGGCTCGGCTGGATTTTGGTAAGCTGAATGTGTGTGTGTGTGTGTGTGTGTGTGTGTGTGTGTGTGTGTGTGTGTGTGTGTGTGTGTGCGTGTGTGTCTTATGTGTATGGTGGTTGTGTAATGGGTTGGATGATTCAAGTTTGGTGCATATTTTTTTTCTGGAGATTTTGTTATTTACAGAAGTTTTATTGTAGCAATCACAATGTACTTGTTTGTAATGCAAACATGACTATTAACACATTCATGTGCTTAGTTTTAATGTTCTGTTTGTACCGATGTTTAATAATAGTTGCATTTAGAAAAGAGCTTGTGTTTAATCATATCCCATTTTCAAGTTCATAGTTGATCTGAGTGGTGTTTGTACTTTTTAAATGGGTAATCATCAGTACCACTAGTACAGCAAAAGAGGCATTTCAATATCTATGCACGACTGTGCCATACTATGGGGAATGTAATGATGCAGACTCATCACTATGATAGGACCTGGGGCTTAAGATTATTTTCTTGAGTGTATGCGTGCATAGATGTTTGGTCATAAGGTGATGGAGAACAATGCTGACAACTCAGAAATTCAGTACTCTAAACACAACTTCTAGGTCTCAACTGCATGAGACTACATATTCAAGCACACATATGTTGTAAATGCATGTATTCACAAAAAAGTTATTATTGAGCAATCAAAACATAAAAAACTAAAGAAAGTATGTTTTGATGGGGAGGCACCAAATTATGAAATCAGACTCTAAGTCTTTTAAGACCATATATTGTTAGTGATTATGCTGTAGAACACATTACTCTTGTGCTAGGAAAAGTAAACACACTTGCTTTGTTGATCTTTTTAATATAAGCAAACTGTAATCTCAATAGACTGATGCAATCAATTTCTTTCTTCAATGTACTTAATACTAAATTCTGAAAATGTTACATTGTAGAGTTTAATAAAACTACTGGTTGATATAATCACTAATGTCTTCCACTTCTCTTTTTAAATACTCCCCCACTTTTTGTTTGTCCAGGTTTTTTGTGCTAAGAGGTGGAGAGTTATGGCGAGAAGTGAGAACTGAATTTGTATACCCCCATTGTTGGCTTTGTCCAGGTTTTTCATGTTAAGAGACTGAGAGCTATGGTGAGAAGTTAGAAATTAATTCACTAAATGATAGCCATTAAGATTCAGTCTTCCTATTTTTCACGAAGCTGCTGATTTGGTTTAGTGGTATGTTGTTCTGACTGTAGTGCATAGGGTCCTGGGTTCAAAACTTGCTAGTGAAATGCATGGTGGTAACACAACATTTTATTCTAGCAACTTAACAAAATTATACAAGCAATGTTTAAAATGTGTCCCTGGTGTTTGACCTTTTGCCCCCCCCCCAAAAAAAAAAATGAAATTGAAAATAAGTGTGAGATGCAATGCAAGATGCCTATGGCTTACACTACTGTCATTCTATTTATAGTGTGGGTGTGAAAGTAGACTTTTATGATGGAAATGTTCTGAATTGGGCAGTTTTGTCATTTTTGTTTCATGCATTTTGTTTCATTGCATACAGTACAGCCTACTGGGAAAATGTTCAAACAATAAATTTAAAATGCGCTCTGTCTAACAAGTGTGTTGTATTGAACAAGGAATATAATTTAATAAAGTCAGGAGGTGTATGAAAGAAAATAACACATGTATGTTTCTTGTTTTGTGTGCAAGGGGCCAATGATTTGAAAACAGCTCAAAGGTAATCTTTATCCATCACTGGCCACTGTGGCCAGATGCATTTTCTTTGGATGTGTGTGACTATGTTTCAATGCTGTTTCAATGAATGTGAGTTCCAAGGGCAGAGAAGTTTTAATGCCAAGCCTATTTTCATTGTGGGACAGTATTGCTTTGTTTACCAGATGTCTATTAGTGTTTCTGCATTGTTGTGCTGTAAAATGTAAAAATAATCATTGTACAAGAAAAGCAGTATGCACACGTTACTGTTTATGGTAAATGGGGAGAAATAGCCAGGTAATGGGACATTGCGATGGCTGCATGGGGACTCTGGTGCCATAGTTTGGTTGTCTGTTCTTCAGTTTGCATTTAAAAGCTGGTATCCCACAATTCCACTGGAGTGGGTGGGGTTATGTAATTATGTATGCAAATTATATGTTAATCAGCATACAGATTTGTACCTATTTTTCATGGGCCTTGTCCAGATTTTTAATGTTTCCAGGTTGAGAAGTATGAAGCATGCACATCATTTAACAAATCACACCACACATTTGCTTGGAAGAAATGGCAGAAGCCATGTATTTATTATGCCAATTAAACAGAATTATGTATCAAATCAGTGCTAAATCAGAAGTCAATGAAAAAGACCAATCAATGCTAACCAAGAATATTCAGATGTGTACAAAGGGCAGAACTTTCAAAGAAGTCAAATCAACCCGGCCATAACATACCATTGCAGTCCCTGTAAATGCTAAACCAACAACAATGGATGAAGAGATTTACAATCAAACACCAATAGCCCCCTGTCACCATACAGCCACATACCAATGGCTGAAAGGGATCTTCTACCTGTGGGACCCCAAGGTGTTGCTCACAGCCTGCCTGCTACACCTTATGGCAGCCCACCCAGAAAATGGACAAGCTGTCTTTGCATTCACCCCTCCACAGGCCAAGCACACTCCTTTGCAATTTTAGTCATCCAAGTCTGCCCTTCCACCACAGGAAGATGGCTTGTCCTACATGCCATCTTCCCCCTAGCACATCTGCCACCTTTGCAGTTCCTTTAAGTTTTCCTATAAATAGCTTCATTCCTGAATGTGACAAGTGAACTCCATCACTTCTGCATAGTTCTGATGAACTGATATTAGTGTGGTGCAGTACCCAACCCCGCAGTTGGCTTATCTGTTGTCTAATGAATCTGTTGGTCAACTTCATATCCTTTTCCAGAGATTTAAAGTTATTTTCTCCTCACCAGACTGGTTTTAGAATTATACCTGACCACACAAGCTTAATGTTCAGCCAAATCTGTCTGATCTGCCTGGACCATTGATAAATTATATTGTTTTTTTTTTAGGTATAAAAATTAGCTACTTATCACATCATCCCCCCCATATGTAATACAATTACTTTGAAACCCATGTTCTGCCCAGATACACCCAATTCCTTGGCCATATAGTACATGGATGAATGCCCCAGAATCCACACCTTTGTCAGTTCCTTTATGATACCTGCAAAACAAAATCCTGATTAGTTATTATGCTCTGACATGACTTCCGCAAGCATACAGTCTCTGACTTAAGTGCAGTACCTGAATTTCTGATGCCCCTTTGTGTGGGCATGTGATTCCACTCCTATTCTGAAGGAATGAGCTGTTAACTTGCTAAAGTCGAGACCCAGCCTCACTATTGCTTTTCTAGGACTTCCCTGAATTGGTAACTAGATAAGGAACTGCAGTCTCTGTGACACAAGAATGGTGCGTCAACACATTACCTGGTATTTCTTAAACCATCTGACAATATCCTTTCCTGTATCCTTTGGGGGTTTGAGCTTCTGCCATACAACTTTTCTTAGCTAATCCAATTTAATCTTCCTCACATGAAACCTACCCTGTCAGGCTGTAGCTTAATATCACTGAGCTCTATAACCCATGGAGGGATCTTGCTCTTACTGTGCTGCACTATCTCAGATATCCAGAACATGCCACAAAATGCTATTACGTGTGCCATCTGAATCAGCCACAGCTCATACCCCAAACTACATCCCTCTCTCAGAACTCCCCAGTAACTGTGCACAGCTCATACCCCAAACTACATCCCTCTCTCAGAACTCCCCAGTAACTGTGCAAATTTACTCGGCCTGATGGGCTGATGCACATCTGCTCTTCCGACCTCCATTCCTGCCCAACATTGGACCATCCTTCAAATTGCAAATGCTTGTGTGGTGTTCTGCCACTCTCGTGCCTTTTGGCACCAACTAATTGCTGCCATGTATGCTCTAGCACTGCACCTAGACATACTCTGCTTTTTTTTTAACTAAAAATGCAACTTAATAGCTATGGTACAGGTACTGGCCATTTTACTTGCCACCCTGCATTAGTCCTTATTTCTGTAAAATGGACAATACATTTCTTATACAGTACTCATGTATTGTTATTTAGTCCTTTCCGTATGATTTCATATCCGCTTTATATCACATCCCAAAGGTGTTTTGGAATCCTGCAAAGCTTTAAGCCTGCTGCTGGCACCAATTTCCTGAACCTGTCCCACTAAAAATGAGATAGTGAGTCAGTATTAGCATTCTCCCTCATTGAATATGTTGTGCTCTGAATGTTATGTTGTGCTCCCTGCATTTCAGTGCAAACTGCCTTTATCTCTCTCTTTTCTTCCTCCATTGGTTCTATTTTCAGTTAACCCTTACTCTCAAGCTTACTCTTTAACCCTTCTCTCATCCCCATCTGACGTTTACACTCTAACTCCCCTTCTTTGTCCCTTTTCCTTCGCATTCTACCCCTTTTTACTGTAAATATGTATGCCTACACAGACATGTTTTTTTCTTTGCTTTTAAAACATTTGTTTGATTGCAACAATTATGTTAACCTCCATGTAAATGCAGTTTCCTGTATTCATGTATTAGATTTTTATCTCTGTTTATACATACAGTTTACTATATTCATGTATTTTGTATGTTAATGCCATGCTGACATAGATTTATTGGTTTTGTTAATATATAACCCCCAATTTTGGCTTCGTTTCATTAATATATAACCCAGACTGAGCCTGCAATTGGTCATCTGTGATCAGTGCAATAAAATAAATAAAACTGTGAAACTTCTTTACTTGTCCTGTGTTGCTAGTCCCCCTCTTGACGTACTTAAATGGCTAGCCAACTACTCTCAAATTGTGCCCCAAAACATACTGTGCTTTTCCTGCAACTCTCTCACCCTGACATGTACTGCCCCAGCTAGATAGATGCCAGGCTGTACTCATTACCATTCCTTTAATCAGAACTCTGCAAACCATTTCCCATTCAAATATCTCCCAAAAACATATGCTACCTGTTGTATCTGTAAATTGTTAAATCAGTAATTCTACACAAATAATGCATAGCTATTCATGTTATCTTGTTCTTAATGTAACACTATCTACATGCCATTAATAAAGGATCTAGTGTACTTACCCTCTGAAATTTGTTAACTCTTCTTAGCTGCCGCAGAACACTGAACTGTACTGGAGAGTGAAGCAACACTCCCCATGTCATCACTCCAACACCCCCATTGTCACCATTCCATTTTTCTCCTTGAACTGCCTTGTCAACCACTCAGGGTTAAACTCAGTTAAGGGACTTCATTGTGAAAGTCTGTGTAAAGAGTAACACTGAAGTACTAGGATAACAGTGTTCAACTTAACATTTCAAGGTACTGCTGCAAGCCCTAAGTTAGACTTGTTGGGACTGTTTCAGTGCATTACTACAAATCATGTGGCAACTGAGTAAGCATCAGATGTACCACACCTAAATATGTGGTGTCCTCTCCCAGTCAAGTACTAGGATATTCCCAAACCTGTGACATCTTTCTCACTATGGACCTTCCCATTTATTTATTTATTAATTTCTCTTCCCAGCCTATATAGGCCCAACAAAGCCATTTCCTTTCAGGGTGTAGATCCGGCCCCAGGATAAATATGTCTGTGCCTGCCAAACAGGCTTCATTTTATTGCAAATTATGACTAAGCCTAAACCCTGCCAATCCTTTATTGTGTTATCCAGTTTACTCCATAATCTGACCTTAATACCTTCCTACTAAAAAGCTTAGTAACAAAATGTAATGCTCCTGGATCACCTTTCTGCATGAACCCAATAAAACATGTAAACAATGCATGATGAGATGCACTTATTTCCTTCAAGCAAATATTTCATCTTGTTTCAACCAGTAAATGTCCCCCCACTGACTACTGCTGGGCCTCAGCCATGTATCTGCAGCAGTTACCCTACCAAACTATGCTGCAAAAGATGCTTATTGTCTTATCAAGCCTTTCTTAATACCCATCTGATTGCTTTTTTTTTACCCTTTTTCAGGTCTGCTGAAATATTATGAATCTGGCGATCACCAACCATAACAATACCTTCAGGGGCAATAAAACTGTTATCAAAGCAGTTTCATAATATGTGATCCTACAAGGAAAACCAGGGCCATATGACTTGGGAAATAAGCTCTAGTGATTTTAATTCATACTGCTACCACTTATTTTATTTTTAGGTATGCCGCGGTGGTACGGCGGTAGCATTGTTACTTCACAGCAAGAGGTTCTCCCATTCTATTTTCAGCTTGGCTTGGGAGAGCCTTCTGTGTGGAGTCTGCATGTCCTCCCCACGGTTGGCTAGCGTTCGAAAGACATGCGTGCGTAAATGGGCATGCCTTCGTTGAAGGTTGGGCATCGAGCTGGCACCTCGGCGTTTCGTAAAAATCTACTGCCAATCATTAGCAGACCAGAGTTCTGCTGTGGTGATCCTTTACCGGGAAAAAGCCGGAAGACAAACAACAATATTTAAACTGTAAGAGGAAAATAATTTAAAGTTTGCATTCCTTTCTGAAAGTTCCGATAATGTATTGCACCGCTGTAATTTTCTAACTTAAAAACTATAAAATGCATCCTGGATTTGCTGCAACTTGCTAAAAAAGGAATTATTATTATTATTATTATTATTATTATTATTATTATTATTATTATTATTATTATCGGTACTGTTACTTCAGATACCATTCCAAATGACAGCTTGGTCTCCATTTACTGACTTGCAAAATTTGACCATTACAAAGTACAGCTATGCTTTCCTACAGATCTGCTGGTACTGAACACTGAAATAACTGTTGTATGGTATCAGCTTTAGTTAATCACCCAGTTGCTAACAAAAAAGGTGGGCAGGTCATCAGAATGTATACAGACCTGACCCCTGCTCCATGAAGATCTCCAAATAAAGATCTTCAGAATAATACATAAATGATTTAAAGATGCTGACAATTTATCTTAACACATTTATGGAGTAACATTTACCATACAATAAGCCAAACAGTATTCCCAGTATGTCTCAACTTGCATGACAACACAGAGTTATACAGCAAAGTAGATCCCCCAAGTGAATACTGGATTGCCCCCCCCTTCCCCATCCTGCCCACAAGTTTGACTTTCTCATAACTCACTGATGACAGGAACAGCCTTTGCTCAAATGGTGCTCTAGGCAAAAATTCTCCACAGCACCCCACCAACACCACTTGGTGTCCCCATCCTGGCCTACCTACACCATCTAGATTACTGAAAAAGCACATCTGCTAGAGCAGCACCCTGGGCAGATGCTTAGCTGGCCTCTGCCTAAAGCCAGCTATGACTGATGACCATAGCAGTCAATAATGCCAGCTACAACAGTTTCTTACCACTTATTACTCAGACAATGTACACTGATGCAGTAACTGTGGTTCTAAAGTGCATTACATTAATACCACTAAATTCTCCTGATTTTGGCTTTTGTCTCTCCAGTAAGTTTTTTTTCCCCCAGAATTTTTGAATGAAGAAGTTGAGAGATATACGGCAACTTTCTAACTCAACGCACAGAAAACCTTCTATCTATCAGAATGGAGATTTTTTTATCATACACTGTACATATCCCTTCCACATTTCTAAGTAAATCTGGAGTACCATTTGCTTCTACCTGACTAAGCTTTCTTGTTCTGTACTGCTGAATTTTTACCACCAAACTGATGTGAATATCCAAAGTCAAACACTTGCACATTAGCGTGTTTGCAAATTTATAAGGAAAACATACAAGAATATGTGAGTTAATTGTGACTACTAGGAATGTTTTACAAACTACAGCATTTACACTGCCCAAAAATTACCAAGATAAAGCTCTAAAACATTCCTCTCAGCAATTGTATGTGGAAAGCCACAACCTTTTGTATAATTTGCTAATGTTATCTGTTTTGTCCTCTATTCAACCCTCCCTCAATAAAACCTAATGAATCTGTAAGGGAAGGGATGAGAGACCACTGGCTTAACAGCAAGCTAACAAACCATTTTACTGCTCTTTTGAAAAATCTTTGCAGTCATAAGCCAAGATCATAGCTTGAATTTAGCAGCTAAAATGAAATCTTTTGCCTTTTTAGAAATACTCCTACCTTTATTATACAGGTTTATGCCTTAAATCTGTTCTCTAATCCTCCAAGAGGCGTTGATGTAATAAATAAAAGATAAACAGAATCTAACTGATATGTTAAGAGCTTCATCCTCTTCTGAAATATTCTAGACTTCCCTGAACAAGTTCTGTGCACTGCCTCCTTACCTTCCTAGTCTTCTACTAAAGAAGTTAACACCAATAAAGCTAAAATGGGTACAATATTCGGTTTTGTTGAGGATCAGTAACCCCTGACAGTTTGGCACAGGAATGGGTGTGGCCTGTGTGATTAACAAGGCAGAGGCCAGTGATGCATTATGCTAATGTGGCATGATTGACACAGAATGCAGATTTGCCAGTGACATCATGTATACATTGCTTCGTGAGTAGTTTACATAGAACAGTAGTATTCAGACCAGCAAAGCAAGGTTCATTAATCAGAGATCTCTTACATAAAGACCAACTGTTCCCATCTCTCCATGGATGTACTGATCCTCAACAACCCCCCTTTCACATTGCTACTTTGATTGTCAGTGTGAAACAGTCACGCCAACAATGCCTTTGCTTATTTTCTCATTTTAATCAATCACACAAAACCCCCTTCACATTGTTACTTTGATTGTCTTTGTGAAACAATCACGCCAACAATGCTTTTGCTTATTGTTCTCCTTTTAATCAGTCTCTAGCTCCTTGTGGGGTTCCTTTTCTTCCCATCTTAAAAGACTTTCTCCATATCCTGCTCTTCATAAACATGCGTTCTTAGAGGGACAAATTATAAGGTTAGTCAATGCAAAGCAAAGCAAACAAGTTACAGAACTACACCTGTAAAATTGAAACATTGCTGGCAAAGTGTGGCAACCACATAGCTGCTCTGACAAACAAGTGTGGACTGCATTATAGAGATCTATAATGTAGCAAGACACTCAGCAGGAAATAATCAAAATGCAGATGGGTTTAGGGTACCCTAATGTCCATAATACGCATACATTGGACTTGTGTAGTACTCAGCAGAAATAATCAAAATGCTGATGGGGTTGGGATTAGGGTTAGCCCTAACCCTAACCCTAATGTCCATAATATGCACACATTGGACTTGTGTAGTGCAGTACATTAACCCAGAAATAAAAAGACATGCATATGCATGAGTATTTCATCCCTCTCACTTGTACAACCAAGTAATGATAACAGCAAGTTCCTCACCCTTGCAGGTTGCACATAGTACTCCCTCTTTAGGTCCCTACAATATATACTGTTTCATGGCTTTGAACTGAGATTTTTCTTAATAATGGATGGATTAGACTTTAACTGCTGCATTACTGTATTTCAATGACTTCATTAGCACTGGCTGTGGCTCTGAGTGCCCTCAGTACTGCAAGATATTAGTTTGCTGTGAGTATTAATCAGTTATTTAATTATTGCATTAATTGGTATAAGGTTCATTTCATGTGTGTAGCTTTGCATTACAGGCTGCAATGGGAATACGTGACTATAATGGCAGCAATCCGTTACGGAGACTTCTGTTGCTGTAAATTTAAATGACATTGGTGCAAATGAAGTATGCGTTTTTGCAGATTCTGTTGTATTTTTTAAGACTGTATTACTATTTCACAACTCAGTTACATGGTGAGTGTGGGGTAATGATCCTCAACAATCTATCAATAATATATCAACATTATAAAACTTAGTTGTTGTTGTCTCTCAGCTTTTCCCGGTTAGGGGTTGCCAAGGCGGAACTCCAGTCCGCTAATGATTGGCAGTAGATTTTCCTGAATGCCGAGGTGCCAGCTCAACATTCAACCTTCAATGAAGGCATGCCCATTTATGCATATCTTTGAACACCCACCCAACCGAGGGGAGGACATGCAGACTCCACACAGAAGGCACTCCCCGCACTCCAGCCGAGAATCGAACGGGAGAACCTCTTGCTGTGAGGCAACAATGCTACCGCTGCACCACCGCGGAAGTATTATAAAACTTAGTTATTGAACTGAATTTCCAGCTGCTGCTCGATATGAATATTCATGCAAAACAACCGGAATGCATACTTATTTAGGGCTGCTTAGTGACATTGCCGTGATCCTGACTGGCAGGCTGGGTTTGGGCTGGGCTTGCTACTGCACATCTAGGGGATTAATGATCCTCAACAAAACCCAGTATTCTACTACCTGGCCACAGGGTTGCTAGCAACCTGATGCTATTTTCTATATTAAGTTTTAGAAATGTGTAAGCATGCAATTAAATAAATAAACAAACCACAATCAATCCATGGGGTCATCAATTGCAAGGTATGTGCTTTTGGTTTTGTGGGAGACCGCGAGTGGGTGTTGTTATGCAGCCTCCATCTCATGCTACAGAAAGGATGTATCGGAACTGCTCTGTATTCCAACCACTTTATTCACATAAAATCTCGGACATTTAGCACTTTCATCCACATCAAATGTGGACATCCTCAGAACGTCTGATTTATTAACCACAAGTCCTTAAATACATTACTATTGGCGCCAAAACCACAAATTAAGATTAATTAAACAATCAATCTAAAATGTTAATTGATTGACAATTTTTTGATATGTAAAAACTTTAAAATCTATTAAAAATATATGAATGCATTTAAACTCAATAAATTGATTACTACATATAATTAATATCTCATAAAAGGCTACATAACTACTAAAATTGGTGTAAAGTTAGTTAATCGACTCAGATTCTCAGTACAGTATACATACTAAATAATACTTATATGTTAAAAAAACATCCATTAACATAATTGTAAAACAGGTTTGATCGTGATGTATTCATTTAACCCAGGTACATTTGAAGGCATCCATATATATTTGCCAATACACTTCCCTTTTACTTAATACTGCTTTACTATTGCCCCCCCCCCCCCCCCCCGGGGACCTAGTTCTACCTGTTCTATTATAGTAAATTTAAATATATATGTGTCTGTCCACATTGGGCAATGTGTCTATACAAAGCATTGTTTATATCTTTTCTTTTTATATCATATAAATGATTGTATATTTGTTTCTTAAAATTTCTCTCAGTTTTCCCATTGTAGAATCCAGGGCATGTCATACATTTGGCCATATATATAATATATTTTGTGTTGCAATTACCATTCCTGAAGTGTACTCTGGTTCTATTAACATTTCCCAGGACAACACTTCCCTCTTCCCATACATAACTACACTGTCCACAATTTCCACATCTTTTAGTATGTCTGTTCTGCTTTCTCTTCTCACTCCCCTTGTTAGAAATTTCGAATATATCTTATATATAAAAACTGGCCGCTCCCCCACTTTCTCTCTAATTTTACTATCTACCATTAAGCTATTCCAATTCCTATTTAATATTCGTTGAACTGTATATACCTGTGGATTGTATTCCAGTGCACAAGCCCTCCTGTACTGATTAACTTCTTTTGTACTATTCCTCGTACTTACAGGCAAACCTTTCCCTAATATTGGTTGGTATTTATTTCCCCATTCACTTATTACATACTGTTTAACATCATCCAACATGGGTAATGGGTACCTTCTCTCTACAAAACAATTACCTAATAGTGTTAATTTCATCAACCATATCCTCATACGTGGAGGTCATTCTGGCTGCTGTTATATCCTGCTCTTTGTAAATATTTTTCAACATCCTCCTAGGGTTATAGCTGTTATAATCTAAATAATTGTTGGAAAAGGTGTTCTTTCTATATATCTGTGACTTAAAGCCTGTAGATGTACTCGATATACAAGTGTCCAGATAAGCTATACCTTCTACTCTAACATTATAGGTGAACTTCATATAACTTCTGGTATTATTTAAAAATACAACAAACTCTTCTATTGACTCTTTTGGTCCTTCCCATAGCACAAATATGTCATCCAAAAATCTTGAATAATATCTCACATATTTGTAGTAAGGACTTTTAAAGAAGTGCGTACTTTCCCACTCTAACATTACTAAGTTAGCAAAAATGGGGGTGGAAGCTGCTCCCATTGCTACTCCTTTTGCCTGTCTATAGTGTTCCCCTTCAAAGTAGATGTAATTGTGATCTAGAACTACAGTCATTAGTTCCAAGATCAAGCTTATCTGGTCCTAACTTAAATCAGAGAAGTTCCTCATGCTGTTACAGAAGTCTTCCAAGCCTTCATCTTTAGGAATACTAGAAAATCAATAAGTCACATCTATTGTGATGTATACTAAATTTTCTTTCCATACCTCCTATGTAAGATTCCCTAGAAATACCCACGAATCCTTTACTAAGTGTGGTACTTAAACGTATACATGTTTGAGCCACGTGTCTATTATCTTACCTATGGGAAATGATTTAGAAGAACTACCCGAAATTATCGGTCGAAAAGGTGGGTCTACAATACTTTTGTGAATTTTTGGTATTCCTATAATAGTTGCCATCACAGGATGTTCTACTTTCATGTAGTTATACAATTTACTGGTGATACGACTATCTAAGAAAAATTCTTCTAAGTGCATATCGATCCTTCTATAACCTATGTTTATCTTGTTTATAGATACCATTTCATAGTTTCCTGATTCATGTAATATTTTATACATTTTGGATACATAGTCTATTTTATCAAACAGTATTATTCCCCCTCCCTTATCCGGCTTCATTATTCTTATGTTGGAGTCTTTGATACAAGACACTATTATCTTGCCTTCATCTTCTGTTAAATTACTACCCAAATTGCCATTAGATGTTTTCTTTTCAGCTTATAAATTTCCCTAGTAACTACTTTCTCATACATAACAATATTGGGATGGGTGGGGGGAATAAAAGTGCTCTTTTTCTTCATTTCCACTCTCTTTATCATCTATTCTACCCTGAAACAGCAAGGCCAAATTGATTTTCCTAAGAAAGAGCTTTAACTCTGTTAAGCAATCGACCACTCTGTATGAGGGCTTAGGAATGTATTTCATACTTTTTGAAAATAAACTAAAATGATGTTCATTGATATGCATACTCTTATAATTATATATCTTAAAATTGTCATAACAATAAGTTATATCATCATTAGTACAAATAATGGGAAGGATTTCTGATAGACTTTCAGGGACTGCCATTTGTTGTATTTTCCCCATGTTCTGTTTTGTATTCCGTCTCTGCTTCCAGGGTGGTATGTTGCATTTCCATTTGTGTTTCTGCTCTTTCCCTATCTGCTGTTTCTGTCCCTGGTCCCTGGGAAAATATGAGTAATTATAATCGTTATACCCCTGAGTACTATAATATCTGTTTCCTTGGTTACTTTCCACCCTTTCAACTTCTTTATTTTCTATGAAACTTCCTTCTTTCCAGGGATATGCCTCTTTACTATTGTACTGTTCCATATCCCCCCCTAAGTTTTTTACACTTCCTAGAAAATGCTTCCTCTGCCTTGTTGTCTGCTATATTAAATTGTTTAGAGTATAGTTGTTCCCACTGTTTAAATACAAATCATTAATTATACAGTTATTTAATTTTTTCTACTCCATCCATCAATGTCCAGATTCTCTCGTCATTCTTTTTTATAAGAAGTTGCATGTACTGACTTCCAAATTCATTAAATAAGTCAGTAAACTCATTACATACTGCTTCATTCAAAACAATGCCCGTAGGGGCCTTAAAAAACCTTAAAACCCATTGGTACAATATTACAGGTTAAACATTTGTTGAAATATGCATTGTCCATTTTTAGCCCTTTAATACAGGTTAATTTTTTACCAAATAAATAGATTAATTCTTTCAAAGTCCCATTCAATAATACATTTCCTTCATCAGCACTCATTCTCGACTGACTACCAGTTTGTGCATTAAAATTGTATCCTTCATCTTTTTTGAAAAAATTCTCCAATTTTTTTAGAATAGTCCTGACCATCAGCGTTAACATTGATATAGGTCTTGGTACCAAGACCTGAACTATGTCTTACAGTACCTTTGTCCACAACATTTGTGTTGTGTACTGATGTTGCATAAGTTCTCCCGACCAGCTTGGTACCAATACGACGGTATTCCTCATCGAAGTTGGAGAAGGAAAAATCAAAAGTGAAATCCTTGTCAAGCATCTGACTAGTAACACTAGCCTTGGAATTGTGTCTTATCCACCAAATCATTGGTAGCAGGTAAATGTCTGCCGCCTCCTTGTCTGTTAGGTATTTCAAATTCAGACACACTCACTTCTGACATGTTATGTACAGCACACGATGGAACAGTTTGTAGTACATTGGAGCCCAGCTGGGAAAACAGTTCTATAAGGCACTTAATCTCTCCCTTCAAAGTGGAAACCTCCGATCTGAGTCTCAGAAATTCTTCCTGCTCGATCGGGGTAGAAACAAACAGTCCATCTGACACATCCATATCACCAACCAGGAAAATACTCAAGCGTAATCAACAACTATTGCAACAACCAAAAATCAAAAGTTATGCTACAGAAAGGATGTATTGGAACTGCTCTGTATTCCAACCACTTTATTCACATAAAATCCCGGACATTTAGCGCTTTCATCCACATCAAATGTGGACTTCCTCAGAATGTCCAATATACGAACCACAAGTCCTTAAATACATTACTATTGGCGCCAAAACCACCCATAACACTGAAATTCAAAACACTGAGACCAAAATCCTGAAAATTCAAAAACAATGAAAACTCAAAACATTGAATGCCATAACATTGAGAAAACATAAGAAATCAACACATACTGTATTCCAGCACAACTACATATAGAAACAAATAAAAAGCAAACCATATTACACTTCTTCAAATATAAGCAGGGGGGAAAGCTCCTCTGCACCCTCCCATGTTGGGGGGTTGCACCCCCTTCCCACACACACACACACACACACACACACACACACACACACACACACACACACACACCCTGCTACTTAAATATATCAATTCTGAAATCACACAACAGTACACCAACATAAGTTATGTTGTAGTATAGCAAGTAAGAAGGGAGCATGACTAAAGTTAACTATGAAACTCCGGTAAGTACTGGAGAGATATATAGTAATGTGTAATGGTTTAACAGTGAAGTAGTGTTTCTAAGAGAAAGTTGAAGATAGTTTTTTACAATTTAAACAGACAGTCATGAAGAGTGGAATGTTATGTTTGCAGTTTTGTTCTGTGTAGTGCGATCTCGGAGTTGATATATCTAAATAGCAGGTGGTGTGGGGAGGGTCTGCCCTCTGCTTATATTTGAAGAAATGTAACATCGTTTGTTTATTTGCTTCTGTATGCAGTTGTACTGGCATATATTAAATGTTTTTCAATGTTATGGGATTCAATGTTTTGAGTTTTCTCAGTGTTTTGAATTTCAGTGTTATGGGCTAGATGTCCTAATGTGAATCTATATATATATATATATATATATATATATATATATATATATATATATATAAAGATCTGTGTGTGTGTGTGTGTGTGAGTGTGTGTGTGCATGTGGATGTATAAGTGAATTTAAGTACACTTTTATCTGCTCTTTTGCATATAAAGTAGGGGGGGGGGTAATGTCAGCTCATCACTGACATCCTGTCCAGTGGTATATTTTGAGTTATCTCTGCCAAATATCAGAGCTTTGGCCGGCTAACATCTACCTGAAATCAGCTAGATGTATAAGTGAATTTAAGTATACTTTTATAGGCTCTGTTGCATATAGTACTGCATTTAATTTACTTATTTGTGTTTTTTCACTAGATATTTACTCAACTGAGGTTGTGGCTGTCTCTCTACAGAGTACATTTTAGAATTTCTGTGTAGCCATTAACAGCAGTGGGGGGGGGGGTCATTTCAGCTCATCACTGACATCCTGTCTTGCCTTGTATAAGTGGTACATTTTGAGTTATCTCTGCTTAATATCAGAGCTTTGGCCGGCCAGCATCTACCTGAAATCAGCTGGACGTATAAGTTAATTTAAGTACACTTTTATCTGCTCTTTTTCATATAGTACTGTATTTAATTTATTTATTTGTATTTTTCACTGAATATTAACTCAACTGAAGTTCTGGCTGTCTCTCTACAGTAAGTTCCCCACACACCCTCCCTGTTCTTGTTTTGGTGTTAATGTTGGTGGCTTTGAAACTGCCCGCCCCTCTTGTAGATTTGTATTTAGATACGCCTTCTGGGCCCATCTCATTTGTTCACTCAACTGAGTGCAGTGAGATCATATTCTGATTTCAGGCACTCCTACTGTGTACAAAGAGAGCATTTGGGAAGGACAATCCCTGTAGCATCTTAATCCTGCTCTATTCCCTACCTCAAAAAAAAAAAAAAAATATATATATATATATATATATATATATATATATATATATATATATATATCATTCCTCTGCTCTTACTGTAACTGTCTTAGCTGCTCTTCTGTGTGCTGTTATCTGTTCAGTCACTCTTACTCTGCACTTATTACTGCTTGTTAGTAGCCTTCTAATTTACTGTCGTCTTCATTTGTTAATTAAATGCATTTATTTGAACTGTATTTGCCATAGTGCTGCTACACACTTGGGTGTGCTGGCCTGCACTACAATTTGAATTGTATTTACTGCTGTTTTAGCTGCTTTTCTGTAACAAAAAAAAATTCTAAGCTTGTTTCCTGCTTCGAGTAACTAGTCAAGTCCAGATACAGACTTGCTGTATCCAGGACTGTTGGTAAACTTCTGAGCCCCCCAAGCCTTTCTGTGTTGGAGGGAAGCCTTCTAGCTTATCAGTGGGAGTGGTAAGCACTAGGTAGCCTGTCTACTATGGGAAGAGTGGGATTTGGCCCTGAAATTGTAGTTCATTGGCTGTTTGGGCAGTTTTCCATCTCTTTTTACTTTCTGCTTAAAAGCCCGTTTTGCGTTTGGTCCCCGCCTTTCCTATAACTAGTGTAATCCAGGTACAGATTTGCTGTATCCAGGACTGTTGGTAAGCTTCTGAGCCCCCCAAGTCCTTCTGTGTTGGAGAGAAGCCTTCTAGCTTATCAGTGGGAGTCGTAAGCACTAGGTAACCTATCTACCACAGACGGAGTGGTTTCTGGCTCAGAAATTATAGTTTATTGGCCGTTTGGGAAGCTTTTCCATCTCTTTCAACCTTCTGATTTAAAAGCCTGTGTTTGCGCTTGTTTCCTGCCTTTCCTGTTACTAGTCTAGCCCAGGTACAGATTTGCTGTATCCAGGACTCTTTGTAAGCTTCTGTGCCCCCCAAGCCTTTGCATATTGGAGGGAAGCCTTCCAGCTTATCAGTAGGAGTGGTAAGCATCAGGTAGCCTAACTACCACAAGAGGAGTGGACCCTGGCCCACAAATTGTAGCTATTGGCTGCTTGAGCAGTTTTTTTCCATCTCTTTCAACCTTCTGGTTTGAAAGCCGCACTTGTGCCTGTTTCCCACCTTTCCTATAACTAGCCTAGTCCGGTTGCAGAGTTGCTGTATCCAGGATTGTTAGTAAGCTTCTGAGCCCCCAAGCCTTTCTGTGTTGGAGGAAAGTCTTCTAGCTTATCAGTGGGAGTGGTAAGCACTAGGTAGCCTATCCTCCACAGGAAGAGTGAGTTTTGGCCCAGAAATTGTAGTTTATTTGGCCGTTTGGGCAGTTTTCCATCAATTTCAACTTGCTGGCTTAAAAGCCTATGTTTGTACTTGTTCCCTGCCTTTCCTGTAACTAGTCTAGTCCAGGTACAGATTTGCTGTATTCCACGACTCTTTGTAAGCTTCTGAGCCCACCAAGCCTTTCTGTGTTGGAGGGAAGCCTTCTAGATTATCAGTGGGAGTGGTAAGCATTAGGCAGCCCATCTACCACAAGAGGAGTGGTTCCTTGCCCAGAAATTGTAGCTATTGGCCGTCCGGGCAGTTTTTTCCATCTCTTTCAACATTCTGGTTTAAAAGCTGCACTTGCCCTTGTTTCCCAACTTTCCTGTAACTAGCCTAGTCCAGATACAGAGCTGCTGTATCCAGGACTGTTGGTAAGCTTCTGAGCCCCACCAGCCTTTCTGTGCTGGAGGAAAGCCTTCTAGCTTATCAGTGGGAGTGGTAAGCACTAGGTAGCCTGTCTACCATGAGAGGTTCTTGGCCCAGAAATTGTAGTTTATTGACCATTTGGACAGTTTGCCCATCTCTTTCAACTTTCTGGTTTAAAAGACCACATCTGCGCTTGTTTCCCATCTTTCCTGTAACTAACCTACTGGGTAGCACTAGAAAGCCTTAAACTGATACAAGCCTTATAGCTTAGGAGAGAGACTTTGTAGTGATTAAGTATTAGTTTTCTGTACTTTCTTGCTGTACTTAACTGTTTTCCGCCGAAACGCAGTTTTGCAGTGTTTATTGTGATTTTAAAGCTTGTTTTTTTCACATGTTGTACTTATTTAACTGCCTGCACTTTTAAAAAGTTGTTTTTCGTTTAAATAATTCATTTAACTGTTGTAGGCTACACACTAAAGTGCGCTAGCCTTTTCTGATCGTCTGTAGTCATTTAAAGCTGTTTTAAGTGAATTTTTTACTGTGTTTGCCTTATCTTTTCAAAAAAAAAAAAAAAAGAATTCCTTGTTTCCTGCCTTTCTAAGCAAGTATAATCCAGTTTTCTGGCTAGTGCTGAATTCAGGGCTGTGATACTAGTTTCTGAGTTGCCCACAGGGCCGGCCTTAGCTCAAACGGCGCCCTAGGCGAAGCACTGCTCTGGCGCCCCTTAAGCTCCACCCACACTGAACACAAGGAACACCCCTATTTGAGCCACGCCCACAGAAGGGTCACTCCCACAAAACATTCCAGTTCTTTCCATGTTTAAATGCATGAAAATCCAAGTAATACTGTAAGACATCTTGTAGTTTAGTTGACTACAATTGAAGGCTGAATATCCTTAAACCTGGTTGATCTGTTGCTTGTGTAGTGTTCATCTGCAGTCATGAGACTGCATTAACTTTTTTTGCAATGTGCATTGATGTTTCATTGATGTTTGTGTAGAAGTTCTCATTTGGTCTAGTGTAGCAGCAACTCTACATTTTTACTATATACCCTGATGTGCTTCATGTTCTTCACAGGTCAGCAATCAAGTCTACATACTTCAGACAGCTACATAGTGATGTGGTGGTGCTGCAGCTGTATGCTGACCCAGAGGCCAAAAAGGAAAGCAGTGTTACTAGTCAGTGATGTCTTGAACTTTGCATACAACTTAACACTAAGCAGAATTGTATTGGCAGTGTTTATCCATTATGGGTTGCAGATGGATATGGGACCTTTAAATTCAGTTTTAAACAGCAGTGTACTACTTTCAGCCATCATGTCAATGCAAGTAATTTGAAGACATATTTAAGGCGAGAGACATCGATAAGTGTCAAATGATTTATTCCATTACTTGTCAAGTACATTTTTATATGCAATCTTTGACAGTAAAATTTTGCATTTGTACAAACTGTCAGGTCTGGATGACCAATTTGAAAACAGGCTTCAGTTGGCACAATTAATGCTAGAGACATTGAAATAGTCAGATTTTATTTCATTGCTGGCTGCTAGACATTTACTTAATACAGTTCATAAATTGTCAGATGACTTTATTGCATTGCTCTCCCATTACATGTACAGTTCTCTCCCATTACATGTACAGTTCTCTCCCATTACATGTACAGTTCTCTCCCATTACATGTACAGTTCTCTCCCATTACATGTACAGTTCTCTCCCATTACATGTACAGTTCTCTCCCATTACATGTACAGTTCTCTCCCATTACATGTACAGTTCTATATGCATGTTTGACACTTGTATAAACTGCCAGGTGCACTTGAATTGTCACTTCATGTGAAAGACATTGGAAATTGTCATTTAATTATTCCTTTGCTGGCTACCAGATGAACATTTCCAACTGCAGTCTTCAATAAAAAGTGTTTCACTTGTAAAAACTGTCCAGTCTGCTTGATTTAAAACATTGGGTTTCAGTTGGCACAATTAATGTTAGACATTGAAATTGTCAGATTTTATTTAATTGCTGGCTCCTAGACATTTCTATATGCAATATTTGACAGTTAAATGTTTAACTTGCAAAGTGTCAGGTCCACATGAGTAACTTCAAGACATTCATTTAGCTGGTTCAGTTCATGCTTGGCATTGTAGTCCGGTTTGATTCCACTGCTGCCATTAGATGCACATTCTATATGTACATGTTTCACAATGAAATGTGTGAGGTCGACTTGAATTGACACCCTTCATGTCAACAATTGTCATTCAAGTATTCCTTTGCTGGCTATTAGATGTAAATTTCTAAATGCAGTGTTCAACAGTAAAAAGTGATTAACTTGTACAAACTGTCAGGTCCACTTAAGTTGAAGACATTAGATTTCAGTTGGTGCACTTCAATGTTAGACATCAAAATTTGTCACATTTTATCTGCTGCTATTCATGCATTTCTATATGCAATACTTCACAATTAATGTGTAACGTGAACGGAAAAAAAGTCTGGTCTGCTTGAGTAATTTTGAAAAGGTTAGGCATAGTTCATGTTAAAGACATTGAAACAGTCAGATTTTATTTCATTGCTGGCTACTACACATTTCTATTTAATGTGTGACTTAAAATGTTTAAATTGCCAAACTGTCAGGTACACTTGAATAATTTGAAGACTCATTTAGCCGGTTCATGCTTCAGACATTGTAATAGTTTGGTTTTATTCCCCTGCTGCCATTTGATGTACATTTCTATATGCAATGTTTCACAGTGAAATGTTACACTTGTACAAACTGTCATGTCTACTGCAGTCTTAGAGATTTCAGTTGGCACATTCCCTCTGAAATGTGGTGTATCATTGTCTGGTAATTTATTAAAGACTGGCACTGACCCTATTGGCATTATACAACTACACCTTTAATTACACAATGAACCCAAGATTGGCCCTAGGGTCTACACAAGCCTAGCCATAACCAATTCCTGAAACATTAGCAGATGCAAGAACAGGGTTTGACTTTGTTATAGCCATTCAGGTTTGCCAGTCACAGTAGTAGAGAAGTGCACAACTGACAGTACTCAGCTTCCCTACAGGAACTCTGGCATACTGCACAATTGTTATGCCTTACACTGTAAAATCTTGACTACAGGTTAAATCAGACGTCAAATCATGCATAATTTGCACACCATTCATTACCTACCTAGCTACGTACTAAAGCTGCACTTATCGTGCCTTGCACTGAGCAAATCAATTATATCACCATAGTCTATCTGGCAAGATACCTTATTCATTGAGATCATAGCCAAGGCCACAAGTCTATCTTGTCATAATACTTAAATATGTTAGTTGTAGTTTGGAGAAGCTTCTCTCACCAGATGCAACTGTCATTAGCAGTGTCAACAAAATGTGCAGAGCTGCCACTACCTGTGGGAATATCTTAAATACGCGCTTTATTACATTGACATCCAGCACTGATAATCCCTTTGGAGTAATGTGATAGTGTTTAATTCCTCATACAGCTGTACTACATCAATATCAGCAGATTCCAACTGGGTTAACAGACAGAATTGAAATATGTTCAGTAACTACCAAGAGTTCTTATATGTTGTAGAGAAGCCAAAAGTAGCACTGAGCTGGACATTGAGTGAACCCGTCCTTCACAGATGACTGCATCAACTGAGTGTTGAGTTGACTTTATTCTGTTCAGGACTAAGTCATTTGGTTGATAAAAGCCTCCACTTTCCTGGAAGTCACCTCATCTGCACCAGGAAACTGGAATTCTACCTCCAGTGCTTCTGCTAGCTCAGTAGTAGTTACTTTTGCCATTTTGTACCTTGTGGCCCTGTATTATGTTAAAACACTTTTCAGTTCATCAAGTAGAATCACTGCTTGATCAATATGCATGAAGAGCTTTGCAAATGTTTACTGACTTTTCCAACCTTCACTAATGCATCATACCAGACCAGTGCCATTAAAAACTTAGCACTTGTACTAGCCATGCTGCTTCAGATATGCATTAGGATCTTTTGTAAGTTCTGAAACCAAGGCATTGGAAAGTGCACCCACTTTAGGGTGCTTGACACTTTCTACCCTACACTTCCACCTGGTCTCACAAAGTGGCTTTACAGATAGACCTGACAACATCACGGCATTGCAAAGTGCACCCACTTTGACACTTTCTACCCTACACTTCCACCTGGTCTCACAAAGTGGCTTTACAGATAGACCTGACAATGACAAAATATTTTGTACCTCTGAAAAGTGTACATTTGTTGCAGATTACCAAAGAATGAAACATCTACTGGAGACTTGCAGCATCACTTTTTACAAGATTGAGATTGTGACAGCCCGAGGGTACAAAAAATGTATGTGGATTTAAAACAAGATTCCTGCAACACCAGAATGTTTCCTTTCATATTTCGAGCCAATATGTCATAACTCTGGCCTCTGCAGTTCTCTAGTGGAATTCCCAAACTTAAGTTCATTTAACATGGTCAGTGAGAAATCCACCAGTAGTCCCAGTAACATGGAAGGACAAAAGTACCCCTTTCCTTCCAGTTCCATTGCATCACAAAATGGACAGTGACATGTGACATGTTACACTTGTATTGTCATGTCTGCATGAGGCAACTAGTGTTCAGTTGGCACAGTTCACTGTATACTGCAACTGGCAGATAGACTGGCAATGACCCTACCGCCATTATGCAACCACATCTTCCATTATGCATGCAGAAACACAGAAGAATAGGGTTCAACTTTGTCCTAGCAATTCAAGTAAGCCAGTTACAGTAGTACAGAATAGTGCCTAGTTGACAGTACTTTGTGCTGCCCTACAGGAACTCTGGCATTGAAAAGTATCGTTATGCCTTCCGCTGTAGGATCAGACTATATAGTACATCAGATGTGAAATCATGCATACCTTGCACACCGTTCAGTCTCTACCTAGCTACTTACAAAAGCTGCACTTTTCATGCCTTGTAATCAGTTATATCAGCATATAACATCTGACAAGAGCAGTTATTAATTCAGATCATAGCCAATCCCACAGATTTACCTTGTAACATAGTACTTGTTTGGAGAAACTTCACTCCCCAGATGCAACTGTCACATGCAGTGTCAACAAAATGCGCAGCGCTACCTCTAGTAAGAGACAAATACACGATTACATTAAGGACATCAAGCACTGACATTACTCCAAAGGGATTATCAGTGTTTAATTCCTCATTCAGCTGTACTGCATCAATATCAGCAAATGCAAACTGGGTTAACAGACAACTGAAATATTTTCAGTAACTACCAAGAGCTCCTGTGTGTTGAGGAAGCCAAAGGTAGCACTGAGCTGTAAGCGGAGTGAACCAGTCCTTCTCAAATGACAGTGCAACAACAAGAGTTGCAAAAGTTGACTAACACTTATTGTACTGCTCAGCAATGCCGCTTCAGAAATGCCTTAGGATCCTTGCCTTTTGTAAGTTTTGCCACTGAAACCAAGGCATTGCAAAGTGCACCCACTTCAAATCACACTGCTTTGACACTTTGTAAAGCCACTTGGACCATGTTGAAGTGTAAGGACAGTTAGACCCAACACATGCCAAAATAGTTTGTACTAGAGTTAGAATGTAAACAGTGTACATTCATTGCAGATTACCAAAGAATGCAACAGCATCTACTGAAAAGTTAGTTTGCATCACCAATTACTAGATTGTGATTGTGTGACAGCCAGAGGGTGCAAGAAATGCATGTGGATGTAAAGAAAATTCTTGCCTGAACAGTTTCCTTTCATGTTAACAGCCATTGTCATAACCCTGGCCACTGCAGTTTTGTGGAACTCCAACTTCAGTTCATTTACCACAATGTCACTGAGAAAGCCAGCAGCAGTCTCAGTAGCCTGGAGGAAGGAGAAAAGTACACATTTCCTTCCACAGTTTCATTGCATTCAGCAATACAGACAGTCTGACATTTCTAGATGCAATGTTTCAGTGAAATGTTACACTTGTTCAGACTGTCATTTCTACTTGAGTCACTTAAAATCAGTAGGCTTGTTTTCACAATGTTAAAAATACTGTACCAGTCAGACAATTGACCAAAGACTGGCAATGATCCTATTGGCAGTAGGCAACTATACCTTCAGTACACATGCAAGAACATGTGCAGTTGGCTTTGCTATACCCATTCAGGTATGTTACCATACAGAAGTGCATAGCTGGCCATACTTGGTGCTTACCTGCCAACTCCACTGTAGTGCTTCCCTACAGGAACTCGCATACTACAGAACTACTGTGCCTTCTGCTTACAACTGTTGTAAAGTCATACAAAATTTGCACATTGACCACTTTCTAAAACCGCACTTTTCTTGCCTTGCACTGAGCAAATCTATCAATTATATCAGCAGAGTCTATCTGGCAAGATATTTCATTATTAATAGAAATCATAGCCAAGCCCACAAGTCTATCCTGTAGCATAGTACTTCTTAAGTATGTTTTAATTAGTTTGAGTTTTGAAAAGCTTCTCTCCCCAGATGCAACGGTCACTGGCAAAGTCAACAAAATGCGAGAGCTACCACTACCTGTGGGAATATCTCCACTAACCCACGCTTTTCATTAAATTAAGGACATCCAGTGCTGATAATCCCTTTGGCATAATGTGGCAAAGGGTTTTCAATTCCTCATACAGCTCTACTGCATCGATATCAGCAGAGTCATTGTGCGTTAAAAGATTCTGCAAGTCTTTACAGAGCTGCAATAGCTGATCATCAGAAACATTACAGAGGTCTTGTATGTTGTAGAGGAAGCCAAAAGTAGCACTATGAGCTGCAAGTTGAGTGAACCTGTCCTGCACAGATGACAGTGCAACATCAACAAGAGAGTTGAAAAAGTTGATTTTAAAATTCTGTTCAGGACTAGTTAGACACTCATCATCACCTTCATAACCAAAAAGCTTCCTCTTTCCTGGGTCTCACCTCATCTGCACCAGGAAACTTGAGTTCTACCTCCAGTTCTTCAGCTAGCTCAGTAGCAGTCACTTTTGCCTTTTCGTACCCTGTGGCCCTGTATTCTGTTAAAAACCTTTTCAGTTCTTCAAGCAGAAGAACTGCTTGAGCAATCTGCATGGATGAGCTTTGTAAAGTTTACTGACTTGTCCAACCCTTACTAATACATCATACCAGACTACCAGTGCTATTAAAACTTAGCACTTTTCATTGTACTGCTCAGGGATGCTGCTTCTGAATATGCCTTAGGATCCTTCCCTTTTGTAACTTCCGCCACTGAAACCAAGGCATCATAAACTGCACCCACTTGGTATCTCACTGCTTTCACACTTTCTACCCTACACTCCCACCTGGTCTCACACAGTGGCTTTACAGTTAGACCAGACACATTATCCCGAAATATTTTGTACCTCTGAGTAGAGGATGTAAACAGAGTATACATTCGTTGCAGATTACCAAAGAATGAAACCGCATCTATAGAAGACTTTGCAGCATCACCAATTACCAGATTGAGATTATGACAGCCACAGGGTACAAAAAATGCACGTGGATTTAAGGCCAAGATTCTTGCCTGAACACCAGAATGTTTCCCCTTCATATTAGAGCCATTGTCATAACCCTGGCCTCTGCAGTTTTCGAGGGGAACTCCCAAACTTTTGAGTTCAGTTAACACAATGTCTGTCAGAAAACCCCCAGTAGTCTCAGTAACCTGGAGGAAGGACAAAAAGTACTCCTTAACTTCCACACTTTCATTGCATTCAGCAATACGGACAGTCAGTGACATCTGTTCCTGATGGCTGCAGTCAGGAGTGCAATCCAATATAATAGAGTAGTACTTTGCATTTGTTATCTTTTGCAAAATAGAGTCTCTGACAGACTTCGATATTAACATTATCAACTCGTTCTGAATGGTTTTCCCCAAGTAGTGATCATGGATCTCGGCATTACTGATCCGACGAAGATGCTCTTGTATTACTGGATCAAACTTGCCCAACAGCTGCACTAACCCAAGGAAGTTGCCATTACCACTTGTAAAGAGTCTATCCTCGCTACCCCTAAATGCCAAGTTATGTTGGGACAAGTATTGACAGATTGCAAGAAGTCTTTCCAAAACGTTTCTCCAGTATTTTCTCTCAGACTTAATCATGTTCTCACGGTGGTGATCAATGGTGGAGCTATTCTTAAGCCTCAAGTGCAAGTCACTCCACTTAGCAGCAGCTTCTTTATGTTTCACTGACCGCTCGTGTTCTACAAGCTTTTGGCCCAAATTTTTCCAGTCACATGTTCCTGTACTAGACAGGGCAACTAAATGAGTACTGCTGAAGAGTTTGCAAAAAAAACAAAATACTAAGTCACTACTTTCAGAATACACCAACCAAGACCTTCTGACTGTCTCACCATTTGTAAGTCTTTTTGTATAGAAGATAGGATTAAATCTTCTATGGTGATCATCATAGGGAAAAGTGTGATTCGTTATCTGAACAGGCCCTTCAGCACTTAACAGACAGCGAACTTTATCATCCATGGGATCTGGCCATTTACCAGGGTCACTATCGACTTCCCTGCATGTTACTGGAGCTACTTCCTTATTTTCCTCCTCACATATATCTACCACTTGGTCAGATACAGGACTTGCTCCAAGCTCTGACCACACAGGAATAGAGTCAATGGATGCCCCAGACACCGACTCAGCTCCACACTCTCTGACACACTCAGCATTACCAACTGCAAGGTCAGAGCCATTATCACACACCTGTGACTCGGATTCATTATATGTACATCCAGTACCAGTATTCTCAACATCTACCATACAGCAAGCATCGCTGGGACTTTGGCAGGAACGGTCACTTTCACCTGGTCTGGAAGGACTGCTTGGCACCTCAACATCTACCATACAGCAAGCATTGCTGGGACTTTGGCAGGAACTGTCACTTTCACCTGGTCTGGAAGGACTGCTTGGCACCTCAGAGAAATCTGCCTCTTGAAGCATTTCACTGTCCCTGTCTTGCAGCTCACTGTCTAATGTATGACTAGACTGCATAAATCGCATCATTGAAGCACGTAAACTAGCCACTTGCAATTCTCTCTCAGCCTTTCTTTTTCTATTTGCTGCACCAGAAAGCTTCTTTGGACCTTTTCCAGGCTGTCTGTTAAAAATAAAATTTGGAAATTCAGATGTTAGGAATGGAAGTTGCAGTGTTCATAAACTCCCTCAATTCTTAGAGCTGCCTACCCACCCAAGTCTACCCACCCAAGTCTTGCAATTCACTGAACTAGGCCTTGCAACTACAAATGGTTGTATAACAAAGCACGTGTATTAGAGCCAAGTTTATACTACACAAAATTAGAAAACAGCAGAACAGTGTACAGGCTTATCAAGTGCTGCCACTAGACAGCCAATTCAAATCAAGAATCAATCTGGAACTAGAGCTTGCATACATTGAGCACATTTAACCCCCTGTCTCATCCTATCCATTTACTTGTAAACATTCCAAATGCTATTAGTGTACTGGTTCATAAAGTGATGTGGCTCATTTTTCATCTAATTTACTGTCCACACAGATCGTGCCTACAATGTAAGGCATCAGGAATGCTATTCAGTTGTCATGGAAGTGTTTACCGATTCACAGATGCAGAGGAGGCGGTATTCATTGCAGAGGAGGCAGTATTCATTGCAGAGGAGGCAGTATTCATTGGAGCACTTGAAGCTTCCGAATATTTCAACACTGGGATCCTATCACGTTCAAGGTAACCAGTTTCCCAAAGATCTATGAAGGACGAAACATTAGTGTAAACATACTGTATGTTACAAAAAGAAAAAAGCAGACACCATTGATGCACCTCACACATGATCCTAAGTCACTTATACAAGTCCATTGCAGAATCTCCCTATAATATTGACTGTCACTGCCAGTACAACATCTCCTTGAGATATCACAGCACAATAGTCTGTTCCTTAGATAGGACCCATTAGACAGCCACACTTGCTCATTTCAGTTGTACTACAAAATATTTATATATAAACCAGCACCTGAATTACTATGTTAAATCATATTACCATTCTACATTCAATGTACATTTTGTAATGAGATCAGTGTACTGCAAACAGTAAATTCACATTTTGATGCATTTCTAAGTCACACTGAAGCAGTAGAAATAAACCCTCACCATGTTTACAAAGTTCACTGCTATTGTACATAGCGTCTCCATCACTCCCACTCTGCTATTCCTCAACTATGGCAAGAATGCCAAGTAAATTCAATTTCTTCCTACATGTTTTAATCAATAGGCATTTTGAACTTCCAGCAGCATGTGATACAAAACCTAGCACCACCAAATACCTTTGCAGGTAACTGCACTGATGAACTGCCTAGACATTTTCAAAAGGAAAATCACAGCTAAATAGCCAGGCACTGCGGTATATAAACATTGCACAGTTACTCTCGTTTACAATTAGTATTCTGACAGCAGCCAAGTAACTTTTAACTCATTTCTGAGCGTTAGCAACTCAAACTAAAAATGCAGCAGTACAAGACTCAAACCATAAATACTAAAAATCTGCACTGTAACTGTGGTACTAGAAGTAACAATTTGCATTGAAATGCAGTTGAGAGAGTTAAGAAAGTAACTTCCAGTGCACGCATGCTCACTCAAGCTTTGTTTCCAGTGCATTTATTTTGCCACTGCTCATTAAACATTTCACGCTAAAGAAACCCAAACGTGTACAGCTGCATTGCCCAACAGTAAAAGCGGTGCAAGAGTTATAGCCTTTGACAAAATCAGAAAGCAAAGCCACAAATATGCATTCAAAAAACTGCACTAGCAATGCTTATGCTGCTATTAAATATGCTTTAACATACTGATCCGATCAGGACTCATTCTGAACTAAGATTAGTAATAAACAGAAGTCAGCCTAACCTCTAAAAAGAGTCTACCCTAACCTCTAAAGTTGTCTAGTCACTTGATGCCATAACTTCTGGAATTGACTAAATCTGTATGACACAAATTAATAAGCTGTCATGATGAAAACTTGTCAGTTCATACTATTATCTTGGATTTCCCATCGTCAAAGAGACAAGATAAAGGCTGGGTGCTCCTGATATGGTTTTGCATCTTGCACAGCACTGTGCATGAATGGTCATAAACCAAAACATTACCTGAACAGTCTAAGAACATGCAAAAACACCTGCAAACATAACCCAGAGAGACACGCCAATTAACAATTACAAAGTGCTTCCCTGGCCCCTGCTTTAAGATTAGCACACAATTACAAAGTGCTTCCCTGGCCCCTGCTTCTTTCAATCACAGAGTTACAAAGTGCTTCCCTGCTTCTTTCACACACATTTACAAAGTGCATTCAAATACAGTTGAGAGAGTTAAGAAACTAAGTTCCAGTGCACGCATGCTCACTCAAGCTTTGTTTCCAGTGCACCCACATTTATTTTGCCACTGCTCATTAAACAACATTTCATGCTAAAGACTCAAACGTGTACAGCTGCATTGCCCAACAGTAAAAGCTGAGCAAGAGTTATAGCCTTTGACAATCAGAAAGCAAAACCACCACAAATATGCATTCAAAAAACTGCACTAGCAATGCTTATGCTGCTATTAAATATGCTTTAACATACTATTTATCTGCAGTAAAACAATCAAGTACATCACAAAAAATCAAAGCACAAATAAAAAGTAGTTGAATCAGGCCAAGTAAGAATATGGGTCTGTGGAAGAACTGAATAGAAGCAGTAGGGACAGTACAGCCCAGTACCCCTTTGCTTGCCACCGGAGTGCAGAAGAGCAATAGCAGGGATAAAACTAACTATTTTACCAACTGAGACACATACAAGTACTACGTTTAAAATTGCCACAGCAATGTGCAGGACTGAAGCCCTTCAGCTATGTTTGGCTTTTCTGTGTCTATGAGGGAGGTGAGCAGCATGAGTACAACCTCTGTAAGTAGGCTTGCTGTGGGGGAAAAAAAGGAGAGACCGGGATAAAAGTTAAAACGGTTGAGGTTTAGGTATACAGGGTGTAGAGAGGCAGATGAAAGCAATGTTACAGTAATAGTCCAAGTTCTGCAATCGGCTGTAAGGCTATAAGAACAGTAAATCACTTCCCCAGATACAGCAGATTGGGACAAGAACCAGATTGGAGTAACAAAACAGCTGTGTAGCCTTTAAACATCCACTTTAGAGAGCATAACATTTATCACCGAGCATTGTTTATGCAGATAGCATATGGACAATAAGCTCTGTTTGATTTGTAGCATACAATAAAATGGTTTATGAGTAGCAGTATAACAGTGAAGTAGAACACTGAAAGCGGATTTCAGGGCAATACAATGAATCTATTCCCCCAATTACACCTAGAAACTTATTTCTCACAGTACAGCTGGCTCAGATAAAAAACACTACACACATCAACACCTGACTAGGTAGGGCCATTGCAACACCGCTTCAGTAAAAACAATGCAGGTTAATGAGGAGTTCACTATGGTTACTTTCACAACTCAAACTTGGGGCCCCTAACGTAAAAAACATAAAATTAAATAACTGCAGTAGCTCTAGTATTGCGTGCACACACAAGAAACTTAAGGCTAGTAATGGTGCTGTACTGACTGAGACTGATTCTAGCATCTAGAGAGAGCTTAGGGTTGCCACCTTTTCAAATGGCCAAAGTGGGACACTTTAGGTTAGTACAAAGGATAGAACTTAATGTTTTTGCCTAAATAAAAGCTTATTCTTGTAGCATTTTAGTTGCTTATTCTGTTTCTTATAACATTTAGGTATTTTAGATACAGAATAACTGTTTTATGCAACTATTTACATATATATAGGAAATATACTTTGTCCTAAAATCTCAGGACATTTGCCATTTACATTTTTTGTCAGGACACAACTGCCCAAAGAGGGATTGGCCCTCGCAAAGTGGGACAGGTGGTAACCCTAAGAGAGCTGGACTGTGCAATGATGCCCTGTATCCCACTAGCTGACTCCCGTATCCTCAGTCTCTGCCAAGAGCTCTGCCAAGAGCTACTGCAGCACCAACATTCACTCCAATCTCACTCAAACAGGAGGACTCCTAGGAGATGCTTGTGACTATCGAGCTGCCCATTCAAACTTCTGAGAGGTAGGGTCTGACTTGAGCTAGCTTCTCGTGTGCGAGAGCCTCAATAAAGGATCCCTGTGCATTTACAGATCCTCTTTAACACGTGCTGGGCATCATTAATATCACTTTTGGATGCCCCTGCTTTGCAGAATGTTCCTGACTTTGCTTCATATGTTTCATCTATTCTGTTTTATGGCAAGGTGTTGAGAATTGATCATTAAATAATAAAGATACTTGAATTTTCGACTTCATAGGGCTTTAGAAAATGCGTGTTATAGCAAAACAAGTTATTTTAGCAACTTTCTAAGAATAGAAGAATAATATTTAAAATACGTCACTGATTTTCAATGGTATTGATGTTTTATCCCCGATTCTTGAGCCAAGGGGCTTAGATGTGTGATTCTTTATACAAAGATGTATTTAACGGCGGTATAGCAGTTAACACATTACTTCTCAACTGAGAAGCTACAAATGGGGAATGTCATAACAAGCGATTAGCGTTATTAACAACGCTGTCCAAGAAAACTAGACTGGGGATGCATTGCCTGCTTTTTTGCCACTATGTCTGATACAAAAACATTCATTTTGCAACGCCAGACGCTGTTAAAGACGCACAAAATGTTCTAAATGTAAAGGTATAATGTGCCCTTCGAAATCCTATTTATTAATTGTACCTAAAACCCTCAACAGAACTACAGTATCTGAGTTGTTTTCTTTTCATTTTATTACACTGAGCAAACAACTACAATTCCTGCCATTCCTATAGACCCGCTTGGTTAATAAAGCTTTTCTCAGAAAAGCAGGAGGTATGGCGACATAGGAGAGCTGCTAGCCAATTATGATGTCAGTTTACTGCCTAAAATAGAGAAGGACGCACCGTGCAGATCTAGTGAGTTTATCTAAAACCCCGCGGCACCTGCCCTGACCTGACTGAGGCAGGAAAGCATAGAAAGTGTTGCCTGGGAAAGTAAAGGCAGGTATCCGACCCCCAAAGCAGAGAACACTACAGGCAGGGACAAAAGAAGGTCTCTCACGAAGTGAAGACCAAAAAAAAAAAAAAAAGGTCTTCGGCAACTGAAGACCAAGAAAATACACAGCAGATTGCTGCAGTTGCCTTGAATTGTGTGTGAGTAGGTGGTGCATGGGTTAGGAGGGAGGTGAGTGAAAGGGGAAGACACTGGAGGTAAAACAAATCAATGTTGTACTTAAAATATTACATAAATAATCATTAAAATGCAATTGGCAGACAAAATAAAACATAAACTGCAGTAGTAACGCCACATCTGGTATCAGACTGCAAGTCCAGAGTGGTAAAAAAGTAGAAAGCTGTTTGAATTACATTAGTTCACAGAGTAAAATACAGGAAAATATTGCAAAGAACACGCTATAACCATAAGGGCAATTCGAATCTAGCCCAACAAATGGGAGCTGTGAGTGCAAGCTTGCAAGCTCCACTACAGAGGGATTTAATACAGTAAATCAGTAATGGCGCTATAGTGTTGAGACTTGCTGGCAATCAGAAGCTACCCAAGAGGAAACAGAAGCTGTGACTGCCGCAAGCTTCAACAACGACAGTAAACTAGGGCTTTATTCCAAATCATATAGCAGTATTCTAGCGTTTAGCTGTATTGGCAAACACAAAACTATGTTGACAAACGGAGGCTATGCCTACAAGCTTTCAAACGCTACTTAAAAGGGATATATTACAGTAAATCAGATAGCGGTATCAAATTACGCTGGGAGTTATTGTACGACGCAAAATGGTTAACAAATACTGTAAGCCCTGAAGTTGAAAATGCTATATCTAGCTTAATTCTCGCCAAACAAACAGGAGCAGAGACTGCTTTATCGCAAATGCTAGTAAAGAGGGATATACATAAAAAAATAACGCTATGACCTTTTGGCAGTAACAAAGCCTTTTCCAGCAAACAAACGTCAGCTGCGACTGCAAGCTTCCTTATGGCAATACAGTGCGATAGTGTAAACTGCTCAAAACATACATACACAACTATGAAGTGGATAATATGCAAGTCTGCCTTTGAAATGCTGAATATTAAACTTACATTACAAACATTCACAACCACAAAGTAGATAATATGCAATTCTGCCTTAGAAATGATGAATATTAAACTTACTCAGATGGTATAATATAAACCCTCAACAAATTTAAAAACACTTACCTTAAGTTGCAAAGAAAAACCGCCAAAAAGTTTTAAACATACACTCCAGTCCGTTTTCAGGTTGTAGAGTACAGTACGCCACGTGGAAGAACGACGCTAACTCTCACGTCCAAATTCCAAGAACTGCAAATTCGCCTAGCCAATAGGTGCAACCGATTCTCAAAGAAGGAAGGAACAAGGCGAAGGTACCTCTTTTATATGCTCAATGCTCAATCATTGGCTTAGTGGCCGTGATGTCAGTGGTGCGAAATCATCACTGATAGGCGATTTGAATAATGCGCCACTCACAGCGCTGTAGGGTGGGGCCAGGGGCTGTCTCCGCTACTGGAATTTGGAAATGAAAAGTTCGTGCTTACGTTGAAGTGGGGGAGGGCGCATTTCAAGCTTGCATGGGCGGCGACTGACAAAAAAAAAAAATGTACTTGTTTTTTTCAGCTTATAGCGTTTCAGCAGAATTGCGCCCTTTTGAAGCCGGCCTGTACGGCGCCCTAGGCGGTCGCCTAGTTCGCCTATGCCTAAGGCCGGCCCTGGTTGCCCATACCTTACTTGGATAGAAGGAAGTTTCTCTGTTTACTTGTGAGAGAGTGGAGCTTTGAGCAACCCATCTGTACCAGGAGGAGTGGTTCAGCCCAGAAGTTAGTAGTTTATTGGCCATTTTGGGCTAATTTCTCTCTCTTTCATTTTCCTACTATAAAAACCGTGTTTGCACGGTTTTGTGCACTGGACAGTGCCTGTTAGCTACAGTTAAATTATTCCTGGCTCTACTAAGTCTCCTCTTCAGTTTTCCCTTGAAACTAGTCTAACTCTCAACCTAAGCACTCAAAAAGCATCTTACAGCCCAGCACTTGCTCAGACCTAATAGAAAGCATTAATATACCCTGACACTGATTGCCCAGCAGGCCAAGGCTCTTTATTCACCCCTCACCAACCAAGTGACTAAGCAGCTCACCCTACTATTCAGGCATGACCAAATGGCAATTTCAGGTGCACGCTCCAGTCCAGCTGGTGAATCTGGGTATCCTGAGGCAATGTTACAACTGCCTCATGTACACAGACAACCATCTCCTCTTACCACAAAACACGAACATATTTTCGACAGATGCAATTATACAGCCAAACTGGAAGCTAAGCTGTCTCCACCCAAGAGTGGAACAGACAGTCAAGAGGAGAAGGTTAACACTTGCACCACAACTCCAGCTGCAGACAGACCTACTAAAGCAGCACTGGCAAAAAATACACATAAATACACAAAATCATACTCGGAGGCTCTAAATAAAAACCTGCAAAAGCATCAGAGACCTCCAAAGCAGACACCCAAACAACCTGCACTTCCCGTCACAAACCAGACAACACATAAAACACAAAATCAGTGTGCCACACAATCACAGCCCTTAAGGCGAAATAACATACCTAACACACTAGTAATAGATGATTCTATAGTTAGGCACACTGACGTCACACTCACTAGGCTGGACAAGCAGAAGGTTACTGCCTGTCAGGAGCCAGAACCCACCACATAACACAAGCACTCAGGTCACTCCAGAACACGTACAAATATGACTCTGTCATTGTTCACGTTGGTGTGAATGACCTGAGACGTACCTCCCTGGACTACATGAAAAGAGACATGGAAGAGCTCTCTGATCATGTAGCCCAGGCTGGTATGACCCTGACCCTGAGTAGTATCCTGCCTTCACCAAGAATGATACCTCAGTATAAAGAAAAAAATTATCAATTTCAACAATTGGCTAAGCTTCTGGTGTCATTCAAAGGGGATCCATTATCTGCCAGCCTGGGACGACATGCTCGACAAGCCGTGTTGCTTCGCAAGAGACGACTTGCACCTGTCACCCCTAGGCTTTTGAATACTGGCCAAGGCTTTTGCTGCCCCCATAATGCCTTTTTTAGGCACGGCTCAAAAGTCAAGCCCACCTCCGTAAACAGCACAATTAACCAAAAAACTGAGGGTTATGCTACTCAACACCAGGAGTTTAAATCTCAAAATGCACCCGCTCAAAGCACTCCTCAGTAAGGAGAACATCGACATCTGTGCAGTAACTGAAACCTGGTTCAAGGCTCCAGAGAGCACCCCAGCACTACTGGGCTATACTGGGCTACAACTCATACCACACGTTTTGGCCACAGAACACAGACCGAAACACAAAAGGAGGGGGTGTATCCATATTCATCAAGGATACCTAAGCCTCCAGGTTAGTGGCGCAGCATGATACCTCTGAGATCATCCATGTGCAAATTACATCGGGCAAATCTGCAATGCAAATTGTAGCCTGCTACAGATCACCCTCCATGACCCAGGACCACCACTCCACCTTTCTGGAGACACTGGAAAACATGAAGGTCCTACCAAACACCCTGATATTGGGTGATGTCAATTACCCTACCATTAACTGGGAAAACTACTCGAGTACAAATTCCCAGGCCCAGCGCTTCCTGGAACTCATCAACTCAAACGCACTGAATCAGCTTGTAAATTCCCCTACCAGATGTGAAAACATATTGGACCTGGTCATCACCAACATGGGTGACAGGTGTTCCACACCAGAGGTCAACCCGTCACTGGTTAGATCAGACCATAAACTAATCACTCTGGATGTCCACACCCCACCACTACCCCCAACTAAGGAAACAACAGTAAAAAACTTTTCTAAAGCAAACTTCACCTTACTTAAGACAGAGGTGGTAAGTTTCACAGCCCCTACGCTAAAGGATAACACTGCCCAAGATGCAGAAACCTTTACAAATGCACTCTATAAGCCCCTATAAAGATGCATGGATCATGCAATCCCTAGCAAAACCAAGACTCACTCCTTTAAGAGAAGGAAACCAGTTTGTTGCACCCCTGCAATAAACAGGCTATACAATAGTAGGAGGAAACTAGTTCAGAAAAAAAGCAAATCCCAAGAAGGAAAGACATCCCTGATCAGTATCAGTAAGAAACTGAGGTCCCTCATGAAATCATCCAAGACTAACTTCAAAAGAAAAACAGCCAAGGATTCAAAAGATAACCACAAAGTCTTCTTTAGCTATGTTAAGAATCTAAGTGGCAACTCAGAGATATGCACTGAACTTGTGCAAAATAGCACAAAATATACTGAACCTACTGATATTGCCAACATCCTGGCAGATAGATTCAGTGAAAACTTCACCCCCTCTCATCTCCAAAAGGGCCCACAACAATACCGGAAAAGTGTAGTGTTCCAAATATCACAGACGCACAGGTAAAAACAGCCCTTTCAAAAGCCAAAAACACAGCATCAATGGGACCAGATGGTGTCCCAGGCTGCATCTTGCACGAACTACAGAACAAACTAACCCCCCACCTAAACATGCTGTTCACGCTCAGCCTCTCCACAGGCTATGTGCCCATAGAATGGCACGCAGCAATGGTTATTCCTCTCCAAAAAGGAGGGGCCACAACTGACCCTGGTAACTATCGCCCCATAAGCCTGACTAGCCTGGTCTGCAAGGCTATGGAGCGCATCATCATGGAACTCATTAACAAAGACATTAGGAACCTCCAAACACTTGACCCGACCCAGTTCAACTTTGTTAAGGGCAGATCATGCCTACTAAACCTGGTTGACTTCTTCGAGATAGTCACCAAGGCCATAGACGAGGGAAAGGTGGTTCACACAGCCTACCTTGACCTCACCAAGGATTTTGACACTATTCCCCACTTGGGTATTACAGAAAAACTCACCAGCCTGAACATAAACCCCTATGTCACGAAATGGGTTGCCAGCTGGCTTACAAACAAAACTCACACGGTAAGAATAGCGGGCTCCAGATCTGACTCTAAACCAGTCACAAGTGGTGTCCCACAAGGCTCGGTCCTGGGACCCCTACTATTTGGCATCTACCTCTCAGACATACAGGCAAACACAGGAGGTCTATGGCTAACTAAGTTCACCGATGACTGCAAACTGGGAGCCATAATTGACTCTCCGGCTGACACAGACATCCTCCAAAAGGGCCTTACTGAGACAGACAGCTGGTGTCAAGGTCATGGCCTCAAGCTAAATGCCAAAAAATGCATAGTCATCCCATTTGGGAAAAACAAAACGCCCACGAATTACCACATAGGTGGTAGCCCCCTTAATACAGAAGAGGTAATAAGAGATCTGGGGACCCAGGTAGATAGTAATCTCTCCTTTGACAATCATATTGCCAAATTAGTTAGGAAATCCTTCTATGTGGCCCATCTAATTGCTAAAGGGTTTGCATCTAGAAATAAAGAAGTTATAGTGCCCCTCTACTCGTTACTCATTAGACCCATCATAGAGTACAATGCCCCATTTAGGATGTACCTCACAAGACACTTCCAACAGCTGAAAAGACCACAAAAGTACCTCACCAAGAGGATTACTGGTCTCAAACATATGTCCTATGCAGTCCAACTGAAAAAAACTCTGGCTGTACTCAGTGGCATATCGCTTACTCAGAGGTGAGCTCTGCCTGACTTACAAAGCCATGTCCAACTCAGAATTGATGGACATTCTCCACCTAAAGAAATCCAAGTCGCTGCAAGCCACGCGCTCTAGTGAGCTAAACCTCGCCACAACAATAAATAGAACATACTGGAGGGATAGATTCCTGTCACAGAGACTCCCCATGTTTTGGAACAAAATTCCAAATTACATCAGGCAGAGCCCCTCACCAACACTCTTCAAGAGAAACCTTGATGAGTGGATAGGTAACAGAAAATACACCCCTGGGATCACTTCATTGGCTCTGATTGACAGAGGATCAGTTAATTAATCAATGGGGCGGCGAAAGCCGACACACTCTGGCTAGGCTTATAAATGCCCTCGGGCAGATAGCCTAGTACCTACCTATGAACCTATATGTATATGTATATGTTGTTGTTGTTGCGTCTTTCGGCTTTTCCCGGTTAGGGGTTGCCACAGCAGAACTCCAGTTCACTAATGATTGGTAGTTGATTTTTACGTGCCGAGTTACCAGCCCTGACGCACAACCTTCAACAAAGGTACACCCATTCACGCATATCTCCACGCAGAAGACGCTCTAGCTGAGTGTCGAACCGGACAGCATCTTACTGTGAGGCGACAACGCTACCGCAGCACCACCACCGCGGGTGTATATAAATACATATATATATATATATATATATATATATATATATATATATATATATATATATATATATGTGTGTGTGTGTGTGTGTGTTCACTATAGAATCTCTAAATACTGAAATCCCGAATTTCAGTATTTTGAAATTCTATAGCCGAAAGCTTTAAATCGCGAAACCCCAGAAACACGAAATTCAAAATCCTGAAGTTTGGAGATTTGAAATAGTGCTTCTGGTGTTGCAGCGTGTGACTGTATAGGTGTAAGTTCAGGTCAGTATGTATATGTAAGTGTGCTGGTTAGGGGCTTTAGTGTATGTTAGTGTGTGTTGTGGCTGTGATGTGTGTGTGCAAGGGGCTATGAAATGTTTGGGTGTGAGTTACCTTTGTGTATGTGACTGTGCAATCTCGGAGTTAGTATATATATATATATATATATATATATATATATATATATATATATATATATATATATATATATATATATATATAAGTAGGGTGGGGGCACAGCCCCCCACATGGGGGGTGCAGGGATGCTTGCTCCCCTGCTTGTCTGTAGTGTAGGATTGTATGTTTGATTGTGGGGAGACATTGTGTGTATGTGTATGTGTGTGGTGTATTTGTAATGTAGGTTCGCGATTTTAAATTTCGCGGTTCTGAGGTTTCGGGATTTATAGCTTTCAGCTATAGAATTTCGAAATACTGAAATTCAGGATTTCAGTATTTCGAGATTCTATAGTGAACCCACATATATATATATATATATATATATATATATATGTTTATGTACATATATATATATATATATATATATATATATATATATATATATATATATATATATATATATATATATATATATATATATATGGGATACCTTCATTTGTTCGAACTTTCAAATGTTCGAAACTCATATGCTGACACCATATGAGCGAACGTTTGAAAGGCCAACAAATGATAGCGAAGATCCCGCTACAGTGCGTGACTGGGAGATTCCCCTTTCCTGCACTGTAGTGCAATCTCGGAGTGAGAACATTTAAGTAGCAGGGGGTGTGGGGGTGCAGGGGGGCTTGCCCCCCTGAATAACACAGTTTTGCTGCGTTTACAGGTAGGTAAGTGGTGCTATTTCAGAATGCTGGTCTTTCGGAATGTCGATCCTATGGTATCGGCCATATGAAAGTCGGCATTCTGAATGGTCGACATTGTGAAGTAGACTCATTCAACCACAAATGAAAACAACACATTAGTTTGTCAGAATGAGAACAGATATAATAAGGTCACAACATTCAAGCACAAAATTTGAAAAACTATACATTGATTTGTCAGAATAAAAACTCAACATACATAATAAATTTATAGTGTTCGAGCGTAATTTATATGAAAAGACTGATAATAGAAACATGCATCATTTACATAACAGATAATTATCATAATAATTATTAATATTCTGGAAGTCATGAAATATGGTAATAGATTATACTGGTGAAGGCATAGGACAGTACAAGTAGAGAAGGGTAGGGTGTAATAGAGGGGATAGTAGGAATAGATGTGGAAAAGGTATGAGTGTTACCTCAGGGGAGTATGTGTAAAGGAAGGGGGGGTAGTTCAAGTTAGCAGTGGGGATAGAGATAGTAGAGGTAGAAAAAACGTATAAAAGTACCTCAGGCTGGGTTCATAGAGGAGCAAATCCAAGCTTTTCTGAAGTATTCTTTTATAGGGGTTTTGAATGCGTGTAGGTTAGTAGCAGTTTTGATAGTTAAAGGGAGTTCCATTGCCACACAGCAGGATTAAAGGCTTAGGCCTGGTGTTTTGTTAAGTTTATAAGTTGTGAGGAGATGTTTGCCTTCAGATCTGAGATTTTTCTTTGGGATATAAAAGTTGATTAATGGGTTAAGAGCAGGACAAGCTAGTGGGTTGTGGATGATTTTTTATACCATAGTAAGTTGTACATATTGGAGGTGGAGGTGAGATCAAGCCGTCTTAGGGAATGTAGGGCTTTACAGTGATGAGTTAGAAATAATCTTGAAATACTGCAGATACTAATTTGCCAGTGTCACGGCTTTGTTGGCAGCGTTCATGAAAGATAATAAGGCTGTTGAGGTACTGTGTGCAGGTCTAAAGCCATGCTGAGTGTGGGAAAGTAGGCTGTTGTATGAACATGGTGGAGAAGTTGTAGGTGCATACAGTTTTCTAGAATTTTAGAAAGGGGGGACAAGATTGCAATAGGATGAAAGTTAGTGATATCAGTGGAGTTGCCTCTCTTATGTAAAGGGATAATGTGTAATATCTTCCATAGGTTAGGGCCATGTGATTCAGCTATGGATCTATTAATTAAGATGCTAACAGGGAATGCTATTGCCTCTGTGGCAATATGTACTTACACACACAAACACACACTCTAATAATCAACAAAACATGCTTTACTTTGCACCAAAGCATCAAGTAAGTACAGATAATTTTGAAAAAAAATATTTATTTTACAAAATGTGTGTGTATAAGAAATGAACCTAACATCATTTACCTTGTAATAAGCGTTGACTTTGTAGTCTTAGTAAGTCCCATTATTTCCAAATGCTGCTGAACACTTTTCAGGAATTCAGTGATTCTTGTTGATCAATGTTTCTTTGTTGCTTACTTCCCCATTGAATTCAGTGATTCTTGTTGATCAATGTTTCTTTGTTGCTTACTTCCCCATTGAATTCAGTGATTCTTGTTGATCAATGTTTCTTTGTTGCTTACTTCCCCATTGAATTCAGTGATTCTTGTTGATCAATGTTTCTTTGTTGCTTACTTCCCCATTGAATTCAGTGATTCTTGTTGATCAATGTCTCTTTGTTGCTTACTTCCCCATTGCTTCTCCTGTTCATTCCTGCGAACCTCTACTTCTTCTATCCTTCCCTCTGTGCCTTGTCTGCTCTGCTCTGCCATTGAAGAGATCTTGCCTGTCTACCTGCGGCTTTTTATATTCTTCCTGTACCTACCATTCCACCTTTACACTCCCCTCTTCCTTATCCTAACCAACATCCTGACCCTAACCCCCCCCCCAATCCCATGCCTGCTATTTTCCCTATGGCAATATACCCATGTTTACGATTGCTTGACATGCTCTCATCCCCTGCTGACCAGAACAGTTTATAGTCAGGGGTGACTCCCACCAAAACCCAATTGCCTGAAATGGAATAGTGCTTTAATAATACCCACTCTGCAGGGTATTATCTTACTTTCCACTCTGCTTGTATCACAGCATTATTTTTTATCAAATACAATAAAAATAAGCGGACAGGGATTGTTATAAAACAGATACATTTAATAGTTTTATAGTTTTCAAGCAGATATGTTGGCACAGTTAACAGTGCAGAAAATAAACAAGTGGACAAAAAGTTTCTTTTCTGATTCATCGGTCACAATCCCTTGTTCGTAACAGAAGAGACTGATTAATTTGCTGGTAGAGTCAAAGATCTGCTTTACCTCCAAGAAGCTGGTCTTAAAGTATCAAATATTGTCCACTCTTATTTGTCTATTGTATTTAAGTAGAAAAGCCACTTACTTTGAAAGCTACAGCAGCAGATGAGGTGACTCATCATACTACTTTCTGAGCATACACAGTATTTACAAGAAAACAAAACTGATATTACTTCTTATTTGTGAGAAATGTCTGAGGTTTAGAGCAAGGTATGGTAGATAACAATGGTCTGATTGTTGGCTAGTGTTGAATATGCCTGGGCTCTAGACAGAAGAATGTCTGCAGCACTGGGCATAGCTCATAGCACCAGTTTGTTAAAACATGCTAAAGGATAGCCTCACAAAGTCCAGATTCCACCAAGAGCTGTCCCCTCATTAGCACTTTTCAAGAAAAATCTTGATGATTGGATGGGAGATAGGAAATTCACCCCTGGGGATCACTTCTGTGGTTCTCTTTGACAGGGGCACAGGAAAATAATTTTCTTGGGTGGCAAAAGCCAGAGTACCGTTTGGCTAGGCTTATATAGGCTCTAGGGCCAATAGCTTAGTACCTACCTATGAACTTGCTCTATCAAGGTGAGCCCTGGGTGTGAAGACCTTACTGTCAAGTTTGAGGCAAGACATAAAACTTAATTCCTGTAGTGGGTTCTGGTCATAGTTGTGTGTGTTCAAAGTAATACAATCTTTGTGGACAATATTATAGAGTAGTTTATAGCTGTGTAATTTGGGATATATAACGTTCATTATTAGTTCAGTTTGAGCTGTAAGCAAGGTAACAGCCCTTTGTTAACAAATAAACATAACTGGGCTTATTGGACAAACATTCTAGGAGCTTGTTTATGTACATTATGAGAGATGAGATAAATTCATTTTGCAGGTGTTCGAATAACACATATTATGCGTATCTTGGTTTCTAAACGACAAAAAAAAAACATTTTTATCGAGACAATGAAGTTTATGTATACCACATCTCATGATCGTAACACGGTGAAATAGTTGGATAATCGCATGTTCTTTTCTTGTTGTCTTTAAATACACTCGTACGCTTGCCCTCTGGTGGATTGCTGTTGAAGACGGAAATTAAAAAAAGCTTTTGTGAGTTTGAGAATAGATAATAAATTAATAAAAAAACATATCCAGCTGGAGAATGCAGTAACTCTTGCTTAGATTTAAGTTTGTAACATAAAGCGGATGATGTGTTTGTGCTGCCAACATCATTTCTTCACATTGATAGGAAACAGCAAAGCAAAACTACTAAAAATTAATTTCGAATCGTGTTATCGTTTTACATTTTAAGTTGTAGTTTGCTTGAGATAATCAGAACGACCGCTGATCTGCAAGCCGCAGTACACACACACACACACACACACACACACACACTTGATTGATTTGCTGTTGAGATCTAAACGTTAAACTTCCTATGGCTATTCATACTGATATAAGATTTTCAAATACTCATTTACCATGCTGAAGAATTTCACATGGCTTCTTGGAAAAATAGAATGGGAACCCCGGACTGTTAAAAAGACAAAGAGGTGAGAAACCACCAGTTCGATACATGGAGGAGTTTACTTGCATAGCTCAGAGTTTACTGTTTTTTTTTTTGTTTGTTTGTTTGTTTTGTTCTTCCTTAGCATAGAAGCTGGCGAGGCTATCGGGTAAATAAGTTTGTCAAGTAAATGTGCAACGTACAAAGCCATATTTAAATTTACGGCAATGACGCGATCACCGTGGATGCCTGTGGAGAGTATTTCAAGCATGCTGAAGTACTGGTTGATACACAGTATGGCAGAGTTTGATGCCCGGGTTTCTGTTGTGATGTACTACACGATCATAAAGCTGAAGTCCATTTACTTTCTCCCTAATTGCCTGGAGTTATCCAGACCAAAAGTCTCACCGGAGTTGCCAACTTACTTTACCTGCAACAACTTTTATGGGTCCAAGATCAAAAGACTTTCGAAGACGTTTGCTGTAGGATTAGAAGTCACGTATAAGTACTAAAATAAAGTACTTTGGAGAAGGTACAGTATAGATTACAGCGTTCTGTTCGTAAATATGCTTACAGCGTGTTGATATCCTTGAGAAGGATGTGCTATATATTGAAAATTCGATGTGTTATATTTTCTTTCCTACTGCTTACCTCTCATTATTTGAGGGGGCGTATATTGACAATTAGATATTTTATATTTTTTTTCCTACTGTTTGTTGTTGTTATCTCTCATTATTATTATTTTATTGACAATTAGATGTTTTTATTTTCTTTCCTACTGCTTGCTTCTGATTATTTGAGGGGCTATGACTTCCCATCTGTTTATGTTAAATCTGTGTAGTTTATCATACGCTGAATAAGGGTGAAATTATTACAGGCTGACATTCATATTATGATCTAAACTGAGATAATGCATATTTTAAATAACATCATTATTGCAAGACCTATAGTTCCTTATATCACATTGAAGACGCGGCGCTGCAGATTCCACTTGTAAGTGCAGTAGTAAGAGACACTTGGAAGTCTGTCCACAGTTTAGTTTTGGGACTCGAGTAGTCGGTGTATCGTGTTAGCATGCAGTCACTTCATTAGATACAGTTTGGAATAAACCTAAAACATTGCATTTAAATTCTTTGTCAATTAACACCTAAGAGGCCAGGTAATGTGATTGTATTCCTCCAGCTCTACCTTAAATAACTAGTTATTTAGTTAATGTCACTGGAATGTTAGTATTTGTGAAGATCCTATTCTCATATTTGTTTAATTTATTTTTACAGCAGGTCAAACAGGAGTAAAATGGAATGTAAACCAAAAGTGGAGTTTTGAAATGCTTAGGTTCTATTCTAACACGCCCAAATAACGAAGATGAACGGCGAGAATCTCACAACCCAAAACATCATGTCAGTAATCCTTAACAATGTATCCAGTCAATTCTCTGGACTTCAACTTTTGCAGTCATTTAAGCCCTTAATTATCCCATGCTACTCCTTGGTGGTTTTCATTGGCATCTTCGGGAACTACCTCTTAATATATGTCATTTGCAGAACCCGCAAAATGCACAATGTGACAAACTTTCTTATTGGCAACCTAGCTTTTTCAGATATGCTTATGTGTGCAACTTGCGTGCCTCTGACATTAGCTTATGCTTTCGAACCAAGAGGCTGGATATACGGACGCTTCATGTGCTACTTTGTGTTCCTAATGCAACCAGTAACAGTGTCAGTATCTGTATTTACTCTAACAGTTATAGCTGTTGATCGTTATTATACTACTGTGTACCCATTAAGAAGGAGGCTGACAGTCCCCACTTGTGCCTATATACTGGCTGTGATTTGGCTAGCTTCATGCGTCTTGGCTGCTCCAGCTCTGGTCCACACTTACCACGTTGAGTTTCCAGGTTTGGATTTCTTAATCTGTGAAGAATTTTGGGTCAACATGAAGACGGAACGACTGACCTATGCTTACAGTACCCTTATAATAACATACGTGCTGCCACTGTCTGTTATCTCCTTGTCCTATTTAAGGATCTCTGTTAAACTGAAAAACCGTGTGGTTCCAGGTAATATAACTCAGACTCAAGCTGAGTGGGATAGGGCAAGACGGAGGAAAACCTTTAGGTTGATGGTTTTAGTGGTAGCTGCCTTTGGTATCTGCTGGCTGCCTCTTCACATTTTCAACCTGATGAAAGACATTGACATCAAGCTAATTGACAAGCAGTGGTTTAATCTCATTCAGCTCCTTTGCCATTGGTTCGCTATGATGTCTGCTTGCACAAATTCGTTTCTGTATGCCTGGTTGCATGACAATTTCAGAAATGAGCTAAAGAAGATGTTTGCGTGGCGAAAGAAGAAAATCGTACCAAGCACAAACTGCGTGACAGCTAGTGCTGTCTTATAGAATACTTGCGCTGACCTTGTAGAAACGTAAATCGCCACTGCAATTAAGTAATAAAAAAGCACCGCGAATGGTCTCCCCCCTTCTAGCACACGATCCCTAACCGGAACTGAACCACGTGTGATCTGCCTGTTGAGAAATTAACGTTTCTTAAACTCATTAATAAAGGTGGTCTAAACGGCTCGGTTAAAATTAATGGGTCGGACAGAAATAAGATATGCAAAGGTTTTACTACATTCAAAGACTTGATGGCAAGTGAAAGGACTTATGATGTTACCATGGAACCACCAGGCTTACTCCGTTTTTCAAACGAAATGGTTTGCAGTTTATTGCTCCTACTGTTATATTCCAGGTCAAGTTGCGTAAACTTAATTAATATGGAAGTCCGGGAGCAAACAAAACGCACGTGTCAGCGTGGCTGTCCTGTTACTCTTGAGCAATGTTGCTGTAGAGCTAATAAATACTCTGCATATACTATTTTTTTATGTGCAGGTGGTTTCCAGCACTACTTCCGCCATTGTTTATATTGGCCATGAGTGTCAAATGCTGCAGTAAATATGGAAATTACATTGAAGATGAGAGCTGCAACACTTGCGGCAGTAGTTTCCCACAACAGGGCTGATTAGTTTGCATAAACTCCATTTGTATTTGGTTTCTGTGCTACCAGACCACACGTCTGCTGTATGTACTGTTTGCTGACAGTTTTAATGAAACTATGCAGTTTGAATTTTTGTAACGTAATTTTGTAAGATTCTCATGTTAACTTTGCTGTGTATAAAACTAAGCCTTAAACATTGGGCTTAGCTCTAGCCGAGCTCCAGTGGTGTATGTTGGCACTGCTGTTCCAAGTACATTTGTTATCGTTAATAACATTATGATTTTTAACATCAAGTTTAATTTTTATTTACAGTCTCCTGTCTTATTTTGGTCTTGTTGCATAAAAGTGATTGGGAGAACAATAAATAGCAATGGAAGGGACATTAGGCAAAATTTGGCAGCAGACATGCTTGTGAAAGACGTTTTGGCCATATTGTACCCACTATGACGGCTTCTTTGAGTACCAGTAAGGAATAGCTAATACGTTTATTAATAATTGACGGTGTCCGTTACAAAACTGACATGAGTCTACATGAAAAAAGACGTACAGGAGCTCTTTGATCATGTAGCCCAGGCCGGTATGACCCTGACCTTGAGTAGCATCTTACCCTCACCAAGAATGATGCCACAGTATAAAGACAAAATGATCAATTTTAACAATTGGCTAAAGTATTGGTGTCATTCAAAGGAGATCCAGTGTCTGTCAGCCTGGGATGACATGCTAGATAAGCCACGTTGCTTCGCTAGGGACGGCTTGCACCTGTCACCCCTGGGTTTTCGAATACTGGCTAAGGCTCTTGCCTCCCCCATAGTGCCTTTTTTAGGCAAGGCTCAAAAGACAAACCCACCCCATAGACAACACAAAGAAAAAAAAAAACTAAGGGTAATGCTGCTCAACGCCAGAAGTCTAAACCTCAAGATGCACGCACTCGAGACTCTCCTCAGTATGGAGAATATCGATATCTGTGCAGTAACAGAAACCTGGTTCAAGGCTCTCAAAAGCACCCCAGCACTACCAGGCTATACTTCATACCATGCTTTCTGGCCCCAAAACTCGGACTGAACTACAAAAGGAGGGGGGAGTATCCATATTTATCAAAGATACCCACACCTCCAGGCTAGTGGCACTGCACGAAGCTTCGGAGACCATCCATGTGCAACTAATAGTGGGCAAAACTGCCTTTCAGTTTGTAGCCTGCTACAGACCACCCTCCCAAGCACAGGAACCTCACTCAGCTTTCCTGAGAACACTGGAGAATATGAAGGTCTCTCCAAACACTATTATATTGGGTGACTTCAACTACCCAAACATCGATTGGGAAAACTACTCAAGCCCAAACACCCTAGCTCAACGGTTCCTAGAATTTATAAACTCAAATGCTATGGAACAACTGGTCACCACTCCCACAAGAGGGGAAAACATACTGGATCTGGTAATCACCAACATGGGGTCTCTATGTTCCACACCAGAGGTATACCCCTCATTGGTAAGATCAGACCATAAACAAATCTCACTGGACATCCATATTCCGTCCCCACCCCCAGCCAAGGAAACCACGGTGAAGAACTTCTCAAAAGCAAACTTCACACTTCTCAAAACTGAGGTGGAATCCTTCAAAGCCCCCGGGGCAGTGGACAATACGGCCCAAAATGCAGAATCCTTTACAAAAGCATTCTATGGACACCTACAGGAATGCATGGAGTATGCTATCCCAAATAAAACCAAGACTCACTCCTCCAAAGGCAGGAGACCTGTCTGGTGGACCCTGGTCATAAATAAGCTATACAACAGAAGGAGAAAGCTACTACATGACAGAGCAAAATCCCAAAAAGGGAAGGCGTCGCTGATCAGTACTAGCAAGAAACTACAATCCCTCATAAAATCTTCTAAGGCCAGCTTTGAAAGAAAAATTGCACAAGACACTAAAGATAATCACAAGACCTTCTTTAGTTATGTCAGAAACCTGGAAGGCAACTCCCAGATATGCTCTGAGTTAGTGCAAAATGACAAAAAATTCACTGAACCCACAGACATTGCCAACATCCTGGCAGAAAGGTTCAGTGCAAACTTCTCCTCCCCTTCCCCCCCCAAAAGAGCAAATGTCTATCCCAACAGAGTGTAGCCTTCTTGAGATTACAGATGCACAGATGAGAGCTGCCCTCTCCAAAGCCAAAAACACAACATCAATGGCACCAGACGGTGTCCTGGGCTGCGTCTTACACGAGCTCCAAGAAGAACTAAACCCTCATATAAAGTCACTGTTCAATCTCAGCCTTACTACAGGATATGTTCCCAAGGAATGGCGTACAGCAACAGTGATCCCACTCCACAAAGGTGGTGCCACAACAGACCCCGGAAACTATCGCCCTATAAGCCTGACTAGCCGGGTCTGCAAAGCTATGGAACATATCATCATGGAAATCATAAACAAAGACATTGGGAACCTCCAGACACTAGATCCTACCAAATTCGGCTTCGTTAAGGGCAGATCTTGCCTCTTGAACCTGTTCGACTTCTTTGAAACAGTTACCAAAGCCATAGATGAAGGGAAGGTAGTCCACACAGCCTACCTGGACCTCGCAAAGGCCTTTGACACAATGCCCCACTCAGGCATCATAAATAAGCTCACCAGCTTAAATATCAACCCCTGTGTCACAAGATGGGTTGCAAACTGGCTCAGGGATAGAACCCACATGGTCAGAATAGCAGGTGCCATGTCAGACTCTAATCCAGTTACAAGTGGTGTCCCACAAGGCTCAGTCCTGGGACCTCTCTTGTTCAGTATATATTTCTCCGAGGTACAGGCTAACACGGGTGGACTATGGCTGACCAAGTTCGCAGATGACTGCAAACTGGGTGCTATAATCGACTCTCCGACTGACACAAGCATCCTCCAAAAGGTTCTCACAGAGACGGCTAACTGGTGCCAGAGCCATGGTCAAAAGCTAAATGCCAAAAAGTGCATAGTCATCCCCTTTGGAAAAAACAAAGTGCCCACAAATTACCACATAGGTGGTAATCCATTAAGTACTGAAGAAGTAATTAGGGACTTGGGGACCCAAGTAGATAGCAATCTCTCCTTTGACAATCACGTTGCCGAAGTGGTTAGAAAGACCTTCTATATGACCCACCTTATCATGAAAGGGTTCACATCTAGATCAAGAGAGGTCATTGTGCCCCTCTACTCATCACTTATCAGGCCCATAATTGAGTACAATGCCCTGTTTGGGATGTACCTTACCCGACACCTTCAGCAACTGGAAAGACCCCAAAAGTATCTCACCAAGCGGATCAAGGGGCTCAAACAGATGCCCTATGCAGTTCGGCTAAAGAAACTCCAGCTCTACTCAGTTGCGTACTGCCTACTCAGAGGCGATCTGTGTTTGATGTATAAAGCCATGTCCAACCCAGAATTAATGGACATGCTTCACCTCAAGAAATCTAAATCCCTTAGAGCTACACGCTCCAGGGACCTGAACCTCAGCACAGAAATAAATAGGACATGCTGGAGGGACAGATTCATATCTCAGAGCCTCCCCTCACTCTGGAACAAAATCCCAATCCATGTCAGGCAGAGCCCCTCACTGACCCTCTTCAAGAGAAATCTTGACGAATGGATGGGAGATCGTAAGTTTACCCCTGGGATCTCTTCTGTGTCGCTGCTTGACAGAGGTACAGTAAACAAACCTTAAAAGGGCTACCTTCTGTGACCTTCTATACAAAGGCACAGTCAACTAATCTAAAAGGGTGGCGAAAGCCAAACATACTCTGGCTAGGCTTATAAATGCCCTAGGACAGATAGCCTAGTATCAACCTATGAACCTATGAGTAATCAATCCTCAGTGCAGTATATAACTACTTAGCAGTTCAGGAAAGAAACTTCGGAGGTATGATTACTGTCAATGTCCAAGCTTCAGAGACAGTAAGGGCTGTAATCCACTTATTTTCCCTTCTACATTTAATGCGGATTCCTTGATCATTAATCAACATAGATTAATATACAGAATACTATTAATGCCTCACAAGTATATTAGTACATTTGTGATAAAACAGCAATAAAGCAGAAACATGGCACACGCATGAGAAAATACTTAACTGGAGGTTGGTATAATGGTTAAGGTGCTTGGCTTATCCAAAACACAATGTTTGATTCTCACCTTTGGAAGTGAAATTGGATAGGCTTAGAATGGCCTATTCAGACAGCTAGTCTAGTAATTAGTTACATACTTATGAGTACTGCATCGTTATAAGTGTCCCAGTGAGGCTTAGTGTTTTTACACAAGAGGCTTGAAAACTGCACCCCCAAACACACACCTGCCTGCTTACCGACACAAATGCATTTGAACAAACATTTCTGATAATGCAGAGTATGCAATCACTTTCAAACAGTTCTCTCACTGACGTGCTATGGATGATATGTATAATTTTTCTGTCTGATTTGTTTAGTTATGAAGAGACTACTATCAGTGTCAGTTCTGATTAGAAATTAGTGAACAGAAGTGATTATTTAAGTAAATAATTATAACTGTCTTTGTTGTCATGTTGGACGTCTTGCCAGTAGCAATGAAAAATTGCTTTAAACTGGACATAACAGTGGCAACACTGAAGACCTGCAACACAGACTGTGACACTTCT